>NC_141879.1:550965562-551276500 GCF_056163025.1 Triticum urartu | reverse complement strand
GCCAAAGTCAGTGACATATGCAACCATATCATTATCCAACAGAATATTGCTTGGCTTCAAGTCACAATGTACCAGTGGAGGTGCACAGTGGTTGTGGAGATAGTCCAAAGCAAATGCCACATCCAAACTAATATTAATCCTTTGGCTTAAAGTCAGAATATTTCTTTCACCATGTTCAAGGGCTTTATTTTTTAGCCGCATTTCTAGATCCCCATTCGGCATGTATTGGAATACTAGGGCCTTGAAATCTCCCCCGGTAGAATCCACAGAAGAGTATGATGTGATGATCTTTACAAGATTCCGATAGCGCACATTTCGCAGGGCTTCACACTCTGCAATGAAACTCCTTTGTGCTCCATAAATGTCAAGATTGAAAATCTTGATAGCAACTTGATCTTTCTTAAACTGAAGACTGCCCTTATAAACCATTCCAAATGATCCCGAGCCAATTAAGTTTGCAGAGGAGTTCTTATTGGTTGCCCTAACAATGCCTTCATATGATATGTTCTTTATATGCTCGTTGACTATTTGCAAATGTGTATTTCCTTGCACTCTCTTCCTCCAATAAATTGTCGCAATACAGGACAAAATTATTATAGTGACAACAAGTGGCATTACTATCTTGAGGACTAGAACTAATGAGTTGTGCTTCTGTTTCCTGTCCACCTGTGGAGAACAAAGAGACACACCCCCTGTTGGAACACTTGTACACAAATGATCATTTCCTTGGATTGATACTGCACCCATGTTGTCAAATACACCACCTTTTGGAACCTCTCCATAAAAGTTGTTGAATGATATATTAAGTTTTTCCAGAGAACTCAAAGTTGCGGGGATTCTGAGATTTTTCCGTGCAAACTGTTACGGGAAATATCTATGGATTTGATGCTAACTAACTTCACAAAGGACTGCGGAATGCTTCCTACAAAGAAGTTGCTTTGCATTTCAAGATTCTCCAAAACCACACACTGTCCGAGAGTGGATGGGATATTGCCAGACAACCTGTTATTTGAGATGCTAAGTTTGTTCAGATTAATGAGATTGCCAACTTCCACTGGCATGCCCCCAGATAAGCGGTTGTGTGACAAGTCCAACTCTCCAGTGAGCGAATAAATTTTGAAGACGTTCCTCGGTATACTGCCATCTAGTGAATTGTGAGCAAGGTTGAGATTTTGGAGCTGGGTACAACGTCCTATGCTTCCAGGTATCTTTCCAGTCAAGTTGTTCCCATCCAGTTTTAGAGAACTCAACTGAACAAGGTTGCCAATAGTATCTGGTATCTCGCCCGAGAGCAAATTTTGAGCAAAGGATAGATAGACCATGCTATACAAATTCCTAATTGTTGGCGGAATTTTGCTAGTGAAAAGATTGTAATCCATGTACAACCAACTGAGGCCCTCAAGATTGCCAATCTCCGGCGGTATAGGCCCCGGAATTTTGTTGTTTCTTAGAAAAAAACTGCTGGAGACTACTGGAAAGGTTTCCAATGGAACTTGGCAAATTCCCTTGGAGATTGTTGCCATCCAACATCAGTATAGTCAATCTGGAGCAATTTGAGAGCGAAGATATAGAGCCCCCGTTGCCCGCTTTTAGCTTGTTGTATGCCAAATCTAGTTCCTTTAAATTTGGCAATGAACCGAAGGATGGTATGAATCCAGTAAAGCTATTATTATACAAGTAAAGTTTCCTACGCTGCAGACTGCAGTTGCGTGGAACTTGGGAAGTGTGAAACTGATGATAGCATGGTATGAACACAACGTTTGCTACCGATCGAGTTGCTCGGGGAGGAAGGTTTTGGAGATGAAACTGAAACGGAATCAAAGTTGAAATGCCAATAGAACCGTTGGTCATGCATGAGTGTCAATCTGATGCGTTTTCCCGCAAAAAATAAAAAAATCTGGCAACTTAAATTTCTACGACCCATTTTTTTACGTATTCTCAGACTGGTTTCTCAGACGTATTCTCAGGGGAAGCAACCTTTTGCTAAGAAACTGCCTGGCAACAGGAGTGAATAAAAGAAAAGGAATGGAAAAGGACTTACCGTGATGTTCGTTGTATTTATGCTCACTGGGACCAAGATATTTGACAACTCTGTTTTGACTTGTACTGTGTACAAACAAACCTCTGCATACATTGTATTGACTTGTACTACGTAGAAACAAACCTCTGCATACATTGTATTGACCGCCGGTGGCAGAGTAGGACGTGAGTGGAGTAGAGTCGTCGTATGAAGTATGAACACATGCCTTTCACACGGAATCGTCGGGGAAGGTTAGGCATGGATGGATGGATGGACATGCCTCGGCGAGGGGGGGCATCACATTGCCGGTTATATATAGCATCCAGATGGCTGGCCTAGAGTCATCAGGGATCAGCTTCTAGTTTAAGAAATTCCACGGCCAACTTGTCATCTTGCCTGGCTAGAGAGGGAGAGGATGGCGCTTGCTCCCCGGTCGTCTCTTTGCTCGCTGGTGCTGCTCATGTCGCATGGGAAGCCCCAGCTGAGCGCTTTCTTCTCCTCCGCCGGCACCACCGCCGCGCCCAAGGCCGCGAAGCCTCCAGCAGCTCCAGCCGGTGATAGTCCGGCCATCGACCCTCCAGCCGCTGCAGGTACAGATGCCAAGATTTCGCCTGAAACTGAGGGTTCATGTCACACGGTTGGACCTGAAGCTGACAAGATTTCGCCCGGCGCCACCAAGGATCCGGAGGGCACGGTACCCGAAGGCTCATGCGACACACCTCAACCTGTATCGGATGATCCTCCGTCTGGAGCTCGCAAAGACCCGATGCACGGAGTTCCTGAAAACCCATAGGGCCCGTGCGATGCTAGAGAAGTTGAGATTTTTCTTGTGTTCATCACATCCGGATATAGCAATATAATTATCCCTTAATTGTATTGGGTCCTACACACCATGTATCCCCAAATTGTTAGCATCGGATCCCTCGTGCATCAATCTCCCGATGCTCATTTCTTTCGCTGAAAGGCCAAAGGCTACATGTTTAAATCGACCAACTCTTACAAGGTCATCATTACATAAACTGAAAATTACGCGCCAGTCTTTGGGTAAATCGATCTTCCGCCTGGACTCGTCAACCGCGCGGCGTGAGCAAAGTTCGATGCCGTCTTTGAAATTCTGAAATACCATCAGAGCCATTGAAAAGTTGCTGACGCAGCGGTTGCGAAGTTATCGCTCGGAGCTCTTTGTATGTTGGGTCTATCTTTGTATGTCGGGAACTAATCACAATATCTATCTTTCAAAGATTCACTAAAAAAGAGGGGGACTTAATGATTTATTCGTTCCCTGGAACTAGAAGTAGAAATTGTTGCGGACATATATATCATGTAAAGACAGCTTTTGAGGAATGAGCCAGATCTGACCATTTCTCACAAGGGAAAATCAGGGAAAAGCTTGGCTACAGCCGGCGGATCACACGCGGGCGTCCACCCCTTCGTCCGTGTGACGCGTGTCCTACAGGGCTCACCTAGTATTATCTTTTATGGTTTTGCAATTGAACCCTTGTTGTAGTTTTTCCGCCGCAACAACTCGTATGTTGCAGGATCTGGATCTGGATCCCTCGAGCGCAGTTGCCTCCCGCGTTCCACCTAGGCTCCTGTTCTTTCTCTAATTTGTGCAACATTATTTATGTTGCAAAAGTCCTGCCGCAATATCATCTATGTTGCAAGAAAGTGAAGACAAAAAACTGCAACACTTGAATGTCTCTGCAACATGAACTCTGTTCCAAGGAGGGTTCTACAACACTGGCTTTGTTGCAATAATGAGGACAAGTTAGACCGGTGGTTGGACCAATCTCACGGCTGCTGTGGGGGCCGATCTTTTCAGATTATCCGTCGGCGGATGTGTAGCGCTGCCCTAAAAACTAACATTCAAAGAAAACATTGTGGAAATCATGTTTGTAAATTCTAAAAGAATCTAAAAAATATATGGGATGTTAAGAAGATGATGTTCTATTGCGATGCGAAATTCCAAGTTGAAACACATTATGGGATGTGAGCTATGAAAAAGAAACAAATTCAACAATACAGAGTGATGTTACCGTTTGACACTATCCAGTGCTGATTTTTTTATTTTCACAGATCACATCCCGTAACGTACATGAACTTGAAATTTTGCATGGAAATAGAACATCGTCCTTTTTAACATCTCGTGTTTTTCTAGTTTTTTCTAACTTCAAAACACCATTTTCACATGTATTTCACTGGCAACTCTCCATTGTCTTGCTTACCAAAGTCATCACTTCAGAAGAGCAGAGACCAGATAGCCCCCGCCCTCCTCTATGCACCGCCAAGGTGGACCATGAGTAGGGGAAACCTTATTCTTGATCCGAACGCCGCCGCCATTGCACTGCAACACCGCTGCCGGGGAACGAAACTATAATCCTAAGAGACCTAACCACAACGCTGCAACGCAGATCCGGGGTCCCCACCCCTCCTGCCATTGGAGTGGCATGCAAAGGAGGAGGGGACTCGTGGCCCATCGGGAGAGGGGGGTTGGGTGGCGGCTAGGTGATGCCCTTTGAGATCCGGCTTTTGGAACTATGGAGAATCCCACAACTAAAGTTATGCCTTCAATAATTAAAGGTACTTTTTTGCTCTAATCCTAACATCTTCCATTGATTGTTGCTAAAAAAGCTAGGGCTTGGACAATTTGGCTCTTAACAAGCTTCATGCATGCGCCAGTAAATCAAATATGATTTATATCTAACTGCTGTGCTATTTAGGTATGTGTTGTTAAAGCTCCTGTGTTTTGAGATAACAGGAAAACAATTATACATGACACTATCCTTATTAGGGGAGAAGTATGTTTGTGAGTTACACATATTTTCATGTTTTCTGTGAGATTATATGGTGTTGAAATCAACATCTCTCATTATTTATGTTTAGTGAAGAGTTTGGGATATCTTTGAGAACTTTTGACCCTCAGATGTTGGATACATGCAAAAAGATATGATTACTATGAGCATGAATGACTTACTTATCTTATCTTTGGAGGTTGTTAAACAAAATATGATGTTTTGTCCTTGCAAAGCTCTACTCCCTCTGTAAACAAATATTAAATGTTTTAGGTCAGTAAAGCCTCCTTTTGATGGTCATAGATGGAGTAGCATATTGCATCATAATTTTGTTTCTTCCGTTGTAACGCACAGACGTGTTTGCAGTAGTTGAAAAAAATAAGGACCCCGATAATGAACCGTTGTTCGATATGGGGAGGTGATGTAAATATGCCCTAGAGGCAATAATAAAATGGTTATTATTATATTTCCTAAATCATGATAAAGGTTTATTATTCATACTAGAATTAGTATTGATCGGAAACTTAAATACATGTGTGAATACATAAACAAATACCATATCCTTAGTAAACCTCTACTAGACTAGCTCGTTGCTCAAAGATGGTTAAGGTTTCCTAACCATAGACATGTGTTGTCATTTGATAAAGGGATCACATCATTAGGAGAATGATGTGATGGACAAGACCCATCTGTTAGCTTAGTATATTGATCGTTCAGTTTTATTGCTATTACTTTCTTCATGTCAAATACATATTCTTTTGACTATAAGATTATGCAACTCCCGATACTGGAGGAATACCTTTTGTGCTATCAAACATCACAACGTAACTTGGCGATTATAAAGATGCTCTACAGGTATCTCCGAAGGTGTTTGTTGGGTTGGCATAGATCGAGATTAGGATTTGTCACTCCGAGTATCGGAGAGGTATCTCTGGGCCCTCTCGGTAATGCACATCATAAGAAGCCTTGCAAGAAAAGTGACTAATGAGTTAGTTGCAGGATGATGTATTACGGAACGAGTAAAGAGACTTGCCGGTAACGAGATTGAACTAGGTATGTAGATACTGACGATCGAATCTCGGGTAAGTATCATACCGATGACAAAGGGAATTACGTATGTTGTCATAATGGTTTGACTAATAAAGATCTTTGTAGAATATGTAGGAGCCAATATGAGCAGCCAGGTTCCGCTATTGGTTATTGACCGAAGAGGTATCTTGGTCATGTCTACATAGTTCTCGAACCCGTAGGGTCCGCACGCTTAACGTTCAATGACAATTTAGTATTATATGAGTTATGTGATTTGGTGACCGAATGTTGTTAGGAGTCCCGGATGAGATCACGGACATGATGAGGAGTCTCGAAATGGTCGAGAGGTAAAGATTGATATATAGGATGATAATATTCGGACACCGGAAGTGTTCCGGAGTGTATCAGGTATTTCTCGGAGTACCCCGGGGGGGAGGGGGTTACCGGAATCCACGGGGGGAAGATATGGGTCATATGGGCCATAAGAGGGGAGGACACCAGCCCACAAGGGGTGCCCCCCCATGGAAGGAGGCCGAGTGGGAGAAGTGAAAGAGGGGGTTCGCCCCCCCATTCCTTCTATCCTTCCCCTTTCCTTTTCCCCCTCCGGCAATATGGAAAGGGGGGAGGCCGAATTGGGGGGAACCCCAAGTAGGATTCTGCCTACTTGGGGTCCCCCTTGGCTGCCTCTCCTCCCCTCCCACCTATATATATATATATATGTGTGTGTGTGTGTGTGTGTGTGGAGGGGGGCGCCTAGAGCACAGAGCATCAATTATTAGCCGTGTGCGGCACCCCCTCCACATTTCACACCTTCGGCCATAGTTTTGCGGTGCTTAGGCGAAGCCCTGCGAGAATCACTTCACCATCATCGTCACCATGCCGTCATGCTGACAGAACTCATCTACTACCTCGACACCTTGTTGGATCAAGAAGGCAAGGGACGTCACCGAGCTGAACGTGTGCAGAACTCGGAGGTGTCGTACATTCGGTACTCGATCGGTGGAGCGCGAAGAAAGTTCGGCTACATCAACCGCGTTTTGAAACGCTTCCGCTTACGGTCTACGAGGGTACGTAGACACACTCTCCCCCTCATTGCTATGCATCTCCTAGATAGATCTTACGTGAGCGTAGGAAAATATTTGAAATTGCATGCTACGTTTCCCAACAGTGGCGTCATGAGCCAGGTCTATGCGTAGATTATATGCATGAGTAGAACACAAATAGTTGTGGGCGGTGATAGTCATACTGCTTACCACAAACGTCTTATTTTGATTCGGTGGTATTATGGGATGAAGCGGCCCGGACCAACCTTACATGTCCATGCACATGAGATCGGTTTCACCGACAGACATGCAACTAGTTTTGCATAAAGGTGGTTGGCGGGTGTCTGTTTCTCCTACTTTAGTTGAATCGAATTTGACTGCGGCCGGTCCTTGAAGAAGGTTAAAACAACAAACTTGACGAAACACCGTTGTGGTTTTGATGCGTAGGTAAGAACGGTTCTTGCTGGAAGCCCGTAGCAGCCACGTAAAACTTGCAACAACAAAGTAGAGGACGTCTAACTTGTTTTTGCAGGGCATGCTGTGATGTGATATGGTCAAGACTAGACATGATGTGATAAATGTTATTGTATGAGATGATCATGTTTTGTAAGATATACGACAACCGGCAGGAGCCTTATGGGTTGTCTCTTTATTGTATGAAATGCGAACACCATGTAATTGCTTTACTTTATCACTATGCGTTAGAGATAGTTGTAGAAGCAATAGTTGGCAAGACGACCACGACACTATGATGGAGATCAAGGTATCGAGCCGGTGACGATGGAGATCATGACGATGCTTTGAGATGGAGATCAAAAGCACAGGATGATGATGGCCATATCATGTCACATATTTTGATTGCATGTGATGTTTATCTTTTATGCATCTTATTTTTCTTAGTACGGTGGTAGCATTATAAGATGATCCTTGAACTAAAATTTCAAGGTATAAGTGTTCTCCCCGAGTATGCACCGTTGCAATAGTTCGTCGTGTTGAGACACCAAGTGATGATCGGGTGTGATAGACTCTACGTTCACATACAACGGGTGCAAGACAGTTTTGCACATGCCTAATACTCGGGTTAAACTTGACGAGCCTAGCATGTACATACATGGCCTCGGAACACTGGAGACCGAAAAGGTCGAACATGAATCATATAGTAGATATGATCAACATAGAGATGTTCACCATTGATGACTACTCCATCTCACGTGATGATTGGACATGGTTTAGTTGATTTGGATCATGTATCATTTAGATGACTTGAGGGATATCTATCTAAGTGGGAGTTCTTAAGTAATTTGATCAATTGAACTTAATTTATCATGAACTTAGTCCTGATAGTATTTGCATATCTATGTTGTAGATCAATGGCCCGTGCTACCGTTCCCTTGAATTTTAATGCGTTCCTAGATAAAGCTAAGTTGAAATATGATGGTAGCAACTACACGGACTGGGTACGTAACTTGAGGATTATCCTCATTGATGCACTGAAGAATTATGTCCTTGATGCACCGCTAGGTGAAAGGCCTGCTGCAGGAGCAGATGGTGATGTTATGAACATCTGGCAAGCTCGATCTGATGACTACTCGATAGTTCAGTGTGCCATTCTTTACAGCTTAGAATCGGGACTTCAAAGACATTTTGAACATCATGGACCATATGAGATGTTCCAGGAGTTGAAGTTAATATTTCAAGCAAATGCCCGAGTTGAGAGATATGAAGTCTCCAACAAATTCTGTAGCTGCAAGATGGAGAAGAACTGTTCTGTCATTGAACACATACTCAAAATATCTGGGTATCATAATCACTTGACTCAGCTGGGAGTTAATCCTCCAGATGATAGTGTTATTGACATAGTTCTTCAACCACTGCCACCAAGCTACAAAGGCTTCGTGATGAACTATAATATGCAAGGGATGGATAAGACATTTCCTGAGCTCTTCGCAATGCTCAAAACTGCGAAGGTAGAAATCAAGAAGGAGCATCAAGTGTTGATGGTTAACAAGACCACTAGTTTCAAGAAAAATGGCAAGGGGAAGAAAGGGAACTTCAAGAAGAATGGCAAGCAAGTTGCCTCTCCCGGGAAGAAGCCCAAAGCTGGATCCAAGCCTGAAACTGAGTGCTTCTACTGCAAAGGAAATGGTCACTGGAAGCAGAACTGCCCGAAATACTTGGCGGATAAGAAGGATGGCAAAGTGAACAAAGGTATATATGATATACATGTTATTGATGTGTACTTTACTAGTGTTCGTAGCAACCCTTGGGTATTTGATACCGGTTCAGTTGCTGATTTAGTAACTCGAAACAGGAGTTGCAGAATGAATAAAGACTAGTTAAGAGCGAAGTGACGATGTGTGTTGGAATTGATTCCAAGGTTGATACGATCACCATCGCACACTCCCGCTACCTTCGGGATTAGTGTTGAACCTAAAATAAATGTTATTTGGTGTTTGCGTTGAGCATGAATATGATTAGATCATGTTTATTGCAATATGGTTATTCATTTAAGTCAGAAAATAATTGTTGTTTTGTTTACATGAATAAACCCTTCTGTGGTCATACACCCAAGGTGAATGGTTCATTGAATCTCGATCGTAGTAATACACATATTCATAATATTGATGCCAAAAGATGCAAAGTTGATAATGATAGTGCAACATATTTGTGGCACTGCCGTTTAGGTCATACTGGTGTAAAGCGCATGAAGAAACTCCATGCGGATGGACTTTTGGAAATCACTTGATTATGAATCGTTTGATGCTTGCGAACCAGGACTTGATACGTCTCCAACATATCTATAATTTTTGATTGTTCCATGCTATTATATTATCTGTTTTGGATGTTTTATATGCATTTATATGCTATTTTATATGATTTTTGGGACTAACCTATTAACCTAGAGCCCAATACCAATACCAGTTTATGTTTTTCCTTGTTTTTGAGTTTCTCTAAAAAGGAATAACAAACAGAGTCCAAATGAGCTGAAAATTTACGATGATTTTTTATGGAACAGAAGAAGCCCCCAAAGCAAAAGAGTTGGGTCAGAAGAGCCATGAGGCCTCCACAAGGGTGGAGGGCGCACCCACCCCCCTAGGGCATGCCCTTCGTCCTTGTCGTCGCCTCGTGGACCCCCCTGACTTGTTCTCGATGCCAAAATTCCTATAAATATAGACCCCCCCAGAAATAAACCTAGATCGGGAGTTCCGCCTCCGCAAGCCTCTGTAGCCACGAAAAACCAATCGGGAGCCTGTTCCGGCACCCTGCCAGAGGGGGAAACCATCACCAGTGGTCATCTTCATCATCCCGACACTCTCCCCGACGAGGAGGGAGTAGTTCACCCTCAAGGCTGAGGGTATGTACCAATAGCTATGTGTTTGATCTCTCTCTCTCTCGTGTTCTTGATTTGGGCACGATCTTGATGTACCGCGAGCTTTGCTATTATAGTTGGATCTTATGATGTTTCTCCCCTCTACCTTCTTGTAATGGATTGAGTTTTCCCTGTAAAGTTATCTTATCGGATTGAGTCTTTAAGGATTTGAGAACAGTTGATGTATGTCTTGCATGTGCTTATCTGTGGTGACAATGGGATATTGACGTGATCTACTTGATGTATGTTTTGGTGATCAACTTGCGGGTTCTGTAACCTTGTGAACTTATGCATAGGGGTTGACACACATTTTCGTCTTGACTCTCCAGTAGAAACTTTGGGGCACTCTTTGAAGTTCTTTGTGTTGGTTCGAATAGATGAATCTGAGATTGTGTGATGCATATCGTATAATCAAACCCGCGGATACTTGTGGTGACAATGGAGTATCTAGGTGACATTAGGGTTTTGGTTGATGTCTGCCTTAAGGTGTTATTTCAGTATGAACTCTAGGGCTGTTTGTGAATATCCCAATAGATCGATCAGAAAGAATAACTTTGAGGTGGTTTCGTACCCTACAATAATCTCTTCGTTTATTCTCTGCTATTAGTGACTTTGGAGTGACTCTTTGTTGCACATTAAGGGATCATTATATGATCTAATTATGTTATCATTGTTGAGAGAACTTGCACTAGTGAAAGTATGAACCCTAGGCCTTGTTTCCAAGCATTGCAATACCGTTTTCGCTCGCTTTTGTTACTATTTACCTTGCTGTTTTTATATTTTCAGATTACAAAAACCTATATCTACCATCCATATTACGCTTGTATCACCATCTCTTCGCCGGATTAGTGCAACTATACAATTTACCATTGTATTGGGTGTGTTGGGGACACAAGAGACTCTTTGTTACTTGGTTGTAGGGTTGCTTAAGAGAGACCATCTTCATCCTATGCCTCCCACGGATTGATAAACCTTAGGTCATCCACTTGAGGGAAATATGCTACTGTCCTACAAAACTCTGTGCTTGGAGGCCCAACACGAGTCTACAAGAAGAAGGTTGTGTAGTAGACATCAAGCTCTTTTCTAGCTCCGTTGCCAGGGAGGCTAGTGCTTGAAGGTATATCTTTAGATCTTGCAATTGAATCTTTTAGTTTCTTGTTTTATCACTAGTTCAGTCTATAAAATAAAACTACAAAAAAATGGAATTGAGGTTGCCACATATGCTTCATCTTTTTATTGTCTTTCGTGAAAATAAGGATTCCGATAATTGTGCTAAAGTGTTAGAAGAAGAATGCATTAAAAATGTTTGGCACTAAATCTTTGTATGATGATCATGATTGCAATGTTGTTAGTATGAATATCCATGATGCTAATGATATGCGAAGCCACAAGCTTGGGGATGCTATGTTCGATGAATATGATATTGTTAGTCCCCCAAGTTTTGATGAGAAAATTTATTATGATGATAGCATGAATCCTATTTATGATGATTATATTGATGAAAGTGGGTTTGTAAGAGTGTCAACTCTAGGTAATGCTCCCACTATTTTGGAGGGTGTTGAATCTTATAATATTTATGAAAGTGGATTTGGAGAGGTCATGACTTTATTTAGTGATGAATCCACTATTTCAGAAGAGGTTCCAATTGATTATGAGACCAAAGTAGCTATCTATGATGATTATTGTGATGACATGTATGCTATAAAGAATAATGATAACCATGAAGCTTGTCATCATGATTTTAATTTTCAATTGGATTATGCCTCACATGATAGTTATTTTGTTGAATTTGCTCCCACTATTATCAATAAGAAGAATTTTGCTTATGTGGAGAGTAGTAAATTTTCTATGCATGTGGATCATGAAAATAATGCTTTGTGTGATGGTTATATTGTTGAATTCATTCATGATGCTACTAAAAATTATTATGAGGGAGAAATATATGCTTGTAAGAGTTGCAATAATATCAAGTTTCCTCTTTATGTGTTGAAAATATTGAAGTTATGCTTGTTTTACCTTCCTATGCTAGTTGATTCTTGCTCCCATAAGTTGTTTGCTCACAAAATCCCTATGCATAGGAAGAGGGTTAGACTCAAATGTGCTAGTCATATTCTTCATGATGCAATTCTTATCTTTTATGTGAGCATCATTGAAATTATCATGCCTAGCTAAAAAGGTATTAAAGAAAAGCGCTTGTTGGGAGACAACCCAATATTTACCCCTACTATTTTTGTGTGTTCACATGATTATGCTACTGTAGTAATTGATACGTCTCCAACGTATCTATAATTTTTGATTGTTCCATGCTATTATATATTCTGTTTTGGATGTTTAATGGGCTTATTTATACATTTTTATATTATTTTTGGGACTAACCTATTAACTGGAGGCCCAGCCCAAATTGTTTTTTTTTCCTATTTCAGTGTTTCGCACAAAAAGAATATCAAACGGAGTCCAAACGGAATGAAACCTTTGGGAGCGTGATTTCTGGAACAAACGTGATCCCGATGACTTGGAGTGGACGTCAAGCAACCAACGAGGAAGCCACGAGGCAGGGGGGCGCGCCTACCCCCTGGGCGCGCCCTCCACCCTCGTGGGCCCCTCATGGCTGCACTGACCTACTTCTTCCTCCTATATATACCTACGTACCCTGAAAACATCAGAGAGCACCACGAAAACCTAATTCCACCGCTGCAACCTTCTGTACCCGTGAGATCCATCTTGGGGCCTTTTCTGGCGCTCCGTCGGAGGGGGCATTGACCACGGAGGGCTTCTACATCAACACCATAGCCTCTCCGATGATGTGTGAGTAGTTTACCTTAGACCTTCGGGTCCATAGTTATTATCTAGATGGCTTATTCTCTCTCTTTGGATCTCAATACAAAGTTCTCCTCGATCTTCTTGGAGATCTATTCGATGTAACTCTTTTTGCGGTGTGTTTGTCGAGATCTGATGAATTGTGGGTTTATGATCAAGATTATCTATGAACAATATTTGAATCTTCTTTGAATTCTTTTATGTATGATTGGTTATCTTTGCAAGTCTCTTCGAATTATCAGTTTGGTTTGGCCTACTAGATTGATCTTTCTTACAATGGGAGAAGTGCTTAGCTTTGGGTTCAATCTTGCGGTGCTCGATCCCAGTGACAGTAGGGGAAATGACACGTATTGTATTGTTGGCATCGAGGATAAAAAGATGGGGTTTATATCATATTGCATGAGTTTATCCCTCTACATCATGTCATCTTGCTTAAAGCGTTACTCCGTTCTTATGAACTTCATACTCTAGATGCATGCTGGATAGCGGTCGATGTGTGGAGTAATAGTAGTAGATGCAGGCAGGAGTCGGTCTACTTGTCACGGATGTGATGCCTATATACATGATCATACCTAGATATTCTCATAACGATGCTCAATTCTATCAATTGCTCGATAGTAATTTGTTCACCCACCGTAATACTTATGCTATCTTGGGAGAAGCCACTAGTGAAACCTATGGCCCCCGGGTCTATTTCCATCATACAAGTTTCCAATCTATTTTATTTTGCAATCTTTACTTTCAATTTATATCATAAAAATACCAAAAATATTTATCTTATTATTATTATTATTATTATTATTATTATCTCTATCAGATCTCACTCTTGCAAGTGGCTGTGAAGGGATTGACAACCCCTTTATCGCGTTGGTTGCGAGGTTCTTATTTGTTTGTGTAGGTACGAGATGACTCGTGTGTGGTCTCCTACTGGATCGATACATTGGTTCTCAAAAACTGAGGGAAATACTTACGCTGCTTTGCTGCATCACCCTTTCCTCTTCAAGGGAAAACCAACGCATGCTCAAGAGGTAGCAAGAAGGATTTCTGGCGCCGTTGCCGGGGAGGTTGCACCAAGTCAAGTCAAGATTTGATCTCCCATCAACAAGCCATTTCTGGCGCTGTTGCCGAGGAGATCTACGCCAAGTCAAGACATACCAAGTACCCATCACAACTCTTACCCTTCGCATTACATTATTTACCATTTGCCTCTCGTTTTCCTCTCCCCCACTTCACCCTTGCCATTTTATTCGCCCTATTTTTTGCTTGCTTCATCATTATGGCTAGTCCTTTATCCGCTCCTTTGTCTCTCGAGAATGAAGTTCTTAATTTTAAACAAAGGGGGGGGGGGGAGAAAATCTAAAAGATGCTTGGTACAGAATTTGCAATGCGCAAAATAGATCTACTAGGAAGAAATCTACTTCCGTTCTTCTTCATAATTTTTATGTAGGCATCACTCCTTGGAATAGATATATTCTTGATACCATTACCGGAGGAAATTTCTTGGGTAGCCATACTTTTGATTCTTATAATGCTATGATAGATTTGTTTGGCCCATCACCTCTTTTGGTTAATGGAACTATTTTAACTTTGGACATGTGATGCAATAGCTTGAAATTATTGAAAATAAAGTTGCGATCGTAGAGTTAATAGAAAATTTGGATAGAAAGATCCATAACCAAATTACCCAATACGGATCTAAGGTAGGAGTTGTTCTTAATTTTTTTTAAAGAAAAGGGACCTATGGTTAATGAAAAGATAGATCAAGATTCCACTAGAATTGATAAAATTGAGGATATTATTACCAACATAGGGTCTGCCTTTTCTTCCGTGAAAAACACTCCTTCTAATGCTAAGATTGCCAAATTGATGTATGTTCCTAAAAATAAGGGAGAAACTTCTAGTAAGGGAAATGCAGACCTCAAATCCATAAGTGTTCACCCCAACTTTCTCACTATCCTTAAGGAACCTTTTGCTACAAATGATTTTCTTGATTTTGTGCCTAGGAGTTTGATAATTAATAAAAATAAAGAAACTCCTAGGAGTTATAGGTGTCTTATTGAAGAATTGCCTACCAAAGATGGCAATACCTAGATCTATCCTCGTTTTTATGCCTAGCTAGGGGCGTTAAACAATAGCGCTTGTTGGGAGGCAACCCAATTTTATTTTTATTCCTTGCTTTTTATTCCTGTTTAGTAATAAATAATTTATGTATCCTATGTTTTGGTTGTGTTTTTTGTGTTTAATTAGTGTTTGTGCCAAGTAGAACCTTTGGGAAGACTTGGGGAAAGTCTTTGCAATCTTGCTGTAAAAAACAGAAACTTTAGCGCTCGCGAGAATTGCTACCATTTTTTATTGGAGAGTGATATTTAGTTAATTCTTTTTGAAGATGATTATTATATAAATTCCTCACGTCCATAATTTTATTTTAGAATTTTTGGGGTTCCAGAAGTATGGGTTTGATACAGATTACTACAGACTGTTCTGTTTTTGACAGATTCTGTTTTTCGTGTGTCGTTTGCTTATTTTGATGAATCTATGGCTAGTAATGGAGTTTATAAACCATAGAAAAGTTGGAATACAGTAGGTTTAACACCAATATAAATAAATAATTAGTTCATTACAGTATCTTGAAGTGGTGTTTTGTTTTCTTTCGCTAACGGAGCTCACGAGATTTTCTGTTAAGTTTTGTGTTGTGAAGTTTTCAAGTTTTGGGTAAAGATTTGATGGATTATGGAACAAGGAGTGGCAAGAGCCTAAGCTTGGGGATTCCCAAGGAACCCCAAGGTAAAATCCAAGGACACCAAAAAGCCTAAGCTTGGGGATGCCCCGGAAGGCATCCCCTCTTTTGTCTTCGTTCATCGGTAACTTTACTTGGAGCTATATTTTTATTCACCACATGATATGTGTTTTGCTCGGAGCGTCTTGTATGATTTGAGTATTTGCTTTTTAGTTTACCATATTCATCCTTGCTGTAAACACCTTTTGAGAGAGACACACATGAATCGGAATTTATTAGAATACTCTATGTGCTTCACTTATATCTTTTGAGCTATATAGTTTTTGCTCTAGTGCTTCACTTATATCTTTTAGAGCACGGTGGTGGTTTTATTTTATAGAAATTATTGACCTCTCATGCTTCACTTATATTATTTTCAGAGTCCTTTATAACAGCATGGTAATTTTCTTTTAGGCATAATAAAAACTTTCATATAAGTGCATTGAATACTATGAGAAGTTTGATACTTGATAATTGTTTTGAGATATGGAGATGGTGATATTAGAGTCATGCTAGTTGAGTAGTTGTGAATTTGAGAAATACTTGTGTTGAAGTTTGTGATTCCCGTAGCATGCACGTATGGTGAACCGTTATGTGATGAAGTCGGAGCATGATTTATTTATTGATTGTCTTCCTTATGAGTGGCGGTCGGGGACGAGCGATGGTCTTTTCCTACCAATCTATCCCCCTAGGAGCATGCGTGTAGTACTTTGTTTCGATAACTAATAGATTTTTGCAATAAGTATGTGAGTTCTTTATGACTAATGTTGAGTCCATGGATTATGCGCACTCTCACACTTCCACATTTGCTAGCCTCTCTATTACCGCACACTTTTCGCCGGTATCATACACCCACCATATACCTTCCTCAAAACAGCCACCATACCTACCTATTATGGCGTTTCTATAGCCATTCTGAGATATATTGCCGTGCAACTTTCCACTGTTCCGTTTGTTATGACACGCTTCCTCATTGTCATATTGCCATGCATGATCATGTAGTTGACATCGTATTTGTGGCAAAGCCACCGTTCATAACTTTTTCATACATGTCACTCTTGATTCATTGCATGTCCCGGTACACCGCCGGAGGCATTCACATAGAGCCATATTTTGTTCTAAGTATTGAGTTGTAATTCTTGAGTTGTAAGTAAAAAGACGTGTGATGATCATCATTATTAGAGCATTGTCCCAGTGAGGAAAGGATGATGGAGAGTATGATTCGCCCACAAGTCGGGATAAGACTCCGGACGAAAAAAAAGAAAAGAGGCCAAAAGAAAAAAAAACAAAGAAGGCCCAAATAAAAAATGAGAGAAAAAGAGAGAAGGGACAATGTTACTATCCTTTTTCCACACTTGTGCTTCAAAGTAGCACCAAGATCTTCATGATAGAGAGTCTCCTATGTTGTCACTTTCATAAACTAGTGGGAATTTTACATTATAGAACTTGGCTTGTATATTCCAATGATGGGCTTCCTCAAATTGCCCTAGGTCTTCGTGAGCAAGCAAGTTGGATGCACACCCACTTAGTTTCTTTTGTTGAGCTTTCATACACTTATAGCTCTAGTGCATCCGTTGCATGGCAATCCCTACTCACTCACATTGATATCTATTGATGGGCATATCCATAGCCCGTTGATACGCCTAGTTGATGTGAGACTATCTTCTCTTTTTTGTCTTCTCCACAACCACCATTCTATTCCACCTATAGTGCTATGTCCATGGCTCACGCTCATGTATTGTGTGAAAGTTGAAAAAGTTTGAGAACATCAAAAGTATGAAACAATTGCTTGGCTTGTCATTGGGGTTGTGCATGATTTAATATTTTGTGTGATGAAGATAGAGCATAGCCAGACTATATGATTTTGTAGGGATAACTTTCTTTGGCCATGTTATTTTGAGACGACATGATTGCTTAGTTAGTATGCTTGACGTATTATTATTTTTATGTCAATATTAAACTTTTATCTTGAATCTTTCGGATCTGAACATTCATGCCACAATAAAGAAAAATTACATTGAGAAATATGTTAGGAAGCATTCCACATCAAAAATTCTGTTTTTATCATTTACCTACTCGAGGACGAGCAGGAATTAAGCTTGGGGATGCTTGATACGTCTCCCAACGTATATATAATTTTTGATTGTTCCATGCTATTATATATTCTGTTTTGGATGTTTAATGGGCTTATTTATACACTTTTATATTATTTTTGGAACTAACCTATTAACCGGAGGCCCAGCCCAAATTGTAGTTTTTTTGCCTATTTCGGTGTTTCGCACAAAAAGAATATCAAACGGAGTCCAAACGGAATGAAACCTTCGGGAGCGTGATTTTTGGAATAAATGTGATCCAGAGGACTTGGAGTGGACGTCAAGCAACCAACGAGGAAGCCACGAGGCAGGGGGGCGCGCCTACCCCCTGGACGCGCCCTCCACCCTCGTGGGCCCCTCATGGCTCCACCGACCTACTTCTTCCTCCTATATATACCTACGTACCCTGAAAACATCAGAGAGCACCACGAAAACCTAATTCCACCGCCGCAACCTTCTGTACCCGTGAGATCCCATCTTGGGGCCTTTTCCGGTGCTCCGCCAAAAGGGGCATTGATCACGGAGGTCTTCTACATCAACACCATACTCTCTCCGATGATGTGTGAGTAGTTTATCTCAGACCTTCGGGTCCATAGTTATTAGCTAGATGGCTTCTTCTCTTTCTTTGGATCTCAATACAAAGTTCTCCTCGATCTTCTTGGAGATTTATTCGATGTAACTCTTTTTGCGGTGTGTTTGTCGAGACCCGATGAATTGTGGGTTTATGATCAAGATTATCTATGAAAAATATTTGAATCTTCTCTGAATTCTTTTATGTATGATTGGTTATCTTTGCAAGTCTCTTCGAATTATCAGTTTGGTTTGGCCTACTAGATTGATCTTTCTTGCAATGGGAGAAGTGCTTAGCTTTGGGTTCAATCTTGCGGTGCTTGATCCCAGTGACAGTAGGGGAAACGACACGTATTGTATTGTTGGCATCGAGGATAAAAATATGGGGTTTATATCATATTGCATGAGTTTATCCCTCTACATCATGTCATCTTGCTTAAAGCGTTACTCCGTTATTATGAACTTAATACTCTAGATGCATGCTGGATAGCGGTCGATGTGTGGAGTAATAGTAGTAGATGTAGGCAGGAGTCGGTCTACTTGTCACGGACGTGGTGCCTATAAACATGATCATACCTAGATATTCTCATAACTATGCTCAGTTCTATCAATTGCTCGACAGTAATTTGTTCACCCACCGTAATACTTATGCTATCTTGAGAGAAGCCACTAGTGAAACCTATGGCCCCCGGGTCTATTTTCCATCATACAAGTTTCCAATATATTTTATTTTGCAATCTTTACTTTCAATTTATATCATAAAAATTGCAAAAATATTTATCTTATTATTATTATCTCTATCATATCTCACTCTTGCAAGTGGCCATGAAGGGATTGACAACCCTTTATCGTGTTGGTTGCGAGATTCTTATTTGTTTGTGTAGGTACGAGGTGACTCACACGTGGTCTCCTACTGGATTGATACCTTGGTTCTCAAAAACTGAGGGAAATACTTACGCTGCTTTGCTGCATCACCCTTTCCTCTTGAAGGGAAAACCAACGCATGCTCAAGAGGTAGCAGTAATCATGTATTATAGCTTTTGTTTCAATAAAGTGCCAAGTAAGACCTTTGGGATGATCTATGGTGATAGTTGATTTGATCTTGCTGAAAAATAGAAACTTTTGTGCTCAGGAAAATAATTCTCATTTCTATCAGAAGCACGATAAAATACTGATTTTTTTGCAGAAGATTAATATACAAATCGCTCGGCTTTTCCTAATTTTTAAGAATTTTTGGAGTTACGGAAGTATTCGGGAGTTACAGATTACGACAGACTGTTCTGTTTTTGATAGATTCTCTTTTCGATGCATAGTTTGCTTGTTTTCTAGTTTCCATGGCTTATATTGCTTAATATAAATTGTAGAAATGATAGGGTATAGTAGGAATCATGTGAGAAAAATTATGAATCTTGTCTTGACAGTACCTAAGTGGTGATTTGCTTTATTATACTAACGGAGCTTACGAGTTTTCTGTTAAGTTTTGTGTTGTGAAGTTTTCAAGTTTTGGGTAAAGATTTGATGGACTATGGAATAAGGAGTGGAAAGAGCCTAAGCTTGGGGATGCCCAAGGCACCCCAAGGTAATATTCAAGGACAGCCAAGAGCCTAAGCTTGGGGATGCCCCAGATGGCATCCCCTCTTTCGTCTTCGTTCATCGGTAAATTTACTTGAGGCTATATTTTTATTCACCACATGATATGTGTTTTGCTTGGAGCGTCTTTTTATTTTATTAGGATTTGCTTGTTGTTTGAATGAAATATTAAGATCTGAAACACTTAAATGAGAGAGAGAGTCCTCACATAGCTAAATAATTATTTGACTACTCATTGATCTTCACTTATATCTTTTTGGAGTAGTTTTTCATTTACTCTCGTGCCTCACTTATATCCTATGAGTAAATGGTTGAATGAATTGAATATCATAAATCTGAATTTATATATGTTTCATATGCTTATACCATGGGGAGTAATGACTTCACATATAAGAAGGAGAGGTGGTAAATTTATTTAAAGTAAACAAACATAGTATTGGTCACTTGAACAATTCATGAAAGAATATTAAAGGAAGAGAGATTTCACATATAAATATACTATATTGGACATCTTCTATGATTGTGAGCCCCATTAATTATTTTCAAACTTGAGCAAATTAGTTGAAGATGGACAAGGAAGACAACATAATGAGTTATGCTTGGGTATATTTGTATAGAAGTTATATTGTTATGGATCCTCCAACATGTGGTGCTTGCTTTTTAGAATCTTTTGCTTGCCAAAAATTTTGTACTAAGCGGGAATACTGCTTGTGCATCCAAAATCCTTGAACCAAGTTTCTTCCATGAGTGTCCACCAATCTACCTACATGCGGTATTTACATGCCGTTCCAAGTAAATTTGCATGTGCCGAACTCTAAACCTTCAAATAATAATCTGTTTTGTATGCCCGAATCGCTCATGTAGTGACTAGGGGCTGTCAGTATCTTCCATGCTAGGTGGGTTATTCTCACGATGAGTGTTTATTCACTTATCATTCACGCGAGAGTGGCTGGTAATTGGGATGCCCAGTCCTATGAACAAAAGATGAAAAATAAAATCGCAAATAAATTAAACAAAACTCCCCCAGGATTGTTGATAGTTGGACGGTACCCATTGTTTTGGACCAGCCGTGGAATGTGATTGTTGATGGAGGGGGAGTAAAATCTTTACCTTTATGTTTGGGAACTGCCTATAATGTATCTAGTATGGAAGATATTGAGAACTCTTGGTTGTTATGTTGACAATGAAAGCATACCTCTAACAATTATTTTCATCTCTATTTTAAAAGCACTGGTATGCGTCGGTGCTATACAAACGGGTTTTAACCCCTTCCCATACGACCTAGAAATCGTCGGTGATAGGCCCTCCTGGGACACAGGCTGGGGAAAATGAGCTCGTGTGCGATTGAGCGAGGCATCGAAACCCAATCATTTTCATTCGTATGTACATCCCACACGGTGAATCCCAGAAAAACATCCCCGTTCGTATGTATATCACACACAATCAATCCAAGGAATATGTTTCCATTCTTATGTACATCCCACATAGTCAATCCAGGGAAAACGTTTCCGTTCATATGTATATCATACACAGTCAATCCAAGGAATACGTTTTCGTTCTTATGTACATCCCACACAGTCAATCCAGGGAAAACGTTTCCGTCCGTATGTACATCCCACACAGTTTTATGTGTAGGCTCATGTGTGAAAGGTGTAACTATCACACACGCTCTGCCTTGGTTAACGGTTTGCTTTTATCAACTACATCACACACAATTTGATAAAGAAAACTGTGTGGCATTGGGCTATCCATCACAAGCGCTTTTACTGCTAGAACGTTTTGCAAAGTTCCATGCCACACTTAGCAGGTTTATTAGTTTACAATTAATAATTCTAGTATTACACAAATTCACATTTCATATCGAACAGATGTTTGCCAATTTCACATCAGGCACATAAATATATTATAACATCACAATACGATAGCTACATGAAAACAGCACAATACAACATATAGCTAGTTCAACTTCATAAGAAAATAATAGGACAATATATTCATTTCCCTAATCGAGATCATCCAGGCTCGTCTTATCCACCTATGCTTTCAGTTCTGTAAGAACCTGTTTTGCACTGGCCAACTGGGAAAGTGCCTCCTCCTTCACTGACACCATCTTAGGAAAGTTTGATTTAAAAAAAAATCTGAGCTCATTCTCCACCTTCCTCTTTTTACCCCGCGTCTTCAAATATTCTTCAGCATTGACAACACTTTCTCTAAGCCTACCTCTATTCTCTTCCTCATACATGCTCCAGAGCTTCGCTAGGCACATCTTCAAAGACTGTGACCACTCTTGATCAACTCACTCCAAGTAAGAACACTTCCTTTCATCCTATAATATTTAAAACTAGATCAGTAAAAATTGTAAGGGAAATGGGTTTATAGCAACATAGAAAATCACCAATGCTTATTTTGAAAAACTGAAGAAACATGTTAATTATGACATATCTTCTCAAAAAGATCAATGTGCAAATGAATTAATTGCTACTGAGACAACAACCAAATTCTGGAACATCAGAAGCTATAATTAACTACAACAACGCTATAAGTTCTTACTCATGTACAATAAATAACAAATTGAGCATTTTATGAGGAAGGTAAATATAACTGCAACAACATAGCGACTGTGTTTGGATGATAACAAATCGATACTAACAGGTGTGTACATGCACAAATTTAGTAACATAGAACTAATAGCACTAAGGTCGTCTACTATGTATGCCAAAACTGGTGTAAACACAATTGTTGCTACATATCGCACCGGTGCCCTGCACTGGCAAGCCGATGTAGCGGAAAAAAAATCAGGGACCCGGACTCCGAAGCACCTAGTTGCTCTGATGCCCAGTTCCTTCGTACCATAAAGATTTAGTATTTTACTGCTTGGCTGCTTGGATGTGTGGACCAAAGTTGGTTGCACAAACTGCTGAAGCGGTGCCAAATAATTTTCTAATGGCACCACTCATGAGATGGCAACAATTTTAGATACTAGGTACAAACTGTGACACTGTCTTAGGATGCATTTGGTTGAAGGTGTGTTATGAATGGGTTGGGACCGTGACAGTGTCTGAATCACATCTAACAAATGATTTGTAACAACGAAATTGGATCTAACCTTCTCTGCACATGCCAGAAATTTCCTCCCACTGTCCAGAGATTCAAACGCAACTAGCTTCACGATGGAGATTGATGGTGACAACAAGCAGATAGATCTTCAGCCAGCCCGCTCCATTCATTGTCACTAATGGTACTAGGGAGATACAAGAGGAAGAAATGACTCAAATCGACTGCCGGGTAAAATTCCTTCATTCCAAGTCATAGCCCGAGAGAGAGAAGAGAGGCATACCCGGGTGGTGAAGGAGTCATCGCCGGAGGAGGAACCACTGGAGATGTATTTGAAGAAGACCATGGCGACCCCGGCGGTAGGATGCGAGATAGCGAGAGCGAGGAAGCAAGCGAGGAAGCGGCTATAGCTTAGGAAGGAAGCAAGGAAGGAGGAAACAGGAGAAATGTGACTTATGGTCGGGGAGAAAAGGGGGTGGGGAAAGGGGAGGGGTGGGGGTAGATATTTTGGGGGTAGACCAAAATTTTGGAAATGTGGAGGAAAACTTTGCACGCAGTGCCGCCGGACCATTCAGCTTGAACGATTGTGTGCATCGCAAACGATTCTTCTACTTTGCACGCATGGGATGAGTTTGATAATTCAAATTTTGGTGAAAATTTCCCCGGGTATGTCATTGCATAATTTAACATCGCTTGCTAATTTGGGCACACAAAAGAGCATACAATAGACTACCACACTTACTGAATCGAGCAATTTTAGTAATTGAACAGAGCCAGTTAACCTAAATATTGCTCTAACAAAAGACCAGTATTAAAAACAAAGCCTAAGTATGCATAATCTTAACAAATCCGCCGCCGCACCGGCCTATGCATCGCTGGTGTGAGATGAGACATCGATGACTTGTCCCAGTGACATGCTGCTGTTGATGGACTCCGTGTCCCCCTTGCTAAAGTCGACCGTGTCCTCGTCCTCGTCCTCGGCACCGCCCTCAAGGTTGTAGTACTCGTAGTAGTGGCTGTGCCAGAGCTTGCGTTGGTACTCCATTGACGATTCCTCGATCGACAGACTCTTCTCTACCTCATCCCCGACCACGCGCAACTCCTCCTCCCGGCGCTCCTCGATCTCCGCCGCCTCCTGCATCTCAAGCTCCCGCTCGGCGACCTCATGAGGAAGCAGGTGCTCCATGGCCACCGTGGCCTTTTTGGACATGGGTTGCATGCTAGATTCCGAGGTGGCCTAGATCCTCGATCTTGGCATGGATGGCCTTGACCTGGGCCAGGGCGACATTGGCGGCACGGACGGCAACTCAAGCACTCTCGGCGTTTGCAGCCTCTGTTGCAGCAGCAGCTGCAGCCGTCTCGGCTACCGCAGCTGCCCTGTCGGCTGCCGCACACGCCCTCTCGACGGAAGCGGCCGCGCTCAATGCGGATGCGGCGACACTCTCGGTGTAGGCGGCGGCGCTGGGGGGGGGACGCGGCCATCATACGGGCCTTCATGAAGCATTTCCACAGTGTCATCTCACTACTGCAGGATGCTACTAACGCGACACTACGATCAGAGACCCTTTCACAAAAATGTGTGCGATGCATTAATCGCAAACGGGGATGTAAAAACCATCAAAAAGGTGGAAAACATTTGCGATGGCGGAGCCATCAAACACGATTTAGATTTTAGTTGCATGTGCGATGCAGGGCATATGGTTCAGTTCAATGAACTGTTTGCAATGAGGAGGAACAAAAGAAATGCACGGCCAGATGAAGGTGTGTGTGATATACAACTTATGGTTCACTCGGATGCACTATTTTTGATTAGGCAACACAAAAGAAACGGCCAGCCAGATCAAGGTGTGTGCGATATACGACATGCGGTTCACTCGGCCTTGTCATCAGTGTGTGACCTCTGTGGCAACCATTCGCTCCCCACTAGCCTCTTCTTGTACCGTAGCAACCGTCCACCGCCTCTTCGCCTTTCCCTCTCGATTTGGAACTGCTGTCGCATGCTCTTCCTCCATCCATTTGCCTTCACCCTTCCTTCTGCCATTGTTAGATTGTCTTCTCCATGGAGGGAACAGGCCGGAAACGACCCTGTTATTCTTTCCCCGATCTGAAAGATGACGTGGTGGAGGAACTCATTGATCGGTACGACGTCATCACCTCGGCTAGCATGGCAGGTTCGTTCAAGACAATTCTTGACTCAACTAATAACATCATTACAAAGAACCCAAGGGTCCAGGAGCGGTTTGGTCTCCCCTATCTTCTTCGCCGTGACCCTGATCACTGGCGCGCGGACGACGGAATCGTCACCTTGTGCAAGTTGATGTCGCTTGATAATGATATGTGTGATGTTAAGATGCCATCGCTTGAGGGTAAGGCTTGGGCATGCGCAAATGGAGATTGGCTTGTTTATATTGGGTACAATTGCGAGTGGGAACTTGTGAATGTGTACACCCGTCACCGGGTTCCACTTCCAAAAATCTCAGACTGCCCAGAGGTTGAGCACACCGGTATTCTACGTCGTTCAACTATGATCATGGTGACTGTCATCTACAGAAGATAGCAATTTGTCGAGTTCCCGACCGCTCTTGGGATTACAAGAACTATGAAGTTGTTGCTATCTTTGACAAGCTTGTTGTCGTCCTTACTTCCACGCCTCGATGGATATTGCTCAAAAATCATTTTTTGTACACAGATGAGTACTGTGATGCAATTCAATATGAGGGTCTTGTGTTTGCTGCCACCACTCTGGCACTGTTTTTGCATGGAATCCTTATGGTTTCGGTACATTTGTCTTCCACCGTAATTATAATTGTTTCATCCACATGCATGCGGGTTAGCTAGTTTCCCTTTACTAATTAACCTTCTTGTGTTTCCAAGGTCCTATGAACATTCCACCACCTATACTTGAAAATTTTTATAAGGGAAAACTTTGTTTTTGCCACTCTAGTTTTTGCCAACTTTGCTTATGCCACTCTAGAATTTGACATCTCACTTTGCCACTCTTAGCTTTTGACAATACATCACAAATGCCATTCCATGGCAAAAACGATAATTTTTTATTTCACTTTTGCCACTCTTAGCTTTTGACATGTATCACAATTGCCACTCTAAAATTATCGTTTTTGCCACAGAATGGCAAAAGTGATATATTGTCAAAAGCTAAGAGTGGCAAAAGTGAAATGTCAAATTCTAGAGTGGCATAAGCAAAGTTGGCAAAAACTAGAGTGGCAAAAACAAAGTTTTCCCTTTTTATAACCAAGGGGGAGATGACGACGGTGATAATCACGAGCATGAGGACGAGCAGGACCTATATACGCAGTGGCGCCTGGAAATTTATTCCGATGGATCACCTCTTCTTGTATGTATACATGGCACTTCTGATGTTACTAATGAAGCAGGTGTTGTCTCCCATGGTCACACTCTCCGGACCTATTCCAACATCCGTTGCAGGGTATTCGGGATGGATACTAGTGTGCTAGCACTGGTACAACGACGTCCTAAACAAACGGTTTAAAACCCCTTTCCACGACGGCATTTGGAACCGTCGCCAAGTGAGTGTGGGCGATAGGGGGGTCCTTCCCACACGACCCAGATATCATCAGGAATAGGCCCGCATGGGACCCATGCTGGGGCCGTGTGCGATCGGGCGAGGTATGGAAACCCAATCATTTCCGTAGGTATGTACATCCCACATAGTGAGTCCCAGAAATCATTTCCGTAGGTATGTACATCCCACACGGTGAATCCCAGAAATCATTTCCATAGGTATGTACATCCCACACGATGAATCCCAGAAATCATTTCCGTAGGTATGTACATCCCACACGGTGAATCCCATAAATTATTTTCGTAGGTATGTACATCCCACATGGTGAATCCCAGAAAATCATTTCCGTAGGTATGTACATCCCACACAGTTCTTTGTGTGGAAACGTTTGTGCAAGGTGGCCTAACGCAAACAGTTCACTGCCGGAAGCCGTGTGTGATTGTTAGTTGATCGAACACGCCTACTTTCTAGAAACCTTGCGGGTTGTTTGAGTTGATCACCCATGGTGCTGTCTGAGTAACCGTTTGCAATAGAAAACCCCAATAAGTATGGTAATTAGCCTATTATTGATAATCCATGTACTAATCAAACTGATATTTCTTAAAACACGCCAGATATTTCATATCCGTATAAAAGCAACCAGGATTTCATAATCGAATTACATTAGATAGCTTCGGTACTCAGTTACACCATTACACAACAGCACCAAGTTTCACATGCAGCATCAAAAACCTTTGGAAAGTAGCATCATACACGGTAAATAGATAGATGAATCTCATCTGGGAAACTACAGAAGCGGAAGGCAAATATTGAGCCTTCAGTGATGTTGAATGTCCTTGCAACTTTAGGCCAGTGGCTATGGATAATTGCCCGCCCAACCTTCGTCCTCTTCAGCAAGACTTCAATATTGTACCGTGGGTGTTGAATGAATACCTTCCTCGCCTCTTGACCATGCAGGTGGTTTGAGAGGTAATCATCGGTGAACTGCTTCGAAAAGTACTCAAAACAAAGCTATGCATAAATCGATGTTGTAAATTTTGAAATGGCGCAAGGGGTAAAAACAAGGTAAAAGAGTTGGTACCATCCTATAGTTGACTGATGTCTTCTTCATTGTGCAAACAAAGATCTTGCTGTTATTCGTCGCAAGTTTCTTCATCCTAACAATCTTTCTGAGTTTCTTGACTTGACTGATATTCATGGACATCTCATTCCCATATGCAAAATGGGTCGAATAGTGGGTCTAAGCCTCTGACAGTAGGACCTACATGTGCAAGACCAAATTGTAAGAAACCTAAATATTAGAATGATTCCTGCAACTGCACAATAATGTGCTATTAGCCAAAGGACCCTGCTTGAACAAACCTCGATGGTAAACCGCAGTGTCTCCCATTGTTTCCCTGCAACACACATAAGGAAGATCTTGATCAGGTTAACTGAGAGTTTCCATACTATCAGTAGAATATGTATTGAGTAGAACCAAATTCGATTGGTGTCACATGCATAACAATACAAAATTGTACCCACAACAAATGAAAATCAAATTGCAGAACTGAACCAAACAGTTAAATGGACAGCAGACCAAATGAACTAAAATAGTTAACTGAGCATGGCATTGCAAAATAGAAACATGTACTAGAAGATAAGACAGTTATCAAAACAAAGAATGCTTGAGAACAGTACTACGAAACGTAGCAATTGTTGGACCAAAGTGTTAACTGAACATTACATTTCAGAGGACCAAACTGTTAATTGAACATCAGATTGCATATTAACATTATAGAGGACAAATCACTAGAAGGCACTGGCGGTGGCCTCGAGAAAACATCACGAACTATATTTTAAATTAGACAACCGCGCGACGGTGTCGACGTTGGCCTCGAAGACGAGGTGCTCCTCCAAGATCTGGTGATCGACACACATGTCAGCCATAGCGACCTCGTTCGCGCGTGCGGCCGCATGCTACTCAGCTCCATGTTATACTACGTGTAAAATGACTATGGGTGACGCTTAATTGGAGGAGGGTAGCTGTAACACCCACAATGCGGCTATATCTCCCATAGGTCGGGGCACGACTTAGAGGCATAGCCACACGGTAGGTTTGTCGCAAGAGGGGTAATCTTCACACAATCCCATGTACTCCCTCCATTCCTTTATATAAGGTATATTTGTTTTTTGAAAAGTCAAACATGTGTATGTTTGACTGAGTTTTTAGAAAAATATACCAGTATCCACAAGACAAAATTTATATCATTTGATTCATCATGAAAACTAGTTTCATATTTTATCTATTAGGTATTGCACATGTTGTTATTTTATTCTATAATCTTGGTCAAACATTCAAATGGTTGACTTGCACGGAAACCAATACACCTTATATTCTGGAACGGAGGGAGTATTGAATAAGAAAGGGATAAAGAGTTGGCTTACAATCGCCACTTCACAAAATACATAAATAATCCATACATTGACCAAAGTACAATCAAAGGTCCAACTACGGAACCAAAATAAAAGAAGACAACCCCAAATGCTAGATCCCCGATCGTCCCAACTGGGCTCCACTACTGATCAACCGGAAAAGACACAAAACAATGATCAAGATATTCATCGAGCTCCCACTTGAGCTCAGTTGCATCATCTGCACTGGTATCATCGGCACCTGCAAATGTTTGGAAGTATCTGTGAGTCACGAGGACTCAGCCATCTCACAACCGCGAGATCAAGACTATTTAAGCTTATGGGTAGGAGAAGGTAGTGAGGTGGAGCTGTAGCAAGCACTAGGAATATATGGTGGCTAACATGCGCAAATGAGAGCGAGAAGAGAAGCAACGCAACGTCGATCAAGAAGTGATCCTGAAACTACTTATGTTCAAGCATAACACAAGAACCGTGTTCACTTCCCGGACTCCGCCGAAAAGAGACCATCATGGCTACACACGCGGTTGATGCATTTTAATTAAGTTAAGTGTCAAGTTTTCTACAACCGGATATTAACAAATTCCCATCTGCCACATAACCGCGGGCACGTCTTACGAAAGTTTAAACCCTGTAGGGGTGTCCCAACTTAGCCCATCACAAGCTCTCATGGTCAACGAAGGATATTCCTTCTCCCAGGAAGACCCAATCAGGCTCGGAATCCCGGTTACAAGACATTTTGACAATGGTAAAACAAGACCAGAAAAGCCGCCCAGATGTGCCGACAAATCCCGATAGGAGCTGCACATATCTCATTCTCAGGGCACACCGGATTGTCCAAACTTCCGGTAGGCCAGCCCAGAGTTGCCCCTGGTGGCCACCGGCGGCTGACAGGTTGGACCAACACTCAAAGGAGCACTGGCCCGGGGGGTTTAAAAATAAAGATGACCCTCGGGCTCCGGAAACCCAAGGGAAAAAGGCTTAGGTTGTTAGGCAAATGTAAAACCAAGGTTGGGCCTTGCTGGAGGAGTTTTATTCAAAGCGAACTGTCAAGGGGTTCCCATAACACCCAACCATGTAAGGAACGCAAAATCAAGGAACATAACACCAGTATGACGGAAACTAGGGCGACAAGAGTGGAACAAAACACCAGGCATAAGGCCGAGCCTTCCACCTTTACCAAGTATATAGATGCATTAATTAAATAAGAGATATTGTGATATCCCAACATATCCATGTTCCAACATGGAACAAACTTCAGCTTCACCTGCAACTAACAACACTATAAGAGGGGCTGAGCAAAAGTGGTAACTTAGCCAAACAACGGTTTGCTAGGAAAGGTGGGTTAGAGGCTTGACATGGCAATATGGGAGGCATGATATAACAAGTGGTAGGTAGTGTGACATAGCGACAAAATGAACAACTAGCAAGCAAAGATAGAAGTGATTTCGAGGGTATGGTATCTTGCTTGAGATCCCACAAGGAAGAAGAACGAGTCCATGAAGAACACAAATGGACGTAGTCGAAGAAATCCTCACAACTCCGGAACGAAACCGAAGCTAACGCGAGAAGTAACCCGGAAAGAAGCAAACAACATAGTAAACAACCAAGCATAAACATGGCATGATGCACAACCAAGTATGATGCATGTTCGGTTTAATGAGGCATGGCATGGCAAAGTGCACAAACATTACTACAAATTAAGTGGAGCTCAATATGCAGAGAGTTGCATATTGATGGAACACCACATTCAATTATTTAGTTCACTCCCGGTTAGGTACTCAACAAAATTAAATGTTATTAAACATGGCAAGGGGTGAAGCATATGAAAACTACCTATCTAGGCAAGTTTAAATGAGGCCGGAACAACAAGCAACAAATTCGAAAAATCCTCATATGCAAATTTTAGAGTTGGTATTGTTCTGCCCTAAACCATATTTTAGAGTTGTTAAACATGCAAGATGAGTGCACCATGTTAAACTATGCATTTTTCCACCCCATTTACATATAAAGGTTATTAAATTTGGAGCTACTATGATTAAGTTATGAATTAAATCATTTTAACAAGGCATTTGAGCAAATTTAAGCAAACATAATTTTAAGCATTTCAAACATGGATGAAACTTGGATATTATTAAACTAGACAAAATTCTAGTCATTTGACATATATAAATTATTTACATGCGATGCACGGTTGGTGAGTTAGGATATGCATGAAGTGCAAGGGCTTTTCTATAAAACTGCAATTCCCTGGTTAAATAGCAAAAGCGTCCAGATCTGAAAAAATGATGCGGGCCGAATCTGCTGAAATGGGCCAACAGATAGGAGGAGCTACGGGGAGCTCACCCATGGTCCAAGGCCCGGTCGGTGGGAGGCAAGGCCGGCAGGCCTCCTGGACTGGCTGGATCGAACGAGGAGGTGGAAGGGGGCGCAGTCAATGGCGAAGCGGGACTTGTCGCGGGTCGTCCTCCTCGCGCAAGGGCGAAGCAGAGGAGGCGAGCAGGGCAGCGGGGCAGAGGCGCGATCAATGCACACACAATGCAGGGGAATTTGGCGTGACTCCGACGAGGACGGACGAAGGGCACCGGATCCAGGCGACAAAGGAGGAACGACGATGGCTCCATGGCTTGGCGGCATCCAAGTGGCGAACAGAGGGGCTTGAGCAAGTCGCGGTGGCCATGGCTTGGCTGCTGGTCCAGCGGCTCTTCTCAGAGAGGTGGTCGGCGGCGTTGCCCCGTTGAGGAGGTCCTGGTGGCCTTGGTCACCGGCGATGTGGCTGACGAGGAGGCATACCGGCGCAGGACTAGGCGACGGCAAGGCAAGCGAAGGCGGCGGCGCCAGGTGGGTTCATGGCGGAGGCGAGGTCTTGGAGCGGGCGGATCCATGGCGATGAGGCACGGGGGTCGCCGCGGTGCTCTGGCGATGTGCTTGGCGGGGCGACGAGGTCCTCCATGGCGGGTCCCTATGGAGAGAGGCGAGAAGGAGTTGACGGTGAGGAGTGAGGATGGGAGAGAAGAGAAAGGAGGGAGCACGAGAAGCAGGGAGAGGGCGACGACCTGGTGGTGGTGCTCGTCTCCGGCGAGCTGGCAGGTGACGCACGGGACGACGGCAGGATTCGAGGCCACGACAACTCGACGACGGCGCTGCAGCTTCAAGGCGTTGGAGCTCCCTATGATGACAATTAGTGGCGACCGGCGGGTCAATAGCGGTGCAAGGAAAACGGGGAAGAAAAGGAGCGCGAGGCAAGGGCGAGGTTACCGACAGGTGAGGGACGAGGCAGAGCAGAGACTCCTGGTTTGTGGGGTTCGATGGATTTTGGATCGAGGAAGATGGAGACTGGTTGGTTGGGAGTGGATCCCGATGTGGAAGAGGACTGGCGGCAGCGGGTGAGGGGATCGAGGAGGATCGGTCGAGGCGATCCCGAGGTGGGAGGCGACCCAGTGGCGGCGGTGGAGGGACAAATCTCCTAGATTCTAGGGTTGGGTCCCGTATATATTAAGTGGGTTTTTGGGTAGGGGTATTCAGTCCCTCCGATCGAAAACGAGTGGTTGCGAATAAATGGGTTAGGGAGTTCAAACAATGAACCGAAGACGTTTTAGGGATGTTGGGTGACGATCCGGACACAATGGTCACGAGTGCCCAGTCGGGTTTGGGGAAGTTTTCGGACACGCGAGGGGGTCTAAGAACTGTGCGGAGAGGGGGTCTAACAAAAGGCCACGAAGGCAAGGGGGGGGGGTTAGGAGGGGTTTAGAGGGGTTGGTTGTGACTGTGTAGAAGGCCGAGGGCTGCGGGAGAGAAGAGAGAGGGAGAGACCCAACAACAGTTTTCGGAGTCCGAAAATGTCCGACGAAAAGACCGGCTACACTGCCGCTATAGTTATCCGCTGATGCGTCAAATGAACTCCGAATGCGATAAAACTGGGCAGGCGACCTACTGACAACATAGCAACACCGCATGCCAACTTTCAACCTATTCTGAGAATATTTTCCGACCACTTATAAAATAATATTTCGGACGTGCCGCGGGTGCGTGCGAGTGTGTCTGGGCTCAGAACGGACAACAAAGAGAACTGGGGGAACCTGGACGGATGCAAGTTTTGAAAACATGATGATGCAATGCGGATGATGACATGACAAGATGCAACACGCAAGCGAATGACAAGGCAACAACAGCGAATAACTAGAAGACACCTGGCACGTTGGTCTCGGGGTGTTACAACTCTCCACCACTACAAGAGGATCTCGTCCCGAGATCCGAGGATGGCACCGAAGAGAAACAGAAGAGGAAGAGAAGAGGTAAAACTAATTTGCTTCTTGGACAAAGGAGTGAAACCATTAACCTTGAGAGGTTGAACAAATTGTAAGAAAGAATAGAACGAAGATGAACAAAGTTGAAAACACTCCATTGGAAAAGAGGAACACAGAACCTTACTAGAGCCTTGTAGGTTGAAAGACATGAGAAAAGGGTTGCAATGGACAAAAAGTCCATGCAAGCACTCCAGTTGAAACGTGATGTACAAGGAATGATAATGATCAATTACGACAACACTCCTATTGGAAATGGAAGGCAATAATATGAACTTGGCAAAATGAAAGCACTTGTATGAGAGTCCGGTTAGAAGAGGAATGATAGACACAACACTCTGACTAAAACAAGATAGAGGAGGAAAAAGAATGATATAATTTGGACAGCACTCCGACTGTAAATGGAAGGAATTGAACATGAACTTGACAAGATGAGAGGATACTTGATGAAATCAACAACACACTGCCTCCGGAACTATTGAAAGAATGGCACAATGGGTAAGAAAGATTTCAGACAGCACTCCGGTTGAGAAGGAAGGGAAAACTTGATAGAATGTGAAGAACTTGAAAATGATAACTTCTACCACCAATGAATTTGAAGGTATCCTTGGAAAGAAGGATTGAATGGATAAGCAAAGGAAAGAACATGATCTTTGACAAAAATGGGATGATGGGTCGAAGATTGCAACATCACAATGCCTCCGGAAGAAAAATAGAAGATAGATCATTGAAATATAAGAATGGAGAAGAAAACAACATCTTCTACCTCAAATGAGCTTGAAAAAGCATCTTTAGGAGAAGGGTCGAACGGAGTTGTTTCAAAATCAACAACAAAAAGAATAAGCTTGTAGTGGGCTTATGGAAAACTTCTTAAGATTATGAGGTGAAATTCTGCCACTAATAGAAACAATGCATTGGATTGATATGAACAAGGAGACAAGAACCTTATTTCATCGGGAGGATAAATGAAGAACTTGGGTCATTTATAAGCACCATAATAGCAACAATCCTTAGGGAAGGCTTAAGGTGAAATATGATACAAGATAACTCCAATGAAGAGATTAATGGATTTAAAATACCTCATTCTTGATAACTTGTGAATCATGAAACACGAAGGGAAATTATCAAGAATGACATAACACCACCTCAAAAGATAAGGGAGAAGGGATTGAACTTTGAAATGCAAGATGAAGAATACTTGAGCTCATCTGAAAAGAATCTCGATGAACACTTCGAGAAGGAATTAAATCCTTAATGAACCATCATGTAGAGCCTCCATGAAGAACTCCGGTAATAAAAGGATGATAGAAAGAAAGAGAAGTTGAAAACACAAGGTGAATCCTTGCAATGATTTAGATGAATCTTCGTGGTGATACAGTTGAGAGATCTTGGAACTTCAGGTAATGTATGAAGCACTAACCGAGAATTTACTCATCGTGAACAAACTCCGGAAGAATGAATCCATCATTTGGATGAAGCAAGAATAAGAATTATGTTATGCGTATCCTTCACCAATTTAAATTGATGACAATCAATGGATTGCATACAACTTATTCCGGCAGAAAGGATAAAGAGAGATATCGATAACTTGATAAGGTCTTCAACAAACCACCGGTAGGATTGAAACAACGAATGAATTAATATGATAACCATGGCAGAGAATCTTGAGCAAACCACCATAAGAATTGAAAATGAAAGTAGCAAAGGCACAATTCACCGGGAAGAATGGGAAAACGAATGAAGATACTTGCTGGGATTTAGATACATGAGAACGAAGATATCAAGAGCGGACTAGAGAATACTTGAACGATGCACCGGTAATATTGGAGAACGAGAGCCGAAAGCTGAGAATGAATAAACCCGAAATGATGGCCTTTGGAGAATCAAACTGAAAAGACTCCTGAATTGCTCTGGAAGGGTGAAAATAATTCTCACAATCGAATACAATTATGAGAGGATATCATGAAGCTAGAACCACGAATCTTCGAGAGAACGGATAAGATTGAAGAGAAACTCTTCTTCGGTCTTCAAACGTTGAGAATGACGATGAGAAACACCACCATGAATTATAGAGGCACTTCAGAATGAAGAATAGAAAGGTTGAGCCAACAATGAAAAGAATTTGAAAGATCTTGGAGAAAGACATTTGACTGATGATGATTCATTCTTACGTCAAACTTTGAAATGAATTTGAGAATAGCTCCGGGAAAAGTAGAAGAGTCAAGTAAGATCCTGGGAAAAGACCTGTGGGTTAGGGCCCACTCAAAAGATACACCGTTGAACAATTTAAAAGAGAGAATGCGTCGGTTGAATTAAATGACTTCAATGAGATAACAACCTCGAAATAGCTTGAAAGGATTACAAATAGAAACTTGAATCTTCTAGGATATCTTCAGCACTCTGAAACAAATGAATAGCGAGAAGTGAAAGATTAAGAAGTGCACTGGCATGAGAAAACATTTGAAACGAGGAAAAGGTATGATCGACAAAGCTTGAATTTAACCCACCCGAGAAGAAAAAGAATGAAGAATGGTGAACTTGTAGAGCATCTTCATGAGAACCATCGGGTAAGAACATTGACGGAAAAGAATGGAGGGACTTCCCATCATTAAAAGGATACTCGATTAACGACTTCTGACTCCGTGAACAAAAGGGCGGGTGGGTGGGAAAGAAAATGAATTTGGATGGGGAAACGACACCGTTGAGCAGAAGAGAGTTGATATTACAAGGATAAAGTGGATGGAATAACTTGAAGATGAAAGCATTGGTTGAAATGGATTGACAAGACAATCTTGACAATGAAGAAGGATTAGTATTCACATAGGAATATGAGAACACTGCTTAAGGAAGGTATGGAATCAACACTTGACATCGAAGCAACTCGAATACCACAACTCAAAACAATACAAAGTATTTGGATTGCAAAATAAGCCGGAACAAACATATGATAGACCCCATATCATATCATGTGTCTGTTGGAAATATATCCTACGATATACTTGAATTCCCACTTATAAACTCCTGAAACTTTCTGGTTATGCAATCTGGTGTTGGGGATACAGGGGAAGCATAATATCTCACCCAAACTAACAATTCCTACATCCAGCTGTATCCATCCTTCAACACATAACCAAGAAACCTTCGGAAATCATGTACCTCAACCTTCAAAAAAGCATCTGTTATACGAGTTATGGCAGTACTCCCGAACTCCCGCCCCAGTACTGGGTGCGTCGAGGTTATCTCACCAACAACTGCATAAAAGAGATTTTCGATGTCGGCAAACTCAGGTATTCCAGAACTACAACGATAAAATTGTGACGACAACACCTCGGAGCTCAACTCCCCGGGACACTGCCACAACCCCTAAATGCCAGGAGGCACCAAGAACAATGTTCTCGTCACAAGACTATCGGAACGATTCCAAGATACCCGCGTGATCCTAATTTTTTTAGTGAAATTTGAGGAGAGGAGAGTCAAAACTTCTACGTCAGGAGGCCTCACCAGAGCGACAAAGGGACTGAGGAGTAAAACTAATCCTACTCTACGATATATATAATCCTAAGACTCAAAACATTTTGTTCTAGACTCAACAATGTCAGCAATTCGATCAAGCAGGGGGCTCCGAAGTCAGGGATGGCTCCGATTACCAACTTGCAACACCCACAATGCGGTTATATCTCCCATGTGTCGGGGCATGACTTAGAGGCATAGCCGCATGGTAGGTTTGTCGCAAGAGGGGTAATCTTCACACAATCCCATGTACTGAATAAGAAAGGGATAAAGAGTTGGCTTACAATCGCCACTTCACACAATACATAAATAATCCATACATTGACCAAAGTACAATCAAAGGTCCGACTACGAAACCAAAATAAAATAAGACAACCCCAAATGCTAGATCCCCGATCGTCCCAATTGGGCTCCACTACTGATCAACCGGAAAAGACACAAAACAACGATCAAGATCTTCATCGAGCTCCCACTTGAGCTCAGTTGCATCATCTGCACTGGTATCATTGGCACCTGCAACTGTTTGGAAGTATCTATGAGTCACGAGGACTCAGCAATCTCACACCCGCGAGATCAAGACTATTTAAGCTTATGGGTAGGAGAAGGTAGTGAGGTGGAGCTGCAGCAAGCACTAAGCATATATGGTGGCTAACATGCGCAAATGAGAGCGAGAAGAGAAGCAACACAACGGTCGTGAACTAGAAGTGATCCTGAAACTACTTACGTTCAAGCATAACACAAGAACCGTGTTCACTTCCCGGACTCCGCCGAAAAGAGACCATCACGGCTACACACGCGGTTGATGCATTTTAATTAAGTTAAGTGTCAAGTTTTCTACAACCAGATGTTAACAAATTCCCATCTTCCACATAACCACGGGCACGACTTACGAAAGTTTAAACCCTGCAGGGGTGTCCCAACTTAGCCCATCACAAGCTCTCACGGCCAACGAAGGATATTCCTTCTCCCGGGAAGACCCGATCAGGCTCGGAATCCCGGTTACAAGACATTTCGACAATGGTAAAACAAGACCAGCAAAGCCGCCCGGATGTGCCGACAAATCCCGATAGGAGCTGCATATATCTCGTTCTCAGGGCACACCGGATTTTCCAAACTTCTGGTAGGCCAGCCCAGAGTTGCCCCTGGTGGCCACCGGCGGCTGACAGGTTGGACCAACACTCAGAGGAGGATTGGCCCAGGGGGGTTAAAATAAAGATGACCCTCGGGCTCCAGAAACCCAAGGGAAAAAGGCTTAGGTTGTTAGGCAAATGTAAAACCAAGGTTGGGCCTTGCTGGAGGAGTTTTATTCAAAGCGAACTGTCAAGGGGTTCCCATAACACCCAACCGCGTAAGGAACGCAAAATCAAGGAACATAACACCAGTATGACGGAAACTAGGGCGACAAGAGTGGAACAAAACACAAGGCATAAGGCCGAGCCTTCCACCCTTTACTAACTATATAGATGCATTAATTAAATAAGAGATATTGTGATATCCCAACATATCCATGTTCCAACATGGAACAAACTTAATCTTCACCTGCAACTAACAATGCTATAAGAGGGGCTAAGCAAAAGCGATAACTTAGCCAAACAACGTTTGCTAGGAAATGTGGGTTAGAGGCTTGACATGGCAATATGGGAGGCATGATATAACAAGTGCTAGGTGCTACCTCTTTTAGCACTGCGTTGGTTTTCCCCGAAGAGGAAGGGATGATGCAGCAAAGTAGCGTAAGTATTTCCCTCAGTTTTTGAGAACCAAGGTATCAATCCAGTAGGAGGCTACGCGCGAGTTCCTCGCACTTGCACAAAACAAATAAATCCTCACAACCAACACAAATAGGGGTTGTCAATCCCTATAGGGCCACTTACGAGAGTGAGATCTGATAGATATGATAAGATAGTGTTTTTGGTATTTTTATGATAAAGATGCAAAGTAAAGTAAAGGCAAAGTAAATAGCAAAGTAAATAACTAAGTAGTAGGAGATTGATATGATAAAGATAGACCCGGGGGCCATAGGTTTCACTTGTGTCTTCTCTCGAGAGCATAAGTATTCTACGGTGGGTGAACAAATTACTGTTGAGCAATTGACAGAATTGAGCATAGTTATGAGAATATCTAGGTATGATAATTTATATAGGCATCACGTCCGAGACAAGTAGACCGACTCCTGCCTGCATCTACTACTATTACTCCACTCATCGACCGCTATCCAGCATGCATCTAGAGTATTAAGTAAAAATAGAGTAACGCCTTAAGCAAGATGACATGATGTAGAGGGATAGACTCATGCAATATGAAGAAAACCCCATCTTGTTATCCTTGATGGCAACAATACAATACGTGCCTTGCTGCCCTTACTGTCACCGGGAAAGGACACCGCAAGATTGAACCCAAAGCTAAGCACTTCTCCCATTGCAAGAAAGATCAATCTAGTAGGCCAAACCAAACTGATAATTCGAAGAGACTTGCAAAGATAACCAATCATACATAAAAGAATTCAGAGAAGATTCAAATATTATTCATAGATAGACTTGATCATAAACCCACAATTCATCGGTCTCAACAAACACACCGCAAAAAGAAGATTACATCGAATAGATCTCTACAAGAGAGGGGGAGAACATTGTATTGAGATCCAAAAAGAGAGAAGAAGCCATCTAGCTACTAACTATGGACCCGTAGGTCTGAGGTAAACTACCCACACTTCATCGGAAGGGCTATGGTGTTGATGTAGAAGCCCTCCATGATCGATGACCCCTCCGGCGGAGCTTCGAAACAGGCCCCAAGATGGGATCTCGTGGATACAGAAAGTTGCGGCGGTGGAATTAGGGTTTTGGCTCTGTATCTGATCGTTTGGGGGTACGTGGGTATATATAGGAGGAATAAGTACGCTGGTGGAGCAACAGGGGGCCCACAAGGGTGGGGGGCATGCTTGGTAGGGTAGGGTGCGCCCCCCTAACTCGTGGCCTCCTGTTACGTGCCTTGGCGTAGGGTCCAAGTCTCTTGAGTTGTATTCGATGAGAAAACCACGTTCCCGAAGGTTTCATTCCGTTTGGACTCCATTTGATATTCCTTTTCTTCGAAACCCTAAAACAGGCAAAAAACATCAATTCTAGGTTGGGCCTCCGGTTAATAGGTTAGTCCCAAAAATAATATAAAAGTGGATAATAAAGCCCAATAATGTCCAAAACAGTAGATAATATAGCATGGAGCAATCAAAAATTATAGATACATTGGAGACGTATCAAGCATCCCCAAGCTTAATTCCTACTCGTCCTCGAGTAGGTAAATGATAAAAATAGATTTTTTGATGCGGAGTGCTACTTGGCATAATTTTAATGTAATTCTTCTTAATTGTGGTATGAATATTCAGATCCGAAAGATTCAAGACAAAAGTTCATATTGACATAAAAATAATAATACTTCAAGCATACTAACAAAGCAATTATGTCTTCTCAAAATAACATGGCTAAAGAAAGTTATCCCTACAAAATCATATAGTCTGGCTATGCTCTATCTTCACCACACAAAATATTTAAATCATGCACAACCCCGATGACAAGCCAAGCAATTGTTTCATACTTTTGACATTCTCAAAACTTTTTCAATTTCCACGCAATACATGAGCGTGAGCCATGGATATAGCACTATAGGTGGAATAGAGTGGTGGTTGTGGAGAAGACAAAAAGGAGAAGATAGTCTCACATCAACTAGGTGTATCAACGGGCTATGGATATGCCCATCAATAGATATCAATGTGAGTGAGTAGGGATTGCCATGCAACGGATGCACTAGAGCTATAAGTATATGAAAGCTCAAAAAAGAAACTAAGTGGGTGTGCATCCAACTTGCTTGCTCATGAAGACCTAGGGCAATTTGAGGAAGCCCATCATTGGAATATACAAGCCAAGTTCTATAATGAAAGATTCCCACTAGTATATGAAAGTGATAACATGAGAGACTCTCTACTATGGAGATCATGGTGCTACTTTGAAGCACAAGTGTGGTAAAAGGATAGTAACATTGTCCCTTCTCTCTTTTTCTCTCATATTTTTTTCTCTTTTTTTCTTTGGGCCTTTTTATGGCCTCTTTTCTTTCTCTTTTTTTATTTGGGCTTCTTTGGCCTCTTTTATTTATTTTTTGTCCGGAGTCTCATCCCGACTTGTGGGGGAATCATAGTCTCCATCATCCTTTCCTCACTGGGACAATGCTCTAATAATGATGATCATCACATTTTTATTTTTCTTACAACTCAACAGTTATAACTCGAAACTTAGAACAAAATATGACTCTATATGAATGCCTCCGGCGGTGTACCGGGATATGTAATATGACAATGATGGAGTGTGTCATAATAAACGGAACAGTGGAAAGTTGCATGGCAATATATCTCGGAATGGCTATGGAAATGCCATAATAGGTCGGTATGGTGGCTGTTTTGAGGAATGTATATGGTGGGTGTATGATACCGGCGAAAGGTGCGCGGTATTAGAGAGGCTAGCAAAGGTGGAAGGGTGAGAGTGCGTATAATCCATGGACTCAACATTAGTCATAAAGAACTCATATACTTATTGCAAAAATCTACAAGTTATCAAAGAAAAGTATTACGCGCATGCTCCTAGGGGGATAGATTGGTAGGAAAATACCATCGCTCGTCCCCGACCGCCACTCATAAGGAAGACAATCAATAAATAAATCATGCTCCGACTTCATCACATAACGGTTCACAATACGTGCATGCTACGGGAATCACAAGCTTCAACACAAGTATTTCTCAAATTCAAAACTACTCAACTAGCACAACTTTAATATCACCATCTTTATATCTCAAAACAATTATCAAGTACCAAACTTATCATAGTATTCAACACACTCATAAGAGAGTTTTATTATCAATCTTGCATACCAAACATATTAGGATTTTAAACAAATTACCATGCTATTAAGACTCTCAAAATAATCTAAGTGAAGCATGAGAGATCAATAGTTTCTATAAAACAAATCCACCACCGTGCTTTAAAAGATATAAGTGAAGTACTAGAGCAAAATTATATAACTCAAAAGATATAAGCGAAGCACATAGAGTATTCTAACAAATTCCAAATCATGTATGGCTATCTAAAAAGGTGTGTACATCAAGGATGATTGTGGTAAACTAATAATCAAAGACTCAAATCATACAAGACGCTCCAAGCAAAACACATATCATGTGGTAAATAAAAATATAGCTCCAAGTAAAGTTACCGATAGAAGTAGACGAAAGAGGGGATGCCTTCCGGGGCATCCCCAAGCTTTGGCTTTTAGGTGTCCTTAGATTATCTTGGTGGTTCCATGGGCATCCCCAATCTTAGGTTCTTGCCACTCCTTGTTCCATAATCCATCAAATCTTTACCCAAAACTTGAAAACTTCACAACACAAAACTTAAAGTAGAAAATCTCGTGAGCTCCGTTAGCGAAAGAAAATAGAATACCACTTCAAGGTACTGTAATGAACTCATTATTTATTTATATGGGTGTTATACCTACTGTATTACAACTTCTCTATGGTTTATAAACTATTTTACTAGCCATAGATTCATCAAAATAAGCAAACAACACACGAAAAAATAGAATCTGTCAAAAACAGAACAGTCTGTAGTAATCTGTAGCTAGCGCAAGATCTGGAACCCCAAAAATTCTAAAATAAATTTCTGGACGTGAGGAATTTATCTATTAATCATCTGCAAAAATAATTAACTAAATAGCACCTTCCAGATAAAAATGGTAGCAGTTCTCGTGAGCGCTAAAGTTTCTGTTTTTTACAGCAAGTTCAACAAGACTTTCCCCAAGTCTTCCCAACGGTTCTACTTGGCACAAATACTAATTAAACACAAAAAACACAACCAAAACAGAGGCTAGATAAATTATTTATTACTAAACAGGAGCAAAAAACAAGGAATACAAATAAAATTGGGTTGCCGCCCAACAAGCGCTATCGTTAACGCCCCTAGCTAGGCATAACAAGCAAGAATAGATCTAGGTATTGCCATCTTTGGTAGGCAATCCATAAGTGGCTCTTGTAATAGATTCATAAGGTAATTTAATTTTCTTTCTAGGAAAGTGTTCCATGCCTTTCCTTAATGGAAATTGGAATCTAATATTTCCTTCCTTCATATCAATAATTGCACCAATCGTTCTAAGGAAAGGTCTACCAAGAATAATAGGACATGAAGGATTGCAATCTATGTCAAGAACGGTAAAATCTACGGGCACATAATTCCTATTTGCAACAATAAGAACATCATTAATTCTTCCCATAGGTTTCTTAATAGTGGAATCCGCAAGGTGCAAGTTTAGAGAGCAATCATCAAAATCACGGAAACGTAACAAATCACACAAAGTCTTAGGAATCGTGGAAACACTAGCACGCAAATCACATAAAGCATAGAATTCATGATCTTTAATTTTAATTTTAGTAGTTGGTTCCCACTCATCATAAAGTTTTCTAGGGATATAAACTTCCAATTCAAGTTTTTCTTCATAAGATTGCATCAAGGCATCAACGATATGTTTAGTAAACGCTTTATTTTGACTATAAGCGTGAGGAGAATTTAGCATGGATTGCAACAAGGAAATACAATCAATCAAAGAGAAATTTTCATAGTTAAATTCCTTGAAATCCATAATAGTGGGTTTAGCAACATCTAGGGTTTTAATTTCTTCAATCCCACTTTTATCAAATTTAGCATCAAGATCAAAATATTTAGAATTCTTAGAACGCCTTCTAGGTAAAGGTGGATTATATTCAGTCCCATCATTATAAAGATTCATATTGCAAAACAAAGATTTAATAGGGACACATCAACAAATTTTAGATCTTCATCATTATTTTCATAGGAACTAGAAGAACATGCTTTTATAAAGGCATCTTTCTTAGCACGCATCCTAGCGGTTCTTTCTTTGCACTCATCAATGGAAATTCTCATGGCTTTCAGAGACTCATTGATATCATGCTTAGGTGGAATAGATCTAAGTTTCAAAGAATCAACATCAAGAGCAATTCTATCAACGTTCCTAGCCAAATCATCAATCTTAAGCAATTTTTCTTCAATCATAGCATTACAATTCTTTTGCGAAGTAATAAATTCTTTAATATTAGAATCAAAATCAGAGGGCATATTATTATAATTTCCATAAGAATTGTTGTAGGAATTACCATAATTATTAGAGGAATTACTAGGATAAGGCCTAGGATTGAAATTTCCTCTATACGCGTTGTTACCAAAATTGTTCCTACCAACAAAATTCACATCCATAGATTCATTATTATTCTCAATCAAAGTAGACAAGGGCATATCATTAGGATCAGAACAAACACTCTTATTAGCAAATAATTTCATAAATTCATCCATCTTTCCACTCAAAACATTAATTTCTTCTATCGCATGCACCTTTTTATTAGTAGATCTTTCAGTGTGCCATTGAGAATAATTAACCATAATATTATCTAGGAGTTTAGTATCTTCTCCTAAAGTGATTTCCATAAAAGTGCCTCCCGCGGCCGAATCTAAAAGATTTCTAGAAGCAAAATTCAATCCAGCATAAATTTTTTGTATAATCATCCATAAATTTAAACCATGAGTAGGGCAATTACGTATCATTAATTTCATTATCTCCCAAGATTGTGCAACATGTTCATGATCAAGTTGCTTAAAGTTCATAATATCATTTCTAAGAGAGATGATCTTAGCGGGAGGAAAATACTTAGAGATAAAAGCATCTTTGCACTTATTCCATGAATCAATACTATTTTTAGGCAAAGACGAGAACCAAGCTTTAGCACGATCTCTAAGCGAAAAAGGAAATTGCTTCAATTTAACAATATCATTATCCACATCTTTCTTATTTTGCATGTCACACAAATCAACGAAGCTATTTAGATGGGTAGCGGCATCTTCACTAGGAAGGCTGGAGAACGGATCTTTCATGACAAGATTCAGCAAAGCAGTATTAATTTCACAAGATTCAGCATCAGTAAGAGGAGCAATCGGAGTGCTAATAAAATCATTGTTGTTGGTATTGGTGAAGTCACACAATTTAGTATTATCTTGAGCCATCGCGACAAGCAAGCAAACTAACACACAAGCAAATAGAAAGCAAGCGAACAAAAGGAGGCAAATAGAGGGAGGATAGAGAGAGAGAGAGGGCAAATAAAACGGCAAGGGTGAAGTGGGGGGAGAGGAAAACGAGAGGCAAATGGCAAATAATGTAATGCGGGAGATAAGGGTATGCGATGGGTACTTGGTATGTTGACTTTTGCGTAGACCTCCCCAGCAACGGCGCCATTAATCCTTCTTGCTACCTCTTTTAGCACTGCGTTGGTTTTCCCCGAAGAGGAAGGGATGATGCAGCAAAGTAGCGTAAGTATTTCCCTCATTTTTTCAGAACCAAGGTATCAATCCAGTAGGAGGCTACGCGCGAGTCCCTCGCACCTGCACAAAACAAATAAATCCTAGCAACCAACGCAAATAGGGGTTGTCAATCCCTATAGGGCCACTTACCAGAGTGAGATCTGATATATATGATAAGATAATATTTTTGGTATTTTTATGATAAAGATGCAAAGTAAAGTAAAGGCAAAGTAAATAGCAAAGTAAATAACTAAGTAGTAGGAGATTGATATGATAAAGATAGAGCCTGGGGCCATAGGTTTCACTAGTGGCTTCTCTCGAGAGCATAAGTATTCTACGGTGGGTGAACAAATTACTGTTGTGCAATTGGAAGAATTGAGCATAGTTATGAGAATATCTAGGTATGATCATGTATACAGGCATCATGTCCGAGACAAGTAGACCGACTCCTGCCTGCATCTACTACTATTACTCCACTCATCGCCCGCTATCCAGCATGCATCTAGAGTATTAAGTAAAAACAGAGTAACACTTTAAGCAAGATGACATGATGTAGAGGGATAGACTCATGCAATATGAAGAAAACCCCATCTTGTTATCCTCGATGGCAACAATAGAATATGTGCCTTGCTGCCCTTACTGTCACCGGGAAAGGACACCGCAAGATTGAACCCAAAGCTAAGCACTTCTCCCATTGCAAGAAAGATCAATATAGTAGGCCAAACCAAACTGATAATTCGAAGAGACTTGCAAAGATAACCAATCATACATAACAGAATTCAGAGAAGATTCAAATATTATTCATAGATAGAATTGATCATAAACTCACAATTCATCGGTCTCAACAAACACACCGCAAAAAGAAGATTACATCGAATAGATCTCTACAAGAGAGGGGGAGAACATTGTATTGAGATCCAAAAAGAGAGAAGAAGCCATCTAGCTACTAACTATGGACCCGTAGGTCTGAGGTAAACTACCCACACTTCATCGGAAGGGCTATGGTGTTGATGTAGAAGCCCTCCATGATCGATGACCCCTCCGGCGGAGCTTCGAAACAGGCCCCAAGATGGGATCTCGTGGATACAGAAAGTTGCGGCGGTGGAATTAGGGTTTTGGCTCTGTATCTGATCGTTTGGGGGTACGTGGGTATATATAGGAGGAATAAGTACGCTGGTGGAGCAACAGGGGGCCCACAAGGGTGGGGGGCATGCTTGGTAGGGTAGGGTGCGCCCCCCTAACTCGTGGCCTCCTGTTACGTGCCTTGGCGTAGGGTCCAAGTCTCTTGAGTTGTATTCGATGAGAAAACCACGTTCCCGAAGGTTTCATTCCGTTTGGACTCCATTTGATATTCCTTTTCTTCGAAACCCTAAAACAGGCAAAAAACATCAATTCTAGGTTGGGCCTCCGGTTAATAGGTTAGTCCCAAAAATAATATAAAAGTGGATAATAAAGCCCAATAATGTCCAAAACAGTAGATAATATAGCATGGAGCAATCAAAAATTATAGATACATTGGAGACGTATCAAGCATCCCCAAGCTTAATTCCTACTCGTCCTCGAGTAGGTAAATGATAAAAATAGATTTTTTGATGCGGAGTGCTACTTGGCATAATTTTAATGTAATTCTTCTTAATTGTGGTATGAATATTCAGATCCGAAAGATTCAAGACAAAAGTTCATATTGACATAAAAATAATAATACTTCAAGCATACTAACAAAGCAATTATGTCTTCTCAAAATAACATGGCTAAAGAAAGTTATCCCTACAAAATCATATAGTCTGGCTATGCTCTATCTTCACCACACAAAATATTTAAATCATGCACAACCCCGATGACAAGCCAAGCAATTGTTTCATACTTTTGACATTCTCAAAACTTTTTCAATTTCCACGCAATACATGAGCGTGAGCCATGGATACTAGCAAAAAGAAGATTACATCGGATAGATCTCCACAAGAGAGGGGGAGAACATTGTATTGAGATCCAAAAAGAGAGAAGAAGCCATCTAGCTACTAACTATGGACCCGTAGGTCTGAGGTAAACTACTCACACTTCATCGAAAGGGCTATGGTGTTGATGTAGAAGCCCTCTGTGATCGATGCCCCCTCCGGCAGAGCTCCGGAACAGGCCCCAAGATGGGATCTCATGGATAAAAAAAGTTGAGGGGTGGAATTAGGGTTTTGGCTCCGTATCTGATCGATTAGGGGTACGTGGGTATATATAGGAGGAATAAGTACGTCGGTTGATCAACAGGGGGCCCACGAGGGTGGGGGCGCACCTGGTACGGTAGGGCACGCCCCCTACCTCGTGGCCTCCTGTTACGTGCCTTGGCGTAGGGTCCAAGTCTCCTGAGTTGTATTCGATGAGAAAATCACGTTCCCAAAGGTTTCATTCTGTTTGGACTCTGTTTGATATTTCTTTTCTTCGAAACCCTAAAACAGGCAAAAATAGCAATTCTGGGTTGGGCCTCCGGTTAATAGGTTAGTCCCAAAAATAATATAAAAGTGGATAATAAAGCCCAATAATGTCCAAAACAATATATAATATAGCATGGAGCAATCAAAAATTATAGACATGTTGGAGACGTATCAGTAGGTAGCGCGACATAGCGATAGAACGAACAACTAGCAAGCAAAGATAGAAGTGATTTCGAGGGTATGGTCATATTGCCTGAGATCCCGCAAGGAAGAAGAACGAGTCCATGAAGAACACAAATGGACGTAGTCGAACGAATCCTCACAACTCTGGAACAAAACTGAAGCTAACACGAGAGTTGCATATTGACGGAACACCACATTCAATTATTTAGTTCACTCCCGGTTAGGTACTCAACAAAATTAAATGTTATTAAACATGGCAAGGGGTGAAGCATATGAAAACTACCTATCTAGGCAAGTTTAAATGAGGCCGGAACAACAAGCAACAAATCCGGAAAATCCTCATATGCAAATTTTAGAGTTGGTACTGTTCTGCCCTAAACCATATTTTAGAGTTGTTAAACATGCAAGATGAGTGCACCATGTTAAACTAGGCATTTTCCACCCCATTTACATATAAATTTTATTAAATTTGGAGTTACGATGATTAAGTTATGAATTAAATCATTTTAACAAGGCATTTGAGCAAATTTAAACAAACAACATTTTAAGCATTTCAAACATGGATGAAAGTTGGATATTATTAAACTAGACAAAATTCTAGTCATTTTACATATATAAATTATTTACATGTGATGCACGGTTGGTGAGTTAGGATATGCATGAAGTGCAAGGGCTTTTTTGTAAAACTGCAATTCCCTGGTTAAATAGCAAAAGTGTCCAGATCTGAAAAATGATGCGGGCTGAATCTGCTAAACTGGGCCAACAGATAGGAGGAGCTTTGGGGGGCTCACACAAGGGCCAAGGCCCGGTCGATGGGAGGCAAGGCTGGCAGGCCTCCTAGACTGGCTAGATCGAATGAGGAGGTGGAAGGGGGCACAGTCAATGGTGAAGCGGGACTTGTCGCTGGGTCATCCTCCTCGCGTAAGGGCGAAGCAGAGGAGGCGAGCATGGCAGCGGGGCAGAGACGCGGTCAACGCACACGCAATGCAGGGGAACTTGGCGCAACTCCGGCGAGGACGGACGAAGGGCACCGGATCCAGGCGGCAAAGGAGGAACAACGATGGCTCCACGGCTTGGCGGCATCCAAGCGGCGAACACAGGGGCTTGAGCAAGTCGCGGTGGCCATGGCTTGGCTGCTGGTCCGGCGGCTCTACTCGGAGAGGTGGCCGGCGGCGTTGCCCCGTTGAGGAGGTCCTGGTGGCCTTGGTCAATGGCGACGTGGCTGACGAGGAGGCATAGCGGTGCATGACTAGGCGACGGCGCCAGGTGGGTTCTGGGTGGAGGCGAGGTCTTGGAGCGGGCGGATCCATGGCGACGAGGCGCGGGGGTCGTCGCGGTGCTCCAGCGAGGTGCTTGGCGGGGTGACGGGGTCCTCCATGGCGGGTCCCTGTGGAGAGAGGCGAGAGGGAGTTGACGGTGAGGAGTGAGGATGGGAGAGAAGAGAAAGGAGGGAGCACGGGAATCAGGGAGAGGGCGACGGCCTGGTGGTGGTGCTCGTCTCCGGCGAGCTGGCAGGTGACGCACGGGACGACGATGGGATTCGAGGCCACGGCCACTCGACGACGGCGCTGCAGCTTCAAGGCGTTGGAGCTCCCTAAGATGACAATCAGCGGTGACCGACGGGTCAACAGCGGTGCAAGGAAAAACAGGGAAGAAAAGGAGCGCGAGGCAAGGGCAAGGTTACCGACGGGTGAGGGACGAGGCAGAGCAGCGACTCCTGGTTGGTGGGGATCGATGGATTTTGGATCCAGGAAGATGGAGACTGGTTTGTTGGGAATGGATCCCGAGGTGGAAGAGGACTGGCGGCGGCGGGTGAGGGGATCGAGGAGGATCGGGCGAGGCGATCCCGAGGTGGGAGGCGACCCGGTGGCAGCGGTGGAGGGACAAATCTCCTAGATTCTAGGGTTGGGTCCCGTATATATATTAAGTGGGTTTTTGGGTAGGGTATTCAGTCCCTCCGATCGAAAACAAGTGGTTGCGAATAAATGGGTTAGGGAGTTCAAACAATGAACCGAGGACGTTTTAGGGATGTTGGGTGACGATCCGGACACAACGGTCACGAGTGCCCGTCGGGTTCGGGGAAGTTTTCGGACGCGCGAGGGGGTCTGAGAACTGTGCAGAGAGGGGGTCTGACAAAAGGCCACGGAGGCAAGGGGGTTTAGGAGGGGTTTAGAGGGGTTGGTTGTGACTGTGTAGAAGGCCGAGGGCTTCGAGAGAGAAGAGAGAGAGAGACCCGACAGCAGTTTTCGGAGACCGAAAACGTCCGACAAAAAGACCGGCTATACTGCCGCTATAGTTATCCGTTGGGGCGTCAAACGGACTCCGAATGCGATGAAACTTGGCAGGCAACCTACTCACAACATAAAAACACCGCATGACAACTTTCAACCCATTCCAAGAACATTTTCTGACCACTTATGAAATAATATTTCGGACGTGCCGCGGGCGCGTGTGAGTGTGTCTGGGCTCAGAACGGACAACGAAGAGAACTGGGGGAACCCGGATGGATGCAAGTTTTGAAAACATGATGATGGAATGCGGATGATGACATGACAAGATGCAACACGCAAGCAAATGACAAGGCAACAACAACAAATAACTAGAAGACACCTGGCACGTCGGTCTCGGGGTGTTACAGGGGCAGTGATTTCGGTGGAAGGTGTCACTCCGTCAGTCGGGGCATGTGGGACGGGAAAGGAGGAGGATGGTGTGGGTGGGGTGTGGATTACCTGACCATATCGATGAGGCCACACAGCAAGAAGAAGGGTCGGCAGCGAGGAGGCCGCGCAGCAAGAAGAAGGGTCGCCGGCGAGGAGGCGGCACTGCAAGAAGAAGGGTAGCCGTCGAGGAGGCGGCACTGCAAGAAGAAGGGTCGCCGGCGCTACAAGAAGAAGGGTCACCGGCGAGGAGGCTGAGCTGTCAGTAAGCACCAGTGAAGGTTTGAACTTGGAAAGCAAGGAGGAACAGTGGAAATGTGGCTTTTGGTAGGAGGGAAGGGGTGGGGCGGTAGATATTTCCGCGGTGGCAAAAATAATTCGCTCAGTGCCATGAGAAACTGGCGCTCAAGTGTGGTTCAAGCGGGGGCGGTGGACTATAGATGACGAAGCTTCCTATGTAAGCCAGACAAGATGGTGTGCCGAGATATTTTATACCTCCCACATGATTCTTTCTAGTAAACTGTTTGTGGTATACCTGATTTTTTCATTATGTTTTGAAATACAAAATGGTGTTACGGAGGGAAAGGATGGTGTTTGAATTGCTAGAACATTTACGTACAGTGAACATGCAACTAGTACATGAGTGCCGTGTTTAAATTTGGAATTATTCTGGGTTCGTTTGGCATTTTTATGCATTAATTGAGTTTCTGGGCATTTAATGTGCATAATTCAAATTTGAACTACAAGCACATGCTCCAATGCACCAAAGTTTGGTGAAAAATCACATGTGTGTCTTTGGGTGAATTTATAGGTCCCATGCAAGAAATGGGAATAAAATTCAAACATCTGGGTGTCGTGGCTCGGCCAGAATGATTGAGAAACTTGGTTTTTTAATTCCTGTAATCCAAAACACGGCCGAAAATCATGAAACTTGGCATGGTGTCATGACATGGCACCAACATGCTGCAGTAAATTTTTTGGCCAAATTGGGACAAGCTTTGGTGTAAGCTTCTTGCAAACCGGAGCTTCCCGCAATAAGGCTCCTGGTTCCGAGAGGGAACGTGTCACCTCCGTGTGCGAAACGACATACGTACACTGCCTTCTCCCGCCTTAATTTTTTTACACAGGCAGATTAGACCAAATAGAAGTATCATGCTAAATTTTAGAATTATTCCGTGGTCGTTTGGCCTTTTTATACATTAATTCAGTTTTTGCACATTTAATGTGTATAATTCAAATGTGAACTACAAGCACGTGCTCCAGTGTACCAAAGTTCTTTGAAAAATCACATGTGTGTCCTTGGGTGAATTTCTAGGTCCCATGCAAGAGATGGGAGTGAAATTCAAACATCTGGGCATCATGACTCGGCCGGAAAGATTGAGAAACTTAGTTTTTCAGTTCCTGTAATTCCAAAACACGCCTGAAAATCATGAAACTTGGCATGGTCTCATGACATGGCACCAACATGCTGCGGTAATTTTTTTGGCCGAATTGGGACACGCTTTAGTGTAGGCTTCTTGCAAACCGGAGCTTCCCTCAAGAAGGCTCGTGGTTCCGAGAGGGCACGTGTCACCTCCGTGTGCGAAACGACATACGTACACTACCTTCTCCCGCCTTAATTTTTTTACACAGCCAGATTAGACCAAATAGAAGTACCATGCTAATTTTGGAATTACTCCGGATTCGTTTGACCTTTTTTATACTTTAATTGAGTTTCTAGGCATTTAATGTGCATAATTCATATTTGAACTACAAGCACAAGCTCGAGTGCACCAAACTTGTTTGAAAATCACATGTGTGTCCTTGGGTGAATTTCTAGGTCCCATGCAAGAGATGGGACTGAAATTCAAACATCTGGGCGTCGTGGCTTGGCCAGAAAGATTGAGAAACTTGGTTTTTTAATTCCTGTAATTCCAAAACACGCTGAAAATCATGAAACTTGGTATGGTGTCATGACATGGCACCAACATGCTGCGATAATTTTTTTGGCCGAATTGGGACAAGCTTTGGTGTAAGCTTCTTGCAAACCGGAGCTTCCCTCAAGAAGACTCGTGGTTCCGAGAGGGCGTGTCACGTCCATGTGCGAAACAACATACGTACACTGCCTTCTCCCGCCTTAATTTTTTTACACAGCCAGATTAGACCAAATAGAAGTACCGTGCTAAATTTTGGAATTATTCCGGGCTCATTTCGCCTTTTTGTACATTAATTGAGTTTCCAAGCATTTAATTTGCATAATTCAAATTTGAACTACAAACACAGGCTCCAGTGCACCAAAGTTGTTTGAAAAATCACATGTGTGTCCTTGGGTGAATTTCTAGGTCCCATGCAAGAGATTGGAGTGAAATTCAAACATCTGGGCGTCGTGGCTCAGCCAGAAAGATTGAGAAGCTAGGTTTTTAATTCCTGTAATTCCAAAACACGTCGGAAAATCATGAAACTTGGCATGGTGTCATGACATGGCACCAACATGCTGCGGTAATTTTTTGGCCGAATTGGGACAATCTTTGGTGTAAACTTCTTGCAAACCGGAGCTTCCCTCAAGAAGGCTCGTGGTTCCGAGAGGGAATGTGTTACCTCCTTGTGCGTAACCACATACGTACATTGCCTTCTCCCGCCTTAATTTTTTTACACATCCATATTAGACCAAATAGAAGTACCGTGCTAAATTTTGAAATTATTCTGGGCTCGTTTCGCCTTTTTTATACATTAATTGAGTTTTTGGGCATTTAATGTGCATAATTCAAATTTGAACTACAAGCACATGCTCCAGTGCACCAAAGTTGTTTGAAAAATCACATGTGTGTCCTTGGTTGAATTTTTAGGGCCCATGCAAGAGATGGGAGTGAAATTCAAACACCTAGGCGTTATCGCTCGGCCGGAAATATTGAGAAACTTGGTTTTTTAATTCCTGTAATTCCAAAACACGCCTGAAAATCATGAAACTTGGTATGGTGTCATGACATGGCACCAACATGCTGCGGTAATTTTTTGGCTGAATTGGGACAAGCTTTTGTGTAAACTTCTTGCAAACCGGAGCTTCCCTCAAGAAGTCTCATGGTTCCGAGAGGGAACGTGTCACCTCCGTGTGTGAAACGACACACGTACACTGCGTTCTCCCACCTTAATTTTTTACACAGCCAGATTACAACAAATAGAAGTACCGTGCTAAATTTTGGAATTATTCTGGGCTCATTTTGCCATTTTATACATTAATTGAGTTTCCGGGCATTTAATGTGCATAATTCAAATTTGAACTACAGGCACAGGCTCCAGTGCACCAAAGTTGTTTGAAAAATCACATGTGTGTCCTTGGGTGAATTTTTGGGTTCCATGCAAGAGATTGGAGTGAAATTCAAACATCTGGGCGTCGTGGCTCAGCCGAAAAGATTGAGAAACTTGGTTTTTTAATTCCTGTAATTTGAAAACACGCCTGAAAATCATGAAACTTGGCATGGTATCATGACATGGCACCAACATCCCGCGGCAATTTTTTTGGCCGAATTGGGACAAGCTTTGGTGTAAGCTTCTTGCAAAGCGGAAATTCCCTCAAGAAGGCTCGTGGTTCCGAGAGGGAACGTGTTACCTCCGTGTGCGAAACCACATACGTACATTGCTTTCTCCCGCCTTAATTTTTTTACACAGCTAGATTAGACCAAATAGAAGTACCGTGCTAAAATTTGGAATTATTCTGGGCTCGTTTCGCCTTTTTTATACATTAATTGAGTTTCTGGGCATTTAATGTGCATAATTCAAATTTGAACTACAAGCACATGATCTAGTGCACCAAAGTTATTTGAAAAATCACACGTGTGTCCTTGGATGAATTTCTAGGTCCCATGCAAGACATGGAAGTGAAATTCAAACATTTGGGCATCATGGATCGGCCGAAAAGATTGAAAAGTTGGTTTTTTAATTCCTGTAATTCTAAAACACGCTTGAAAATCATGAAACTTGGCATGGTGTCATGACATGGCACCAACATGTTGTGGTAGTTTTTTTGGCCGAATTGGGACAAGCTTTGGTGTACGCTTCTTGCAAACTGGAGCTTCCCTCAAGAAGGCTCGTGGTTCTGAGAGGGAACGTGTCACCTCCGTGTGCGAAATGACATACGTACACTGCCTTTTCCCACCTTAATTTTTTTACACAGCCAGATTAGACCAAATTGAAGTACCGTGCTAATTTTGGAATTATTCCGGGTTTGTTTGGCTTTTTTATACATTAATTGAGTTTTTGGGCATTTAATGTGCATAATTCAAATTTGAACTACAAGCACATGCTCCAGTGCACCAAAGTTGTTTGGAAAATCACATGTGTGTCCTTGGGTGAATTTCTAGGTCCCATGCAAGAGATGGGAGTGAAATTCAAACATCAGGGCGTCGTGGCTCGGCCGGAAAGATTGAAAAACTTGGTTTTTTAATTCTTGTAATTCCAAAACACGCCTAAAAATCATGAAACTTGGCACGGTCTCATGACATGGCACCAACATGCTGTGGTAATTTTTCCGTCCGATTTGCGAAGGCGCACACATTAACAATCAACAAAGTCATTTTGGAACAAGTGCTGTCACGTTACAAATCTGAGACACAAGTATTATTTAAACCGTGGGCGTTCGAATTACCAATTACGTGGGGCCACGCGTCCCCTTTTTTATTGGGTAGGAGGTGCTATGCTGGGTAGCTATTTGAGTATGGGAGGCGTGTGATCAGACCCCTGCGCGTGCTCATCGGGAGGAGAGCCCTTTTGACTGCTACCCACCGTGCACCTCCCTCGGAACGTCTCCACTAATGGCGCCCGAGCACCTATTCTACAGTGTGGCTATATGTCTCATTGGTCTAAGATTTAAGAGAGAAAAGTGAAAATATGAAAAGAAAGTTTTGCATGGATCTTGATGTAAGATCCGATGGACCTATATAGCATCGACTGCGATTTATAGGAAGCATGATGAATATAAGGATGATGACATTGGATAATAATTGTCTTACATATTTATAAACATAATTTAAAAAAGCCACATGCGGAAACGCCCGATATACACAAGGGCAAAAGAAGAAGGAAGCCACAGCAGGAACTAGTCTCCGCGGCGGGCGGCGACAAGCTCTTTGTTGTCCTCAAGATGCTGGTTGAGAGCATCCACGGATTTCCCCACCAGCCTTCTGCGCTCGATGCGCAGCATGGCATAATAGTCCATAAGTTTCTCGACAATGACGCCGGTCCTCTTCAACAAGGCAGTGGTCTGCTCCTGCTGCTCCGCACTTCCGACGATCTTCGCCCTCAGCAGGTCATGCTCAGCCCGGAGCTTCGCATTGCTCTCATTTAGTTGCCGGATGACGCCGGTAGACTGTTCAAACGAGGCTTGCAGGTCATCCTGCAACCTCGCCCACCTGGAGATCTGATCCATCTGCCTAAGGACGAGGGCACGCATGCGTCTGTAAGAGTCCTCGCCTGCCCGTGAGGCAATTTCCCAGGCCGCCGCGGCGCGGGAGGACATCTCTACTACATTCGCGACGCGGCGAGACATCTCTTCTGGTTCCATGGTGCGGCCGGACCAGTTTGTTGCATCGACGGTGCGGCGGGTCCTCTGTGCTGCTTCGGCGGCATGGCAGGACCTCTCTCCTGCTACGGCTGTGCGGCGGGATATGTTGGCTGCTTTCGCCGCGACGCGGGCCATCTCTCGTGCTCCCGCTTCCAGGCTCTACTCTCCCTCGTGGCAATCTCTCGACCCAGAACTCACGCTGGCCATGGCGGACGCAAGGGAATGATGATGAATGACTTGTTTGTTTTTGACTTTTTGTGGATGAGGAGTTGAGGAGGAATGTGCAGTCATCTTGGAGTAGTAGTATTTATAACCACGTAGTAATACACTCCTAAGTGGAAAACCGTTTAGGTTTTGACCGGTGTGAATAGGTTTGCAATTTTGAATGTGACGGGACGCATGCTCAAAATTTACTAACGATTATAAGTGCGGCACTATTCTCGGAAGGCGTAACGTGGGCACGTACGCCTTCTCGGCCAGGTACGTGGCGTTTGCACCATAGGGTGCACTGCAATAGGCAATGTCAGCACACGTCTTGTTCCAACAACCGCACACGCTCGTTATTACCATCGCGCATGCTTCTTTTAATTAGAATGGGTGTGCCCGTCTAGGGCACACACGTTGATCTATCTAACTGTGTCAGTTTGTTGTGGCTAATGGAAAATAGTTCATCCATGTGAAGTGTATGTCATCAATCGCATACACTTTGATCTGGCTTACCCGTTTCTGTTCTGTTGCCTAATCGCAAACAGTTAATCGTTCTGAAGCGCATGCCCTCAATCACACACACCTTGATCTGGCTGACCGTTTCTTTTGTGTTACCTAGTCACAAACAGTTCATCCGAGTGAACCGTATGCTGTATATCGCACACACCTTCATCTGGCTGCCCGTTTCTTTTGTGTTTCCTAATAACAAATAGTTCATCCGAGTGAACCGTATGCTCTATATCACACACGCCTTCATCAGGCTGCCCGTTTCTTTTGTTCCGCCTCATCACAAACAATTCATTGGACTGAACCATATGCCCTGGATAGCACACACAACTAAAATCGAAAGCATGTTTGATGCATCCATCATCGCAAACGTTTTATACATTTCTAATGGTTTTCATACAGCACCGTTTGCGATTATTGCATCGCACATTGTTTCTCGAAGGGTCTCTGATCATAGTGTCACGTTAGCAGCATCCTGCAGTAGTGTAGCACCAACACCTTCTCCCTGGTTCAGTATTGATAGTCTTGGAGAAAACTCGATCTTCCTTGAACAAAACTATTCAATGATGGTGAAAGGCGATCCAGCTGCTGTTGACACAACGTTACTACCATTTATGAGAAGCAAATGTATCTATACCTTGGACATTTCTATGGTTCCCTACCCTGGCTATCACAATATGTGTCCTGATATAGGCCACTTCAGCCTGGATGATCAGTCCTGCGTTGGTCTCGAGATTGACAATAGCCGGCCCTTCCCAAAGAATCAGTTATGGTTCAAAGCAAGCGTTTCCAACGCCGAGGATTGGTTGAGCTGAAGTTCATTTCATCGCTTTGTTATTTGTTGTGTGAGAAAAACTTTAGTATTTACTAGAATGTTTTGTTGGAAATAATCTATAATCCAACATGTATCCTCGTTGTCGTTGTGTGTTGATGACTTGTTGTATGTAATGAATGGTACACTTGCATATACGTGGTTGGCAACAATTGGGGAAAAGTTTGGTCGGTTCAGCTGTCGAGTTTAACTGTTTGTATAAATTAAGAATGACTGCTTAATCTATGAATGAAATCTATGCTTAATTACTGAATTTTAGTTGCAAAAATTAGATAGTGCTAGTAATTTTTAGCTGCATATTTTGACAAATCGCAGTGTTACAAGGATTGACAAGTGGCAATGTTACTAGATCAACAAATGTCAATCTTTCCAGTTTGACAAATGGCAACATACCCAATATGACAGATGCAAATCTTACCAAATTGTTTGTAAGTGGGTGCACACGGGTCATCCAAAAGAACCCTTTGCGTTGAAGAGATGCACAAATCCCGCTCTCACTTTGCATACGGGTGTTCTATCTAAAACGTTTGCGATCAAGAGCCATTAAAACCTATAGCCATTAAAAGCAAGACACGTGGCGTCATGTGAATGGATAACAGAACGCACACGGTTTGAATTATACAAATGTTTGTGATATTAAAGTGGCAGCTATTTTTTCAAAATGCCTTTGTTGGCTATTATTCGAGTGCACCTTCTGTCAAAATGAACAAGAAAAATACCACATCATGTTGGGTGCCATTCCATGATAGCATGCCAAGTTTCATGAATTTCACACGAATTTTGGATTTACTATAATTTAAAAACAAAGTATCTGAACATTTTGCCGGCAATCAATGGTGCCCTGGTGTTTGAAATTCATTCCCATTTCTTGCATGGGACCTAAGCATGCACCCAAGGACAAAGATTTTATTTTTCAACCAATTTATATGGACTGGAGCATGTGCATGTAGTTAAAATTTGAATTATGCACATAAATGCATTGAAAACTCAATTAATGCATGAAAATGTCCAAACGAACCCCCAAAACTCCCAAAAATTGACACACCACTCCTGTTGTTCTTTGTTGACATGAGAAATTTTTTTGAAAGCAATAAGAGGCAATGGATATCGTTTCATCCCCAAAGATGGGACGTTCCCTACCGAAACCATCATGCTTGTTGTGAGAAGCATATACCCAAACCTACCCCAAATGGGGCAAATTTTTTACCACGGCATGTTGATGCCGCTCCATGATAGCATGCCATGTTTCATGAATTTCAGACGAGTTTTCGATTTACTAGAATTTAAAAACCAGGTGTCTTAATGTTTGCGGCCGAATGACGGTGGCAGGGAGTTTGACATTCATTCCCATTTCTTGCATGTGACCTAAGCATGCAACCAAGGACACATATTTGAATTTTCAACCAATTTATATGCATTAGAGCATGTGCATGTAGTTCAAATTTGAATATGCACAGAAATGCATTGAAAACTCAATTAATGCATAAAATGTCCAAACGATCCCCGAAAAATCCCAAAAATTGAGACAACACTCCTGTTGTTCTATGTTGACACGAGAAATTTTTTAAAAGCAATAAGAGGCAATGGATATCGTCTCGTCCCCAAAGGTGGGACGTTCCCTACTGAAACCATTAGGCTTGTTGTTTGAAGCTCTGGTTTGTGAGAAGCATATCCCCAAACCTGCCCCAAATGGGACAAATTTTTTTATCACGACATGTTGATGCCGCTCCATGATAGCATGCCAAGTTTCATGAATTTCAGACGAGTTTTGGATTTACTAGAATTTAAAAATCAGGTATCTCAATGTTTGTGCCCGAGTGATGGTGGCAGGGTGTTTGACATTCATTCCCATTTCTTGCATGGGACCTAAGCATGCAACCAAGGACACAAATTTGAATTTTCAGCCAATTTATATGCATTAGAGTGCATGTAGTTCACATTTTAATTATGCACATGATTGCATAGAAAACTCAGTTAATGTATAAAACTGTCCAAGCGAACCCCAAAAAATCCCAAAAATTGACACAACACTCATGTTGTTCTATGTTGATATGACAAAAAAATTGAAATCATGAAGAGGCAATGGATATCGTTTCATCTAGAAAGGTGAAACGTTCCCTACCGAAACCATCAGGCTTGTTGTGAGGAGCTCTGGTTTGTGAGAAGCATATCCCCAAACTTGCCCCAAATGGGACAACAAATTTACCACGGCATGTTGATGCTGCTCCATGACAACATGCTAAGTTTCATAAATTTCAGATGAGCTTTGGATTTACTAGAATTTAAAAACTAGGTATCTCAATGTTTGCGGCCGAGTGACGGTGGCAGGGTGTTTGCCATTCATTCCCATTTCTTGCATGGGACCTAAGCATGCAAACAAGGACACATATTTGAATTTTCAACTAATTTATATGCATTAGAGCATGTGCATGTAGTTCAAATTTGAATTATGCACATGAATGCATAGAAAACTCAGTTAATGTATAAAAATGTCCAAGCGAACCTTGAAAAATCCCAAAAATTGACACAACAATCATGTTGTTCTATGTTGACACTAGGAAAAAAATTGAAATCGAGAAGAGGCAACGGATATCGTTTCATCCAGAAAGGTGAAACGTTCCCTACCGATACCATCACACTTGTTGTGAGAAGCTCTGGTTTATGAGAAGCTTATACCCAAACCTGCCCCAAATGGGACAACATTTTACCACGACATGTTGATGCCGCTCCATGATAGCATGTCAAGTTTCATGAATTTCGGACGACTTTTGGATTTACTAGAATTACAAAAGCAAGTACGTCGACGTTTGCCGGAGAGCCACGGTGTTGTGGTGTTCGAAATTCATCCCCATTTCTTGCATGGGGCATAAGCATAAACCCATGGACACATATATGATTTTATAACCCATGTTGGTGCATGGGAGCATGTGCATGTAGTTTAATTTCGAATTGTGCACCTGAAATGGCTAGAAAACCAATTTAATGTATAAAATGTCCAAACGAACCCTAAATAATTCCAATTCTTTTATGACACACATATAGTTGCATGTTCACTGCAGATAAAAGGTCTAGCAATTCAATCACTGTCCATCGCCGCTGTGACCCCATTATGTAATTCAAATCAAGAAGAAAAATCAAGTAGATCCCACACAGTTTATTATAACCAACCATGTGAGTGATAACCCACAAGTATAGGTGTCGTGGAATTGTCACGGCAGATGTCCTTAGTGTCAGGACTTAGTCGCGAGGCCAACGCATCTATGTGGTAGCTTGAGAGGGGTTGAGCGGGACGAGACACGCGACGTTTTACCCAGGTTCGGCCCCTCACGGTGGAGGTAAAAGCCTAAATCCTGCTTCATTGATATTGATGATGATGATCACGGTTACAAGATTGCTCTATCTTGAGAGCTATTGTCTAAACCTAACTTGTCCAACTTGTGGAACTTGTGAATCTTGTCCCTTTTGGGGAGCCCTGCCCCTCCTTATATATGTTGGAGGGGCAGGTTACATGTAGATTCCTATTAGGATTAGGACTAGTCTATCTCTAATACAAACCGGATACAAGTCCAGGTCTTAGCTCCTTGTAGAACAAATATTCCTCATGCCTTTCCTCTTAAACCGGCCCACCGTTAAACATGAACCGACCTTCTGGGCCTTGGGCCTTGTCATCCATCTGTCCCGCACGCCGGATCACCAGTGAGTCATAATGACCAGGTGGGTTGCTTGTAAACTGCCAGGTTAGGGCGGGTCACTAGTAACTCGCCAAGTGTCAGCGGGGTCTTCAGATAAACCGCCATGTCCGGCCGGGTTAACTTCCGGCCGGTTTACACCGCGGGGTATATCCCCGACATTAGCCCCCAAGTTTAGCTTGGATTTATTCATGGTAAACTTATGCTGCAAAATAAACATAAGAACAAATTTGACAGGTTATGCTCCGGGTTAAGAATTTTTGTAAACCGGTACCTGATCATCCTTAAGTCCTTGTTATTTCCTCCTTCTGGGAAATCCGGGTCAACAGACAAACTTCATAATCAATTTGCCGACATTGGTTTGTCACCGAGAAATATTGTGAAGAATAACTCCTTTGACTCAGCTCCCAAAGCGCCGGTTTAAGAAATATGGGTCTGAAAATACTTATCTGATATTCAGCCGGTTTGAAGATGTAAAACTTGCCGGTTTAATATTACCAAAATGGCCGGTTTATAAATATTGATGGCTCCGGGTCATAATTGTTATCCACACCGGGTCATGTAATTGATCTTCCTGATTTGCTCAAAACTGATAAAATGAAGATGTTCCTCCTTATATATGCATAATACATGTAGCCCCCAAGTCTTAAGAGGACAACATAGTGATAACTTAAGACTTGCTCCAATAAGTGTTTCAACCTTGAAGAAATCCGGTTTGTTCATCTCAATCATATAAACTGAATGCTCCATATATGTAGCCCCCAAGTGCCGGGTTGTCATGTTTGCAGCAACCTGGGACTTGTAATTGCTTGATGCTCATAAAAACTTCAACTAGTGTAGCCCCCAAGGGCCGGGTCATTATGCAATAATGAGCAGGGACTTTGTAAATATAATCTTGTAAACTTTGAACAGCAACGTGTGGCCCCCAAGGGCCGGCTTAGTAAGATAATACTGAACCGGGACTTGATATATATACTTTAATGAAAATAACATATTATAATGTAGCTTCCATCGTAGGGCTTGAACCCACGTCCACAAGGTTAAGAGCTTTATGCTTTACCAACTGAGCAATGGATTCTTCAATATTATGGATGAAAACTTATGTACCTTGAATTGTTGACAGGAGCAATTGGTAGCCCCCAAGGGCCGGCTCATTATAATATGATGAGTCGGGTCTTCAATAAGACTAGTAAAAATGACTTTGCATTAGCCCCCAAGTGTCATGGTGCATGCTTGCAGCGACATGAGACTTGCATGTAATCTCAATTTGAATAATGTAGCCCCCAAGTGTCGGGTTGTAAGCCTGCAACGACTCGGGACTATTCCTTTCATTGTAGAATAAATCATATCCTTTGATAAAATAATAGCCATTGCGCTAAAGCGACTTTGAAAACTTAATAATACCGGTTATTAATAACCATAAAAATCCAGCCATGTTGGCTATTCGAGATAATATAATCTGGTATGAAAACCTTATTCATTCAATATCATAATGAAAATTCAGCCAAGTTTGGCTATTTGAATAATATAACCCAATGATTTATAAGTGCATAATTCCGATGGCGCAATCCAAATATATATATACTGGTGACTTATAGTCCAAAAACCAGGCCGGTTTAACAAACACCGGATAATTTCTCATCATACTGGCGACTTATAGTCAAAAGCTAGGCCAGTTTAACAAACCTGTTTCTGCATACAACAAGTTTAAGGTGTCCTGGCGGTTTACCGCCGGACGGGTCATAATGCCCAACATATAACCCGGGTTTATAACCAAGGCTGCACTTAAAAACATGAAATATATCATACCTGTGACATTGAATCACATCGTTAGTTTACCAACCTTTTGTAGTAAGAGTGATAACCCAAATCTTGAGTACTGATAACTCCTTCCATATTGTGTCGGTTTATGATAAAACCGTGCCGGGCTGTGATAAACACCGGTTTAATCCATAATAGGATGGTAACAGAAAATCAAACCGGGCAGATAGTCTTCGGATTAAGATTTGACCGTGTTCCGCCAATTTGTAATTGACAGCCGAACCGGATTAACAATGTCGGTTTAAAAACGCAACAGAAGTAAAAGGAAATATTTATCAAAGCAAATTTCAAGCAAAGGGAATGATAAAACCATTTGCAAAAAGAGGCTATTGAGCCGATCAAATGGCGTTACCATGGTCGGACACGACCAAGCCCCCGATAGGCGTAGCTATGGTTCAAGTCAGCCAGGTCCCCAAATGAAACAATGGCATTATGCCAATCAAAAGGCGTGGCAATGTTTCGGGTTCAACCAAGCCCCCAAGTGATTCTGTGGCCTTAGCCGATCAAGAGGCATGACTATGGTTCAGACGTGACCACAAGTCCCCAAGTGATGCATTGGCATTACGCCGATCAAGAGGTGTAGAGATGGTTCGGGTTCGACCAAAGCCCCCAAGTGATGCTGTGGCACTAGGCCGATCAAGAGGCGTGACTATGGTTCATACATGACCACAAGTCCCCAAGTGATGTTGTGGCTTTCCGCCTACCAAATGGCGTTGCTATGGTTCGGACGCGACCAAGCCCCCAAGTGATATTGTGGCATTGCGCCGATCAAGAGGTGTGACTATGGTTCGGATACGCCCAAAGCCCCCAAGTGATCAAGAATATGATAAGCCAATAAGGCATGATACCCATGCTTGAACCGCGCATCATGGCAGCAGGTCCTCTTTGGCACCCTTTAACTTTTTGCAAGAGATAAATCCTTCTTGAACCGGATGTTAAACCGGATATTAAGAGCTTCAAAGCTTCGTGGAAGACATCTTTCCCTTGAACCGGATTGTAAACCAGAATACTTTCTGACGACCTGGAAATTTTCTGACGGCCTCTTAAACTCGAACTTGTGAGAAGTTAATTCCTTTTTGAACCGGAAATTCTTAAACCGGATTTGAGAGCTTCAGAGCTTTGTGATTTAATCTGTCCTACATTGAAGAACTTGCAAGACAAAGTAATGGCTCCTCTTTTTTAAAAGAAAGCAATGTATAATATAAAAATATACCGGATGGATTTCACCTGATATGTCAGGTCAGCAATTATCACCGCGGAGTTGATGATCACCGTGGTGAAACTGAAAACAATCACGGCCGAGTCGGCCGCGGGTGCTGACAGATTTTTCGGCCACGGCGTTTCAAACCGGCATGGACGAGAGAGTTGGCCGCGACATTGTAAACCGGCATGGACGGGCGAGTCGGTGAGTCAAAGTAGTCCGGGGTGTCAGGGTGGCGTTTTGCGTCCATATTCTTTGATCATTGTGGCACGGTCATATGCTAGCGCATGACATTAATTGTGCGATTTATATATCCATGATCTGGCCATAGTGACCAATTGTCCTGCATATAAAATACAAAGACCAAAGTAATTGTTCTTTGACAAAAACAATGTGTGGTAATAAAACCAACTTAGATGGATATCACCTAATTTGTTCGAATGACGGATGGTCCGTTCCATGAATCAACTGTCAGTACTTGTAATGGCAACTTAGCCACTCTCCTCTGATTTTCTTTAGCACCCAGTCACTTGACCTTTCTTTCAACCGGTCTCTTCTCATCTCTGGCGCGGTCAGTGCAGAAGGTCAGCCGGCTAGGCGGAGGTGTTTCAGAGCCAGTCAGAAAATTTCCAGTGCTCCATGATGGTTGCATCCGAACTGTTGGTTGACATAAAGAGCATTTCCTTTTGTGGAGGTTTGCCCCGTGGACGTACTAGTAGCACTTTGTAAAGTAATACTACAATTATCTTCTGACTTCAGATAATATGGGATGCTAATCTGGAGAACTCACGGGGCTGTAGCCTCTTTCTTTTCAACTCCCCAGTCAGCTTCCCACCTTCCTTTCTTCAGGCAGCAGGCAGCAATCTTCACTTATATGGAGCATTCAGTTTATATGATTGAGATGAACAAACTGGATTTCTTCAAGGTTGAAACACTTATTGGAGCAAGTCTTAAGTTATCACTATGTTGTCCTCTTAAGACTTGGGGGCTACATGTATTATGCATATATAAGGAGGAACATCTTCATTTTTAGCCGGAAAATTTTCTGACGGCCTTTAAACTTTCATCAATATAATAGTAGCCTCCGGGACCGGGTTATCCTTTCCTCCATTGTCCTGGGGTTCTTAAATTTGCTGAAACTGGCAAGATTCGCTGAGTCATGTCATCATAGCCCCCGAGTCCCAAAGGTGACTCGAGGAGTTGGCTTGAGACTCTCCATATTTGACCGTGATATAAACCGGCATAACTTGTATATCATTGGCGTTGATAGCACGATGTGAATCCATAGAAGGTTGAGGTGACTGCGGCGGGTTGCAAATGATCCCATATGAGCCGTGTCAGTAACTCGGCCAATGGTTTCTTCCAACCGGCGATTTGAAGTTAATCAAAACTGTAGTAGCGGCGACTTGTGCGCCTGCCCATTGAACCATCCAGTGCAAATGGCGGTTTGATGATAATTTGTCTCCAATTTGAAAGAAAACCGGGCTACCCAAGCTGTGACTTGCTCATACTCAATAAACAGCTCACGCAGACATGTGCGGCCTGATATGTTGATGTAGACCAGGCCTCGGGGGCGGCGATTTATGCACGTCCATTGACAACGAGCAAACACGATCCCAGCAAGCCGATGCGGACCGGACCGCCAGGGTAGCAGCTTGTGTGCGTCCATTCATCATGTTACATGATCTGGTTTATCACCAGGCGGGATATTATCAACCCGTGCTCCAAATCCGTAGTATAAACCACATTTGTAATGAATAATGGTCCTATATATAAAAAAGATACAAACCAACGTAATTGTTCTTTGACAAAAACAATATGTGTCCAAGCTAGATTTAGATGGATTTCACCTGATATGTTAGGCTGGAAATTATCCGTCACGGACTTAATGATCACTGGATAAAGCTGAAATCAATCACGGGTGAACCGACCGCAGTGTGGTAAGCCGGTGCGGACGGGTGAACCGACCGTGACGTTTGTAAGCCGGCTCAGTCAGGTAAGTCAATCGCAGGTGCAGTAAGCCGCGTGGATGGGCAAGTTGTCCGTCACATTGTAAGCTGGCGCGGATGTGTGAACCGGCCGCGAGAGCGGACAGGCGAGTCGTCCATGGTGTTGTAAGCCGGCGTGGAACGCATGAGCTGGCCGCGGAAGAGGATGGCTTGTACGCATTCATTGGACCATGCAGCATGGATGGACACTGGCGCATGTTTTTATTGGCGCAAGCTCCGTACTCTATATCATGACAATCGCCCTTGCAGTGAATATTTATCATGCAAAAAAAAATATCGCAAGCGAGGGTGATTATTCTCGGATGAATATGTATTCAAAAAATAGGTAGGACTGATATCACCTGGTTATTTTTGTCAGGTGATCACAGACACTTATGCTGGCTAACACTAGACGTAGTTAAACGAAAATAGATAGCCCGCACTGATGTATGTCAACTTCAGCTGATCTTTAAAAAACTCCGGATGTGCCTGACGACTTAGCCAGTGGCCGATTCAACCATGTTTTCTTCAGTCTTCCCTTGGTAGCCCATCATTGCTGTGTCTAGTACTGCAAAACTGTAATTCAACTGTGTAGGGATTGTCTCACGCGGCACCCCGGAGATAACAAGAGCAGGGGATAAGTGACGCAGTGCAGCTAGCACCCGGTTCACAGTGGCATGGGCGCATGAATAGGGCAGGATGGCTCGCAGGACGCAGAGGCAAGCAGCGAAGGAGCTGAGGTGAGACGAAGGTGAGGCCGAGACGCACGGCAGCTTCTGGTGAACATACGAGAGTGGGTTGGCGGGTCTGTTCCGTCAGTGTAGGCGGTTTTAGAGCGCCGATTCGAAGAGGGGGGCGGTCGGCGGCAGCGAAGCATGGCAAGGAACCGACGCTGGGGTGGCGGCCGAGGCAAGGTGCTGAGGCCGTAGAGGCGTCCGAGTTCACGCCCATGAGCCCTTTTCTGAGTTCGAGTCCTTCTCCGGGTCCTACAGGCGAGGCGCACCCGTGACTTGCAGGCAGAACGGGCGGAGTCGAGACCTGGTGGAGGTGAAGCGAGGCGGCCGGCGGCAGCGGCACGAGGCCGAACGGGGGCAGCTCGGAGGCGTAAGGCCGCGGCGGAGGCGAAGACCGTTGCAGTGGCTTGGTCCCCACAGAAACGAAGCGCGATCAAGGCGGCTCGAGGCCTGCATAGGCGGCTCATTGGCGGAGACGGAGGCGGTTTTCCAGCAGATCTCTTTCCCTTTTTTTAACAGTTCGGATAAAACATCTCCCAACCGGCCCTTGGGTGTACTACTACTTGAAGTAGTATTTTTCTTCAATCTTCACTGCTGCATCAATCCATCAACTCGCTGGGTCACCAATGGCACAACGCGTATGCATAATCATCCAGGCGCTCGTACGTATATTGATGTGAATCTTCCACGCCGGCTTTAGTTGAACCGGAAATTGCGAACTTCTCAAACCCTAGAAAAGATCCCTCCAAGAACTCAACACCACCGTGCGTCTGGCCCCACGGTGGGGGCCAACTGTCGTGGAATTGTCACGTCAGATGTCCTTAGTGTCAGGACTTAGTCGCGAGGCCAACGCATCTATGTGGTAGCTTGAGAGGGGTTGAGCGGGATGAGACACGCGACGTTTTACCCAGGTTCGGCCCCTCATGGTGGAGGTAAAATCCTACATCTTGCTTCATTGATATTGATGATGATGATGGTCACGGTTACAAGAGTGCTCTATCTTGAGAGCTATTGTCTAAACCTAACTTTTCCAACTTGTGGAACTTGTGAATCTTGTCCCTTTTGGGGAGCCCTGCCCATCCTTACATATGTTGGAGGGGTGGGTTACATGTAGAGTCCTATTAGGATTAGGACTAGTCTATCTCTAATACAAACCGGATACAAGTCCAGGTCTTAGCTCCTTGTAGAACAAATATTCCTCATGCCTTTCCTCTTAAACCGGCCCACCATTAAACGTGAACCGGCCTTCTGGGCCTTGGGCCTTGTCATCCGTCTGTCCCGCACGCCGGATCACCAGTGAGTCATAATGACCAGGTGGGTTGCTTGTAAACTGCCAGGTCAGGGCGGGTCACTAGTAACTCGCCAAGTGTCAACGGGGTCTTCAGATAAACCGCCAAGTCCGGCCGGGTTAATTTCCGGCCGGTTTACACCGCGGGGTATATCCCCGACAATAGGGGATCAATTGTAGCCTCTTTCGATAAGTAAGAGTGTCGAACCCAACGAGGAGCTAAAGGTAGAACAAATATTCCCTCAAGTTCTATCGACCACCGATACAACTCTACGCACGCTTAACGTTCCTAGAACAAGTATGAAACTAGAAGTATTTTGTAGGTGTTTTTGGATAGGTTTGCAAGAATATAAAGAGCACGTAAATAAAAAGTAGGGGCTGTTTAGATAAAGAAGCAATAAAGTAAATATAAGGAGTGTGGAAAAGTGGTGGTAGGAGTTGCGAAATTTTCCCTAAGCAATTGACTACTTTACTAAACCAATAGCAAGTTTTATGTGGGAGAGGCCACTGCTAGCATGTCATCCCTGACTTGGAATTCTATGCACTTATGATTGGAACTATTAGCAAGCATCCGCAACTACTAACGTTCATTAAGGTAAAACCCAACCATAGCATTAAGATATATTTGTCCCCCTTCAATCCCGTATGCATCAATTTCTATGCTAGGTTGAAGCTTATGTCACTCTTGCCCTCCAATACACAGTCCTATCAACATACAACTAACCCTATGGTGTGATCCACACGCGCGCTCATATGATGGGCACCAAAGTACATCAACATTACCACAAGCAAATTAAACCAATCATAGCAATTCTCCAATCACCGATAGGACAACGAAAGTCTACTCAAACATCATAGGATGGCAACACATCATTGGATAATAATATGAAGCATAAAGCACCATGTTCAAGTAGAGGGTACAGCGGGTTGCGGGAGAGTGGACCGCTGTAGATAGAGGGGGGAAGGTGATGGAGATGTTGGTGAAGAAGGCGGAGGTGTTGGTGTAGATTGCGGTGATAATGATGGCCCCCGACGGTGTTCCGGCGCCACCGGAAGCGAAGGGGAGAGAGCCCCCCTTCTTATTGTTCTTCCTTGACCTTCTCCCTAGGTGGGAGAAGGGTTTCCCCTCTGGTCTATGGCCTCCATGGAGGCGGAGGGGCTTGCCCCTCCGAGATTGGATCTGTCTCTCTGTCTCTCTCTCTCTGTTTCCATGTTCTCTGATTCTGCCCTTTCACCGTTTCTTAAATTCCCGGAGATCCGTAACTCCGATTGGGCTGAAATTTTTACACGATCTCTATCCGGATATTAGATTTCTTCTTCCAAAAAATCACATATATTCCAAAAAAATCACATATATTCCAAAAAAATCTCCGTCAGTTTTTATCCCATTTGGACTTTGTTTGATATGGATTTTCTGCGAAACAAAAAACATGCAACAAACATGAACTGGCACTGGATCAATATGTTAGTCCCAAAAATAGTATAAAAATTTGCCAAAAGTATATGAAAGTTGTATAATATTGGCATGGAACAATAAAAAATTATAGATACGACGGAGACGTATGAGCATCCCCAAGCTTAATTCTTGCCCGTAGGTAAATGATAAAAAAGATAATTTTTGATGTGGAATGCCACCTAGCATAATCTTGATCATGTAATCTAATCATGGCATGAATATTAAGACACGAGTGATTCAAAGCAATAGTCTATCATTTGACATTAAGACAATAATACTTCAAGCATACTAATAAAGCAATCATGTCTTTTCAAAATAACATGGACAAAGAAAGTTATCCCTACAAAATCATATAGTCTGGCTATGCTCCATCTTCACGACACAAAATATTCAAATCATTCACAACCCCGATGACAAGCCAAGCAATTGTTTCATGCTTTTGATGTTCTCAAACCTTTTCAACTTTCACGCAATACATGAGCGTGAGCCATGGATATAGCACTATAGGTGGAATAGAATGTGATGGTGGAGGTCGTGTGGAGAAGACAAAAAGTGAGAAATTCTCACATCGACATGGCTAATCAAAGTGTTATGGAGATGCCCATCAATTGATGTCAATGTGAGGAGTAGGGATTGCCATGCAACGGATGCACTAGAGCTATAAGTGTATGAAAGCTCAACTGAAACTAAGTGGGTGTGCATCCAACTTGCTTGCTATTAAGACCTTGGGCATTTGAGGAAGCCCATCATTAGAATATACAAGCCAAGTTCTATAATGAAAATTCCCACTAGTATATGAAAGTGATAACTCAAGAGACTCTCTATATGAAGAACATGGTGCTACTCTGAAGCACAAGTGTTTTAAAAGGATAGTAACATTGCCCCTTCTCTCTTTTTCTCTCATTTTTTTGTTTTTTTTATTTTTCCCCTTTTTTGGTGGGCTTCGTTGGCCTTTTTTTTATTTGGGCTTCTTTGGCCTCTTTTATTTATTTTTAAAGTCCAGAGTCTCATCCTGACTTGTGGGGGAATCATAGTATCCATCATCCTTTCCTCACTCGGGCAATGCTCTAATAATGATGATCATCACACTTCTATTTACTTACAACTCGATATTACAACTCGATACTAGAACAAAGATATGACTTTATATGAATGCCTCCAGTGGTGTACCAGGATGTGCAATGATCCAGCGTAGCAATGACATCAAAAAACGGACAAGCCATGAAAACATCATGCTAGCTATCTTATGATCAAGCAAAGCAATATGACAATAAATGCTCAAGTCATGTATATGATGATGATGGAAGTTGCATGGCAATATATCTCGGAATGGCTATGGAAATGCCATGATAGGTAGGTATGGTGGCTGTTTTGAGGATGATATAAGGAGGCTTATGTGTGATAGAGCGTATCGTATCACGAGGTTTGGATGCACCGGCGAAGTTTGCACCAACTCTCGAGGTGAGAAAGGGCAATGCACGGTACCGAAGAGGCTAGCAATGATGGAAGGGTGAGAGTGCGTATAATCCATGGACTCAACATTAGTCATAAAGAACTCACATACTTATTGCAAAAGTCTATTAGCTATCGAAACAAAGTACTACGCGCATGCTCCTGGGGGGATAGATTGGTAGGAAAAGACCATCGCTCGTCCCCGACCGCCATTCATAAGGAAGACAATCAATAAATAAATCATGCTCCGAATTCATCACATAACGGTTCACCATACGTGCATGCTACGGGAATCACAAACTTCAACACAAGTATTTCTACAATCCACAACTACCCACTAGCATGACTCTAATATCACCATCTTTATATCGCAAAACTATTGCAAGGAATCAAACATATCATATTCAGTGATCTACAAGTTTTATGTAGGATTTTATGACTAACCATGTGAATGACCAATTCCTGTCATCTCTCTAAATAGATATAAGTGAAGCAAGACAGTTTAATTCTTTCTACAAAATATATGCCCACGCTCTAACAAATATAAGTGAAGCAAAAGAGGGCGGTTTTCTATGTGAAGAGAAACATGCAATCCAAACTTCCAAATGATATAAGCGAAGCACATGAAGCATTCTATAAAGCCATACTCAAAAGATATAAGTGAAGTGCAAAGAGAATTCTATAAATCAACCAAGGACTATCTCATACCAGCATGGTGCATATAATAAAAGTGAAAACTAAATGCAAAAGACGCTCCAAGATTGCACATATTGCATGAACGAAACGAATCCGAAAATATACCAATACTTGTTGAAGAAAGATGGGATGCCTTCTGGGGAATCCCCAAGCTTAGACGCTTGAGTCTCCTTGAATATTTACTTGGGGTGCCTTGGGAATCCCCAAGCTTGAGCTCTTGCCTCTCTTTCTTCTTCTCACATCAAGACCTCCTCGATCTTCGAACACTTCATCCACACAAAACTGAACAGAAAACTCGGTAAGATCCATTAGTATAATAAAGCAAATCACTACTCTAAGTACTGTTGCAAACCAATTCATATTTTATTTTTGCATTTTAGCTACTGTAATATAACTTTTCCATGGCTTAATCCACTGATATAAATCGATAGTTTCATCAAAACAAGCAAACTATGCATCAAAAACAGAATCTGTCTAAAATAGAACAATCTGTAATAGTCTGAACATTCACCATACCTCTGGTACTCCAACAATTCTACCAAAATTAGGAAAAACAAACAATTTGTATAGAAAGACAGTGCAAAAATATTCAAAACCGTTTGACATTCCAGGAAAAAAATGTAAAATCGTGCACTACAGCCAAAGTTTCTGTCCTCCACCGCACAAACCAACAAGCAATCTAAAACATCCTAAAGGCAAACCTTGGCACATAATTTTTATTTTTAAACTTTATAAAAGCACACAACATAAATAAATGACTCTCTAAAACTTCCGGGTTGTCTCCCTGGCAGTGCTTTCTTTAAAGCCATTAAGCTAGGCATATAGTGCTCAAGTAATGGATCCACCCGGATCCCAAGGTATATCAAAGCCAATTTTAATTAACAATGATTTGTGATTTAATATTTAGCACAAAGTAACATATATCATGTAATGACGAAGTCTACCTCTCTTCCTATGCATCGGCATGTCATAAAAGAACAATTCATGCACACATAGAAAGGCCAGTGCATAGTATAAACAGTTTCTTGCAATTTTATCGTGTTGGAAACATAGAGAGGTGGAGATGTATTTCCTCTCTCATAATAATTGCAAGTAGGAGCAGCAAGCACATGCATATTACATTCATCAAAATCATCATGTGCAATGGTAAAATGCAACCAATCAACATAATCCTTAATAAGAGCAAACTTCTCTGATATAGTGTAGTTTGGAGAATTCAAAAAGATAATAGGACTATTATGTGTGGGTGCAATAGCAACAATTTCATGTTTAACATAAGGAACTCTAGAAACTTCATCACCATAAGCATCATTCATATTGACATCATGGCCACAAGCATAGCAAGCATCATCAAAAAGGGATATTTCAAGAGAATCAACGGGATCATAACAATCATCATAGAAATCATCGTTCGGTAAGCACGAAGGGAAATTAAACAATGTATGAGTTGAAACTCTCATTATAAGGTGGGCACGGGTGATCAATCCGCTCTTCCTCCGTTTGTTCTTCGCTCTCCTCCTCATCTTTTTCATCCAATGAGCTCATAGTTTCATCAATTTCTTCTTCCATAGACTCCTGCAAAATATTAGTATCTTCTTGGAAAGCGGAGGAGTCCTCAATATATGGTTTAACATAGGCATTAGAAGCATAATTATCATAACAATATTTAAGTATGGCAAAATTTTCAGATTTGTGAAGAGTAGCATCATACTTTCCAATCAAAGAAGCAATTTCATAAGCACCCTTAAAAGCAACAAATTCTTCAATTTGTTGAACATCATAGAAATTATAAACACCCTTAGAATACGAAGATACTATTCCATTATCACTAAACTTACATTGGTAGGGAAGGTGTTTCTTAGGGTCTTCAGAACAACAAGTAAAATCATAAATTTCACATAAATTCCAGGCATAGCATTGCAAATGATGAATTCGATCCAATATAAGTTTCCCTTTTGAGATAAGCGGTGTCACACATAACAAGCATGCTCATCTAAAGATTTTCCCTCAACTAAGCTAGTTGGGGTTTCAGCACGAGCACATAAGGATCGAAGATGATCCAGGTATAAAGCTTTAGGAGTGTGATAGATTTTGAGTGGTTCTTCAACCATTGGTGTAGCAGGTACAACTAATTTTTTTGGTATTTTGCATTTCCCACCCATAACTAAAGATAGAAAACAAATTAGAACAGCAAATAAAAATTACTTAGTGATAAAGCAAACAAGCACACACGAGAATATTCACCCCATGCTATTGCTCCCTGGCAACGGCGCCAGAAAAAGGTCTTGATAACCCACAAGTATAGGGGATCAATTGTAGCCGCTTTCGATAAGTAAGAGTTTTGAACCCAACGACGAGCTAAAGGTAGAACAAATATTCCCTCAAGTTCTATCGACCACCGATACAACTCTACGCACGCTTAACGTTTGCTTTACCTAGAACAAGTATGAAACTAAAAGTATTTTGTAGGTCTTTTTGGATAGGTTTGCAAGAATATAAAGAGCACGTAAATAAAAAGTAGGGGCATTTTAGATAAAGAAGCAATTAAGTAAATATAACGAGTGTGGAAAAGTGGTGGTAGGAGTTGCGAAATTGTCCCTAAGAAATTTACTACTTTACTAGACCGATAACAAGTTTTATGTGGGAGAGGCCACTGCTAGCATGTCATCCCTGACTTGGAATTCTATGCACTTATGATTGGAACTATTAGCAAGCATCCGCAACTACTAACGTTCATTAAGGTAAAACCCAACCATAGCATTAAGATATATTGGTCCCCCTTCAATCCCGTATGCATCAATTTCTATGCTAGGTTGAAGCTTCTGCCACTCTTGCCCTCCAATACATAGTCCTACACTACAAAAAAAGACACATCCGTGACATTTTGGGCCGAGCGAATTTTTTTCTGTCATACTTATGACACTTCTATGACAGTAATTGTGACAAAACACGGTATCATCATAGATGTGGTGGGGTCCTACTTCTATGACAAAAAATCATGACAGAAAATGGGCTTTTCATCCAGGGCGGGCCGGCGACGCGGCTGCATGACATTCTTTGGGCCGTCCATGACAGAAAAAACCATGGTAGAAGCGAGGGCGAGGAAAATATTGGGGTGTTCCCGGTTACGGTGGGTGGTCGGGGCCGAGCGATGCACGTTTCTCTCGTACACGCACGCGCATGGGTGCGAGGTGTTGGGCTCTAACTGAACCCGAGCCAGGCGTTGGGCTCTAACTGAACCCGAGCGATTGCACTGCAGGCTACGCGTTACTAAACCCAAGAGATCGATCGATGGCTGTTAACTGAACCCGATCGAGCGATTCCTTCGCTACTGCCGCTAACTGAAGCCGATCGATGCTGCCTCTGGATGAACAGTGAGCGTTGCTGGGGGGGGGTTGGATGAACAGTTCTCGGTGGGGGTGGATGAACAGGACCCCGATCGATGGAGCCGGTTGGGGATGGATGAACAGGACCCCGTGGAGGGCAGGATGAACAGGACCACCCCGTGGAGGGTAGGATGAACAGTAGACGGTGGAGGGCTGGATGAACAGTAGCCCGTGGAGGGGCGGCTGAATAGGAGCCAGTGGAGAGGACTGATTGAACAGTAGCCGCTGGAGTAGCGCGCGGTGGAGGCTGGCTGAATAGGAGCCCGTGGATGAACAGTCGCAGGTGGAGGCTGGAGGAGGTCGACGGTGGATGAACAGTAGCCCGTGGAGGCTGGAGGGGGTCGACGGTGGAGATGAACAGTATTCCGTGGAGTCCCGTTTTGCGGTACGCCACAACCCTCCCAATGAACAAGACCCCTGTTTCGACCGTAGCGCTCCAACACAAGTTCGTTTCCTTCGTTTTGCGGTATGCCACAACCCTCTCGATCAACAGGACCCCGTTTCGATCGTAGGAGGTCCGTTTCCTCCGTTTTGCGGTACGCCAGACCCCTTCCAATGAACAGGATCCCGTTTCGACCGTGGCCGGTCGAACACAAGGCCGTTTCCTCCGTTCTGTGGTATGCCAGGCCTCGTTTCCGTTGGCTGTTCCATCCAAGCCCTGCCGATGAACACAACGACGCATTCCGTTCCGACCCAGCCGGTTGGCTCCCCATGAACACAATGGCGACGTTGTTTCTCCGTTCCGACCCAGCCATGTACACGAGCCCTGGCCATACGTATGCGCGAGTAGGCGTTCGAGACCCTGCCCATATGTATGTACATGGCCGTATTTTCTTTCTTGCACACTGGCCGTTGTACGTACGCGTACATGCTACGTGCGCGCCTCTACTATGACACGTGCGCACCTCTACATCGACCAGTATGTACGTACACGTTTGCGACCAGAATGACAACGCTACCTACGCTTCGACCAGGTGGGTCCCGACTGTCAGGCACTTCCTTGCGTGTGAAGATGTAGCTGGTGGGTCCCAGCAGTCAGGGGGGCGAATCGTTTTTTGCCCAGAGGCACTTCCTTGCATGCGAAGATGTAGCTGGTGGGTCCCAGCAGTCAGGGGGAAACATTTTTTTTTGCGAAATACAGTGGCCCGTCCGGTGGGTCCCCGCTGTCAGGTGGAGGAATAATTATTTTGCGCGTAATAAGGAGGCACTTCCTTGTTGTGGCCGTGACCCAGCTGTCAGCCTCTCCACGTACAGTCCACATCCGATGAAAGCCGTTCCTTGACCACATTGACCATGCCACGCCGAGAGCACCAGGGCGGTGGACGATGGCGAGGCCTAGGAAGGGGACGACACGGAGCCGGGGAAGACACGGCAGTGGAAGCCCGCGCGGAGAGGAGTACGAGGGTTCACTGGTTCGGCTGCGGTGTGAGGTTGCCATCACCGCAGGGCCTGGCCAGCGGTGGGAATAGTAGGGGGCAGTGAGGCCTCCACGGCAGCACAGCCGGCCACGGGAAGCAGGAGCATGCGGCATGACCGGCGCTGCTTTAGGCGGCTGGATCAAGAAGACCGGAGGTTGAAGAAGCACTACGGCCATTGGATGGACATCGTACGGTCACTGGAGCTAGAATCGTTCATATTGACTAAGTTGACAAAGCACTCCATCCCCGTCAACTTAGTAGGCCCACAAGTCAGCTTCCCACCAAGGTGGGTCCCAACTAGCAGGGGGAGTATTCATTTTTTGTGCGTAATAAGGAGGCACTTCCTTGCGTGCGAAGATATAGCTGGTGGGTCCGACCTGTCAGTGGTGGGAACGTTTTTTTCGCGAAATACAGAGGCCCTTCCAGTGGGTACCAGTTGTCAGGTGGAGGAATCATTATTTTGTGCATAATAAGGATGCATTTCCTTGCGTGCGGCTGTGTACCCAGCTGTCAGCCTCTCCACGCACAATCTACTTCCGATGGTGTCGTTTGTTGACCACGTTGACCACTCCGCGCCAAGCGCATCCAAGGTGGTGGACGATGGCGAGGCCCCGGACAGCAATGAGCCAGAGATGGGAAGACGTGGGAGTAGAGTCGTAGACGGAGATGTGTACGAGGGTTAACTGGTTCTGGTGTGGTGTGGTTCGGCAGTCGGTGGAGAAGAACAGGAGGTGTGGAGGGGTGGAGGGATGGCCTGGCCAACGATGGAGTAGCGCTTCACAATGAAGTGTGCTAAGCAGAACTGCTAGCAGCAGTAGGCGGGAGCAGGTGGTCCCGGCGGCGCTGGAGGAAGAAGACAAGAGATTCAAGATGGATGCCGGTCGTTGGATGTAAATCCAATGGCTAACGATGTCAGAATCATTTGTTGACTAAGTTAACAATGACTTGCATTGGCTTAGGCCTATTGGCCCACATTTCAGCCTCCAAAAATGTGGCACGTATTCAACCCATTTTTTCAGAATTTACAGTCTTTTTTGCGGGGTAGAATTTACAGTCTATTTGATCTTTTTTTTGAATTATAGTCCATTAGCTGGGCTGGGTGAACAAATAATGTAGCGTCCATGAGGCCCATTTATGTTTTTCCTAAAAAAAATTACAGGCCATTTGCACTTTCTCGAAATACATGATTTTGCTGGGCTGATTCTAATTATAATGTTGTGGTGGGCGCAGCAATGTTATCAAAAAATAAATAGGGGCTGAGCATTTTGTTATATATATATATTTAAATAATAAGTGATTTATTATTACATTGGTCCTTAAATCTTACCAAGCTTTTGTACACAATCACCATGATTTTCGTTGCCAAAAAAATCGAGGATTTTATTGTTAAGAAATTATTTTTATAAGTTAGCAAGATGTGGGATATTGTTTTCTTACATATGTAAGTATCTATTAAATATATGATGACAATAACAATAATATATAATAACATATAAAATAATTTAAATATATATAATATAGTTAGAAGGGAAAAATAAGTTGGACCAGGCATTCCTATTCTTATATAGAAAAATAGAACAGACCTCTGCCATTTCTTCAAAAAAATTACATAAATTGGGCTGCTGATGTTTCAGGAAATATAAAACCTCGGATGGGAGGTCCATAGGCTGGTCGATACATAACGGCCCTCAAGAAAATACAAACAGGCCTATGGACCTCTCATCTGAGGTCATGGGCTGCGCATGTTAAAAAAGAAAGCCTAGACGGGGCAGCCCAAATCCTAGCCGATACTTGCTTCCCCAGTGATAATAAATGATACCTGCCAGCTCCTCGGCTTCGTTGTGAATTTATCTCCTATAGTAAGTACATTGAAGTACCTAAAAAATGTAACTATGTTGACAAACCCATGGGCCCAACGTCAATATAGCATTAGGAGGAAGTATTTTTTTTGATGAGGCACTTGCTTGCGTACGGCCATAGACCTGGTGGGTCCCGACTGTCCGCCTCTCCACATACAGTCCTATCCAGATTCCTCTCGTTTGTTCAGCATGTTCACAACGACAGACAACAGCGTCGCGGTGAGCGCACAAAGGCGCAAGAGGAGATCTGACCACCTGAGGAAGTGCCTTATTAGTAATGAAACAACTGAACTAGCCCAGTGGCCGAGTGACACTACCCGACAGATGTTCCTCCCTGGTTCGATTCCACCTGTGCAGAGAAAATATCTCCAAAATATTTTCCTCTGCCTTTACTGACATGTGGGTCCCAATTGTCATCTACACACACCACGTCCTACACTTGCCAAAACTTCGTCCCTCGTTTTCTCTGTTTTTCGCACACTCGACATTGTGTGGGTATTCTGAAAATAGCATATCTTTTTGACTATGCATCATATGAAGATGTGCTATGCATGAATGTTGATCAGCATGATGTTAACTGGCTGGTAGTTCCAGTTTTGATCATGAATAAAACTTCCAGCATGATGTTAATACTGTTTGAAAAGGCTGTGTTAATATAAATGCTTTGCCTCTGAAAGTTATAGTTTCTTATCTGAAACTGAACTTGGAGTTTCTTATCTGAAACTGAAACTTTCAGTTTCTTCTTTGAGAATCAAATTGTTTGCACTTTTATACTCCTATGAAACTACATTTTTTTAAGTGCTAAAAATAGATCTCTAGAATTCATAAAATACTTCATATGCTCAATACTGCAAATCTGAAATTCAAAAGACATTCATATCTGAAAGTACTCTCAAAATACACAACACAAAACACAATTCACAACCTGCAAATACTAACAACCCTAAGCTCCTCCTGACAATTCACAACCTGCCCGACTATTCCTCAGCGGCAGACAGCCGCCCCGTGAGACGATGTGAATGCCGAGGGAGAGGATGGCGGGGAAGTGTCATCGGGCCAACTATTTTTCTCCTCTTGCAGTTGGGTTCGGTCGACGAAGACTCCACCGACTCGCTCTAGCACGACACCCTCACAAACGGCACCCTATAGATGCTCGATCCTTCAATCTCTGGTGGATGCTCCATCTGGGATCGATACTCCCATCACCGCTCCCTCACGATCGGATTCAGTGAATCTATTTGCTCCATGGCCCAGAGGAGCAGCTCTATGTACTCCCGCATGACTCCCTCTGGGAGTATCGCCGCCTTTTCGCTCTGTTGCAGATATTTGGCCATGGATGTCGCCGTCGCCGCTAGTTGGTCCTTGTTGTCAAACCAAGACTGTATCTCCAACATCCTAGCTAGCTTCACAGGGTCGGTATCTGCGATCCTCACATATCGGTTGTACTCCTCCTTCGATCTACTTCTCCACAACACGTTCACTCGCCGGCGGTGGTTTTTGAATGGAAGAGGAGAGGAGCAGCACTAGTTTTGGTTTAGAATGGGAGAGGAGCGATGCTGGTTTTGGATTGGAACAGGAGAGGAGGGGCGGTGGTTTTGAAATGGAAGAGGAGAGGAGCGGCACTGGATTTAGATTGGAACAGGAGAGGAGCGGCGGTGCTTTAAGAGGAGAAGAGCGGAAGAGCAACGCTGGTCTTGGAAATATTTTTTTGTTTTGCGTATTTTGGGTCAAAGTTTGACCACGTACTGTATTTGGCAAGCAAAATGTGAATGCATGTCACCAAAAATTGTATCGTTTAGTTCGTATCTGAATGTACTTTCAAATTATATTATTTTTGCAACGTATAACATATATTTTATTTGCGAAAATCATGGTCAATTATGACCCAGAATAAAAGGGAGACTAGTTAATGTGGGGTCGCTTTCTTAATTGAAGGGTAAATTGATTTTGATTTTGATCCAGTCACAACGCGCCGACCCTCTCGTCCAATCCTAAATCGCTGCCGCACGCTCCTCTCCCTCCTCTCCATTGCAAACCACCTCCTCTCCTCTCCATCATCTCCATTCCAAAACCACCGTCTCGCCTCTCCCTCTTCTCCATTGCAAAACCACCTCCTCTCTCCTCGGACGAGGATCTATGGAGGGGATGCAGCAGCGAATCAGGCAGATCGCCAGCGGCGACCAGGAAAAGTTAGCCAGGTTGAAGGAGATCCTTACTTGGTTTGACAATGAGTGGGAGATTTCGAGGACGGGGCTTTTTCCATGCGGTAGGCGGGGCAGTTCCACCTAGTCGGTTCGACAGAGACGCGAGAAGATGAGGGAGTAGGCTGCTGCAAACGTAGGGCTGTGTGATTTGACAGTGAGTTACTATTAGACAGGTGGGGCCCGGTGATTTGACTTGCCATTATCATTTTAACTACGACGCTACGACCGGCTTGAGTCTCCCGATTCCTCACCACCTCCATACAGGTGCCTCTCCTGATGCTCCACCATGTAGAGACTGGCTCTTGCTTGAGAGCCCACTCCTCCACTTTTTCCTTGCCTCTTTCCCCCACATATGCAAAAATGCCATGTAAAGCAGGCTTATAGCCCACTATTGTACTTGATCCTACAGGTGCTAAGCCTGCCACATAGACATAAAGTCTGATGTGGCAAGTTAATTAAGAAGAGAGAGACTAGTTTGGTGACCCCAGGAAGAAATGGTGATAAGCGCGTGTACCTAGATGAAGCAAACTTAGCAACAAAAAACTAAGAACCTATGCATTGGGGACTTAAGTTGCTAAGCCATTTAATGCCCATAACACCTCATCTAAGGCTACTTCCAATGCATTGTTTCTTACATGAGGTGCTAAGTGCATTATAAACCTTAGCAACTAGTCTCCTTAATGCATAGGTTCTTAGCTTTTGTAGCTAAGCTTCCCTCATTGAATTGTTTAACAATTAAACTCCATCATCCATTGGTTGAAAGTCATTTTGCATTGGTCCACGTGCTTAGCACCGTTTCCTCCTGGGGTCACCATAATGCCCTCTCTCCTTTTTAATTGCTTTGCCACATCACTTTCTTGCCTATGTGGCATCCTTAGCACTTGTACACCATGGAGCACTGGGAAGGGCCTAAGCACCATTTCATTGGAAGAGGTTACTCCTTCGCAAATGCAATAAATACTACGAAGAAAGAGATAGAGAGAAGTAAACAAAATAGTACTCTCATAGCCAACCTTATAGCTAACCTTGTTGTACGAGTGACTAAGTGATGACTATGTATGACATCCAACATCAGATAGCCTAACGCATCGTGTTAAATCTCCAAGGGCGCGACCGCGCGAGCGAGGCGATGGTCGTGGTAGGCGCGGCCATGATACAGGCTGCTGGTAGCCCTTGGATCTGAGATCGAACGGTCGCATGCTAAGTTGCTGAAAATTTGCAGAATAACTCTCCAGGATAGGATATTCACCCATAGGTCTAGAATCACGCCGTGCAACCGTTCGATCTCAGATCCAAGGGCTCTCGGAAGCGCGTATCATGGGAGAATGGAAAGCTTCGTATCACCTGTAATTTTCCCGACGCTTGACATGACATCAAAAGCCATTTAATTGGGCGTCGACTAGACATGACATCTAATTGGGCCCCCATAGTACTGTACACGAATCCATTTATCCACCAGGCAAGCCACTACCCTCCCATTCGCACACACCCCCACTCGACATTCACTACACCACAACACTTGATTGGGGGCAGTTAACTACCGGGAGAAATATCAGAACTGGGGCAAACCATCTGCCGGGGATCGTGTTACTGCCGGCAGAAGTACTTAAAGGCGGACAAACTGCCGGGAGAAATACATACAAGAAGGCACTAATTAAGGTCACCCTATCTGCCGGCACAATGAAACCCTGGCCCGTAGTCTGCTGGGAGGCCCATAGCAAGAGACCTAAAGTTATTGGGCCAAGCACGCGAAGAAGCCCAAACTGTTCGCACCAAAAGAAATATAGCCGCCGGCCCGACCAGTTTCCCCCAAACCGAACCCTCGTCCCCAACCCTCCTTCCCAACCAACGCCGCCGCCGCCACAACCAAGCCCTCCACCGACGAGCCCCTCCACCCACGACGGCGACTTCTGCCACCGACTCCCTCCGCGCACGACGGCGACTTCCACCACCGACTCCCTCCGCCGCAGGTTGCTACCATACTCGTCCTCGCCAAGGTCGACGTCGAGCGCCACCGGTTCGCCGCACCTACTGCCGCTCCTCTGCTCCTTGGTCCCCGCACGAGCTCACACGCAGCAAGCACGCGCCACTCCCCCATGGCGTCGTCGCCACGGCCTATCCCCAGCGCCGCCCCTGCTGCTGGCCCTCATCGGCCGAGCGCCTCACAGCTGGTCCGCCGCCGACCTCCGTCCGCCTCTGCGCCCATGGACGGCTTCCATCCCCCGACTCTAGTCATCGACGCCTCGCCTAGCCTACGCCATGGCCCTTGGCCGCTGCACCGCCACCGCGTCGGAGATTTTTCGTCCTTTCCCTAGGTCGCTCCAGGAGCTCGAGGCCCAGCATTGCCCCAGATCGGCCAACTCCCAAGCCTCCTCCACCGCCTGCTGCTGCTTTGCTCCTCCGGCGGCTGCAGCAAGAGCCATTCCTGCTGTTGGCGCTCTCCACTGACTACGAGTCCGAAAAATCAATCGCAAGGTAAGCCTTTCATGATGCATTGTTTTTTGGCAGCATGATGTATGTATGGATTGTATGAACTAGAAAAAAACATTTGATTTGGGTTGATGTATGTGCAGGAGCTTGGGGTCATCTCTCGTGCAATGCACTCTATTTGATTTGGTTTTGATGTATGACTGTATGACAGATTGACCCTCTCAAGTCCCACTTATGCCTTTTTTAATTATAGATCAAATTAATGAATACATTCAGTTTCTTTTGGATGATGCACCTAAATACAGTCAAGTGTGTAGTGATTAGAAATTTTGTATACTTATCCATTGCAGCAAATGCCTGAATTTTGTGTTAGTCATGCATGGGAGTGTGAATCTGTAACGGGATTTTTTGCTTCATCTAATCTTTTCAATGCACAACGTACAGGTGAGGCTAGAACTAATGGGAATAATAGCTAAAAATGCAACAAACATATCTGGAAATGAAGCAGGGAAGATATAAGAGAAGTTGTTGAAGTAGAGAAGCGGCATACCGTGAAGGGCACGAGCTGTTGCGCGAGGAGTTCACAGAGCAACTGCATGGTTTTTCTTCTGAGGTATATATGTTGTAAGCATGCTATTTCTAAGAGATGAGCCTTCTCATTGGCTTTACTTTGTGTTGCTTCTGTAGATAGTCTTAGATATGTCGTATGTCGGAGGAAGGCTCATGCTAGTGGGCATGGCTGGCTCTGAGAAAAGCTGCAGGACAAATTGGACATGAAGCCAAATCTGAGCTGTGCATTTTTACGGAACATTATAGTTGAATGTTTTTTGAGTTTCTCTTTGAAAAAATTATTGGCATTTGTTGCAGACTAATGAGAAGCAAATTGCAAATTCAGTTAATATTTCTTTTGCACATCTGCTTCATAACACTGATTAGTCTTGCGTAGACATGAAGAATTAATCAAGGGAACATGACACTGATGCAGGTGGTGGAGTTGATTGCCAACAGTGAACCACATGTTCCATTCTCGGACACCAAGCTCACAATGTTATTTCGGGTACGTGATAACCACAATACCACATGTCATTTCTATACATCTTCCTCTTATCAGTACTTAGCTCAAAGCTTATGTCTCTTCAATGGAATTTCAGCAATGTGCTACTCTATTAATGAATACTTCCTCCGTTCGGAAATACTTGTCCTAGAATAGTTGTATTTCTAGGACAAGTATTTCCGGATGTAGGTAGTATTTATTTTTTCTGAGACATGTTGGCATTTTTATGCCTTAGGAGCCATATATTAAAAAACCTTTGTACTCAGATGTATTGTAGGATTACAAATTAAAAGTTAGTAAAGCATGAACACTAATAGTCAGTGTAGTTTCTGTTCCTTTGCAGATTGTACAGACCTTTATTTTTACTTACACTACAGAATAACAATGTATAACTGAAGTGTTAACTTGGATTTATTGTGTCCTTTAAATTTCGTAAGGTGGGGAAGGAGGAGATGCGAACAATGTGTGGACGAAGATGGCAACTTGCATTCATAAGGTGGCCTCGGAGGAGCTTGGAGTGTCCCGGGGAAGGAGAAGCGAAGATAAGGATACCTGGTGGTGGAATGATGATGTCCAGAAGGTGATTAAAGAGAAGAAAGATTGCTTCAAACGCCTATACCTGGATATGAGTGTAGACAACATAGAGAAGTACAAGATGGCGAAGAAGGCCGCAAAGCGAGCTGTTGGTGAAGCAAGGGGTAGGGCATATGAGGACCTCTACCAATGGTTAGGCACGAAGGAAGGTGAAAGGGACATCTATAAGATGGCCAAGATCCGAGAGAGGAAGATGAGGGACATTGGCTAAGTCAAATGCATCAAGGACGGAGCAGGCCAACTCTTGGTGAAGGGCGGGGAGATTAAGCATAGATGGTGGGAGTACTTCGACAAGCTGTTCAATGGGGAGAATGAGAGTTCTACCATTGAACTGGACGACTCCTTTGATGAGACCAGCATGCATTTTGTGCAGCGAATCCAGGAGTCTGAGGTCAAGGAGGCTTTAAAAAGGATGAAAGGAGGCAAGGCGATGGGCCCTAATTGTATCCCCATTGAGGTGTGGAAAGGTCTCGGGGACATAGCGATAGTATGGCTAACCAAGCTTTTCAACCTCATTTTTCGGGCAAACAAGATGCCAGAAGAATGGAGACGGAGTATATTAGTACCAATCTTCAAGAACAAGGGGGATGTTCAGAGTTGTACTAATTACCGTGGAATTAAGCTGATGAGCCATACAATGAAGCTATGGGAGAGAGTCAGTGAGCACCGCTTAAGAAGAATGACAAGCGTGACCAAAAATTAGTTTGGTTTCATGCCTGGGAGGTCGACCATGGAAGCCATTTTCTTGGTACGACAACTTATGGAGAGATATAGGGAGCAAAAGAAGGACTTGCATATGGTGTTCATTGACTTGGAGAAGGCCTATGATAAGATACCGCAAAATGTCATGTGGTGGGCCTTGGAGAAACACAAAGTCCCAGCAAAGTACATTACCCTCATCAAGGACATGTACGATAATGTTGAGACAAGTGTTCGAACAAGTGATGTCGACACTGATGACTTCCCGATTAAGATAGGACTGCATCAGGGGTCAGCTTTGAGCCCTTATCTTTTTGCATTGGTGATGGATGAGGTCACAAGGGATATACAAGGAGATATCCCATGGTGTATGCTCTTTGCGGATGATGTGGTGCTAGTTGATGATAGTCGGACGGGGGTAAATAGGAAGTTAGAGTTATGTAGACAAACCTTGGAATCGAAAGGGTTTAGGCTTAGTAGAACTAAAACCGAGTACATGATGTGCGGTTTCAGTACTACTAAGTGTGAGGAGGAGGTTAGCCTTGATAGCCAGGTGGTACCTCAGAAGGACACCTTTCGGTATTTGGGGTCAATGCTGCAGGAGGATGGGGGTATTGATGAAGATGTGAACCATCGAATCAAAGCCGGATGGATGAAGTGGCGCCAAGCTTCTGGCATTCTCTGTGACAAGAGAGTGCCACAAAAGCTAAAAGGCAAGTTCTACAGGACGGCGGTTCGACCCACAATGTTGTATGGCGCTGAGTGTTGGCCGACTAAAAGGCGACATGTTCAACAGTTAGGTGTGGCGGAGATGCGTATGTTGAGATGGATGTGTGGCCACACAAGGAAGGATCGAGTCCGGAATGATGATATACGAGATAGAGTTGGGGTAGCACCAATTGAAGAGAAGCTTGTCCAACATCGTCTGAGATGGTTTGGGCATATTCAGCACAGGCCTCCAGAAGCTCCGGTGCATAGTGGATGGCTAAAGCATGCGGAGAATGTCAAGAGAGGGCGGGGTAGGCCGAATTTGACATGGGAGGAGTCCGTTAAGAGAGACCTGAAGGATTGGAGTATCACCAAAGAGCTAGCTATGGATAGGGGTGCGTGGAAGCTTGCTATCCATGTGCCAGAGCCATGAGTTGGTTGCGAGATCTTATGGGTTTCACCTCTAGCCTACCCCAACTTGTTTGGGACTAAAGGCTTTGTTGTTGTTGTTGTTGTTGTTGTTGTTGTTGTTGTTGTTGTTGTTGTTTAAATTTCATTTAAGTTCTTGAAAGCTATTCTTGAAACATATGTCCAGAGCTATCATATTTGCTCCATTTACTCTCCTTTTAAACACTTATGTGAATGATGATTGGAGCCTCATGCATGGATACGTAATGATCTCATCAGATATATGCTTCATGCTTGATTTTGCTGCAGGTTTACTACAGAGGTAACTAGCTGATTGCGTTCATATTCCATCCAGTATCCTAATTGTTTTGTATGTTCATTCTGATATTCTACAGGTTCTTGGAAGATTCACAAGTTTCTGGAGCTTTGGAAGATCCACAAGTTGCTGGAGCTTTGGAAGACCTACAAGTTGATGGAGTGTTAATCAATATGTAATATGCCTTGTTTGTTTGTTGGACCTGGGATATTGCCAGCTTACTCTACTAATTTTGGTCGTTCTTTTTTTGGCACATAAGTCATTGTATGCCTGTTTTGTATGTGAGGCACAATTTCTCTATAACTTATGTAAATTTTCTTGAGTGGTACAATGTGCTTATATATGTTTGTCTCATGTATAAATCTAGAAAAAATGAATTTTGTCTGTTCAAGTTTATTGAATAAAGTTTAGGTTCTGTATAAAGGCAGGAACATATTGTGATTGAATATTAAATAGGGAAGATGTTGCTTAGAATGGCCTAGAACAAAACATGAGGGCAAACTATCTGCCGGGTAAACTTGTTTGTGCCGGCAGTTTAACTGCCGGCAAGTTCATCCTTCGGGGCAGGGAAACTGCCGGGAATAGTTATCTGCCGGGAGAAGTTATTGCCGGTAGCCGTTCTCGTGGCAGTTCTTTCTGCCGGGAGAAATCCTCTCCCGGCAGTTTACCTGCCCCCTCAAGTGCTTTCTCCCGGCAGTTTTATTGCCCCTGCATTGGTGTTGTGGTGTAGTGATTTTTACAATCGATAAACCGCTCCTAGTCGCCCCGTCCTTTCACATTACGGTAGTTCCACTAATCCTAACCCTCCTCCCAAATCCATGGCGTCCCAAATCTCCAAGATCGGCGGTGAGTACAAGGTTAGAACCATCATCGGCGATGAGTTCGACGTCATCTACACCCGTTCTTCCACAACAGTGAAAGAATGCCTTGCTCGCTTCAAACGCATGTTCGAAAACTCAAATGATGAGTGGGTCGCTGGGCTAGATGTTGAGTACACCACAGTCCTGGGAAGCGAGAAGAAACTAAAGGAGGCAAAGAAGAAGAAGCCTGCCGTGATCCAGGTTTGCGTGCATGACTTATGCTTGGTCTACCACATATGCCATGCCGATGTTGAGTGCGAGGAATTTAAGGACTTCCTCAAGGGCGGCCGAGTCAAATTCGTTACTGTAGACTTTAGGAACGACAAGGAAGTCCTAGGTCGGATAGGCCTCGTTGTAGGCGACCCCTTCGAACTCCGGAAGGAAGGGCTAGTGCCCTCCCTTGACCAGCCTTCAATGCTGAACCTGGCAGGAGCCACGGTTCATCCTATGTACGGTAAACTGAAGAAAGCTCTGCACACGTTTCATCGTGCATGGCAGTGGACTGTACTAGATATAGACCACATCCACTACACTGCAATGGATGGCTACCTTTGTTTCAATATCTACAAAGGTTGGATGAAGAGCAAGAGCCAAGTGTGCGGTTCAAGCAAAGAAGTATCGCCCAAGAGGAAGAGGGACAAGGACGAAGTCGAGGACGTGGACGAGGACTCCAAGTAAGGTGGTAGTGTCGTTGCTCATGATGGTTCTAATGCAGTGTCTACCAGATTAGTTTCTTAGTTTAATTTCTGGTGTGCTTAGTTTTATTTGAGGGGTGTGTTGTGCTGAGCCCCCAGCAGAACTATGTTATGTTTCTTCTCGTTATATTTCGTACATTTCATCTTTTAGTTGGTATAGTACTACCACTCGTTTCTTGACATTATATACGTACAATATATATGGCCAACATCATATAGCCAGCAGTTTAGTTGTCAAAGAATTTCAGGGTGCTTAGTTTTGTCAAACAATTCCAAGGTGCTTAGTTTTATTTGAGGGGTGTGTTGTTCTGGACACCATTAACTTATCATTGTGAGAATCGGCTTATTTTTGTCATGTAACATGGTCAACGGGTTTGACGTGAAAATAAGAATGTCTAATGGCATTTTGAGCAAACATCTAACTTAACGATGGCATTTTTTTAGATATCTAATTGCATTTTTTGAGCAGGCATCTCACGGATCGATGGCATTTTTTGCTGTCCGATTTGGAAGGCGCACACATTAACAATCAACAAAGTCATTTTGGAACAAGTGATGTCACGTTACAATCGGAAACAAAAGTATTATTGAAACCATGGGCTTTCTATTTCCCATTTACGTGCCTCCACGTGTCCCCTTTTTTATTAGCTAGGAGGCGCCGTGCAGGGTAGCTATTTGAGTACAGGAGGCGTGCCATCAGACCCCTGCGCGTGCTTATTGGGAGGAGAGCCCTTTGATCTCCATCTGCCATCCACCTCTCTCCCAAGGTCTCCATTAATGGCGCCCGAGCCTCTGTTTAATGGCGTGGCAATGTCTCACTCGACTGAGATTTAAGAGAGAAAAAAGAAAATCTAACAAGAAAATTTTGCACGGATCTTGATGTAAGATCCGACGGACCTATATAGCATCTACTGTGACTTAAAGCAAGACTGATGAATATATATAAGGACGACGAGAGTGGATAATAATTGTCTTACATAATTAGGAAGATAATTAAAAAAGCCACATGCGGCTACGCCCGAAATACACAAGGGCAAAAGAAGAAGGAAGACACATACAACGATCTGGCTCGCTGATCTCTACTTCCTTTATGCGCCGCAGGTCGTGGAGACTAGTTCTCGTGGCGGGCGATGATCTCTTTCATCAGTTTCATTTCCTTAATACGCTGCTTGGCAGCATCCATGGATTCCTCCACCATCTTGTTGCACTCGATGCGGAGCATGGCATTCTCGTCCATAAGTTTCTTGATGATGACGCCCGTCTTCTGCAACACGACAGCGGTCTCCTCCTCCTGCTTCGCTCTTCTGGTGATCTTCGCCCTTAGCAGGTCGCGCTCGCCCCGAAGCTTCGCATTGCCCTCCCCCAGTTGCCGGATGACGCCGGTAGCCTCGTCCTGCATCCTTGCCCAGCCGGAGATCTGATCCATCTGGCTATGGACTATCGCATGCATGCGCCTATAAGAGTCCTCGCCTGCCCGCGAGAAATTTTCCCAAGTCGTCGCGGTGCGGCGGGACCTCCCTGCTACTTCGGTTGCGCGACGGGATATCTCTGCTGCTTCCGCGGCGTGGCCGGACTAGTCTGCTACATCGACGGCGCGGCGGGACCTCCGTGCTGCTTCGGCGGCACGGCGGGACCTCTGTGCTGCTACTGCAGCGCGGCTGGACATGTCGGCTGCTTTCGTGGCGAGGCGGGACATCTCTTGTGCTTCCTCTTCCATGCTCACCTCTCCCTGGTGGAAATCTCTCGACCTAGAACTCACGCTGGCTATGGCTTGACTGACTTGATTGTTTTTTGTGGATGAGGAGTTGAGGAGGAATGTGCAGTCATCTTAGCATAGTAGTATTTATAACCGAGTAGGAGTACTACTAATACGCTCCTAAGTGGGAAACCGTTTAGGTTGTGATTGGTGTGAACAGGTTTGCAATTAAATATAGCGTGGTAGTAGTAGTAATTTGGAATGTGACGATACACGCTCAAAATTTATTGACGGTTCTAGTTTCGAAGTGCGGCACTGTTTCCGGATGGCGTAACGTCGACACGTTTTCTCGGCCGTGGTGTAGCATATGCCATGGTACTAGTTCTTTTTCTACTGTTGTGTACGTGCAAAAACTGGCACCGTCGGATACATATCTTATGCTTGGCGTTCGACAGGAATAGCCTCGTGGCGAGCTATAGACTAGTCTTTTTTTAGACGCATTACACCAATCTCTCGGGACTTCTTGCACGCACCATCACTGCTCCGTAGGTCGATGCCACCCACATCTAGTTGTACTCTCTCACACACGCACGCACTTGTCCTCTCTCACACACGCATTTGTAGCTACAAATTGTAGTGTTCTCAACCATCTGATTGGCTCTATCATAGGTTTCACATTGCTCCTTGGCCTTGAGATTGAGATGTTTTAAACACGGAGGCTAAGATGGAGGCATGAGGTTTTGGTTAATGTGCGGGCCGCACACGGCACCAACACGACACGAGCTTCGTCTGCCTGGTACGCATGCAGTCGGGTGAGTTGTCCAAGTATAGACACAACCAGGCCCTCGTTGGTATCCGCGCCTTGACTCTGGCTGGTCATAGTGGAGAGTAACATAGACCAGTTACTAGTCTATGTTACTAGTACCTTCATAGTGGGTAGTGTCATATAGTATATGCATAATTTGGCGACGAGCGCTCTCTATATGTACCAGCTTTTTTCTTTAATTACATCTTGTTAGTTTTGCTCCATGGCACTATCCATCGATACTACTACTATACAAATGTATACATTTTTTAAAAGGCTAGAGGGCGGGGCAGTCTAGCTTGGTCCTTTTCACGAGAGGCGAGGGCCTTTGTGATTTGACAGCTCATTACTGATAACCCACAAGTATAGGGGATCGCAACAGTTTTTGATAAGTAAGAGTGTCAAACCCAACGAGGAGCTAAAGGCATAACAAATATTCCCTCAAGTTCTATCGAGCACCGATACAACTTTACGCACGCTTGATGTTCGCTTTACCTAGAACAAGTATGAAACTAGAAGTACTTTGTAGGTGTTGTTGGATAGGTTTGCAAGATAATAAAGAGCATGTAAATAAAAAGTAGGGGCTGTTTAGATAAAGACACAACTAAATTAGGTTTAGTAGAGAGCTTATTGTTATGAGAAAGTTATTTGTCCTTAGGCAATCGATAACTAGACCGGTAATCACTATTGCAATTTTATTTGAGAGAGAGGCATAAGCTAACATACTTTCTCTACTTGGATCATATGCACTTATGATTGGAACTGTAGCAAGCATCCGCAGCTACTAAAGATCATTAAGGTAAAACCCAACCATAGAATTAAAGCATCAAGTCCTCTTTATCCCATATGCAACAACCCCCTTACTCGGATTTGTGTTTCAATCACTCACGCAACCCACTATAAGCGAATCATGAACGTATAGCAACACCCTACAACGGGGATCCCTCACACTTGTGCAACACAAAGAGCACCATATGACAGCACCAATAATAGAACATGCAACTCAAACCAATCTTGATCATCAAATAGCCCATAGGACAAAACAAATCATAGGATAGCCATACATCATTGGGAAATAATATATAGCGTTGACCACCATGTTTAAGTAGAGGTTAGAATGGGTAAGAGAGAGGTTACACCGCTGCATAGAGAGGGGAAGAGTTGGTGTTGATGGCGGTGAAGTTGTTGGTGAAGATTGCGGTGATGATGATGATGGCCCCAAGTGGCACTCCGGCGCCCCCGGAAGCGAGGGGGAGAGAGCCCCCTCCTTCTTCTTCTTCCTTGACCTCCTCCCTAGATGGGAGAAGGGTTTCCCCTCTGTTCCTTGGTCTCCATGGCATGGGAGGGGCGAGAGTGTTGGGGAACGTTGCAGAAAACAAAAATTTTCCTACTCGTTTCACCAAGATCCATCTAGGAGTTCATCTAGCAACAAGTGATCGGATTGCATCTACATACCTTTGTAGATCACGCGCGGAAGTGTTCAAAGAATGGGGATGAGGAAGGCGTACTCGACCTGATCCAAATCACCGATGACCAGCGCCGAACGGACGGCACCTCCGCGTTCAACACACGTACGGGACGGGAGACGTCTCCTCCTTCTTGATCCAGCAAGGGGAAGGAGAGGTTGATGAAGATCCAGCAGCACGACGGCGTGGTGGTGGATGCAGGGCGTCACAGCAGCAGGGCTTCGCCTATGCTACGAAGGAGAGACGTAACGGGGAGAGAGGGAGGCGCCAGGGGCTGGGTATGAAGTCCCTCCTCTCCCTCACTATATATAGGGGTGCCAAGGGGGGGCGCCGGCCCTAGTAGATGGAATCTACTAGGGGGGCGGCGGCCAAGGGTAGGGGGCTTGCCCCCCAAGCAAGGGGGCGCCCCCTCTAGGGTTCCCCCCCAACCCTAGGCGCATGGGCCCTTGGGGGGGTGGCGCCCCAGCCCACTATGGGCTGGGTTCCCTCCCACTTCAGCCCATGGCCCCCCCCGGGATAGGTGGCCCCACCCGGTGGACCCCCGGGACCCTTCCGGTGGTCCCGGTACAATACCGGTGACCCCGAAACTTGTCCCGATGGCCGAAACAGCACTTCCTATATATAATTCTTTACCTCCGGACCATTCCGGAACTCCTCGTGACGTCTGGGATCTCATCCGGGACTCCGAACAATATTCGGGTTACTGCATATACATATCTTCTCAACCCTAGCGTCACCGAACCTTAAGTGTGTAGACCCTACGGGTTCGGGAGACAAGCAGACATGACCGAGACGACTCTCAGGTCAATAACCAACAGCGGGATCTGGATACCCATGATGGCTCCCACATGCTCCACGATGATCTCATCGGATGAACCATGATGTCGAGGATTCAATCAACCCTGTATTCAATTCCCTTTGTCAATCGATATGTTACTTGCCCGAGATTCGATCGTCGGTATCCTAATACCTCGTTCAATCTCGTTACCGGCAAGTCACTTTACTCGTACCGTAATGCATGATCCCGTGACCAGACACTTGGTCACTTTGAGCTCATTATGATGATGCATTACTGAGTGGGCCCAGTGATACCTCTCCGTCATACGGAGTGACAAATCCCAGTCTTGATCCATGTCAACCCAACAGACACTTTCGGAGATACCCGTAGTCTACCTTTATAGTCACCCAGTTACGTTGTGACGTTTGGTATACCCAAAGCACTCCTACGGTATCCGGGAGTTACACGATCTCATGGTCAAAGGAAAAGATACTTGACATTGGAAAACTCTAGCAAACGAACTATACGATCTTGTGCTATGTTTAGGATTGGGTCTTGTCCATCACATCATTCTCCTAATGATGTGATCTCGTTATCAATGACATCCAATGTCCATAGTCAGGAAACCATGACTATCCGTTGATCAACGAGCTAGTCAACTAGAGGCTTACTAGGGACATGTTGGTGTCTGTTATTCACACATGTATTACGATTTCCGGATAACACAATTATAGCATGAATAAAGACAATTATCATGAACAAGGAAATATAATAATAATGCTTTTATTATTGCCTCTAGGGCATATTTCCAACAGTCTCCCACTTGCACTAGAGTCAATAATCTAGTTACATTGTGATGAATCGAACACCCATGGAATTCTGGTGTTGATCATGTTTTGCCCTAGGGAGAGGTTTAGTCAATGGATCTGCTACATTCAGGTCCGTATGTACTTTACAAATCTCTATGTCTCCATCTTGAACATTTTCACGAATGGAGTTGAAGCGACGCTTGATGTGCCTTGTCTTCTTGTGAAACCTGGGCTCCTTGGCAAGTGCAATAGCTCCAGTGTTGTCATAGAAAAGTTTGATTGGCCCCGACGCATTGGGTATGACTCCTAGGTCGGTGATGAACTCCTTCATCCATATTGCTTCATGTGCTGCCTCCGAGGCTGCCATGTACTCCGCTTCACATGTAGATCCCGCCACGACGCTTTGCTTGCAACTGCACCAGCTTACTGCCCCACCATTCAAAATATACACGTATCCGGTTTGTGACTTAGAGTCATCCAGATCTGTGTCGAAGCTAGCATCGACGTAACCCTTTACGACGAGCTCTTCGTCACCTCCATAAACGAGAAACATTTCCTTAGTCCTTTTCAGGTACTTCAGGATATTCTTGACCGCTGTCCAGTGTTCCTTGCCGGGATTACTTTGGTACCTTCCTACCAAACTTACGGCAAGGTTTACATCAGGTCTGGTACACAGCATGGCATACATAATAGAACCTATGGCTGATGCATAGGGGATGACGCTCATCTCTTCTATATCTTCTGCCGTGGTCGGACATTGAGCTGAGCTCAATTTCATACCTTGTAACACAGGCAAGAACCCCTTCTTAGATTGATCCATATTGAACTTCTTCAATATCTTATCAAGGTATGTGCTTTGTGAAAGACCTATGAGGCGTCTTGATCTATCTCTATAGATTTTGATGCCTAATATATAAGCAGCTTCTCCAAGGTCCTTCATTCAAAAACTCTTATTCAAGTAGGCCTTGATGCTGTCCAAGAGTTCTATATCATTTCCCATCAATAGTATGTCATCTACATATAATATGAGAAATGCTACAGAGCTCCCACTCACTTTCTTGTAAACGCAGGCTTCTCCATAAGTCTGTGTAAACCCAAACGCTTTGATCATCTCATCAAAGCGAATGTTCCAACTCTGAGATGCTTGCACCAGCCCATAAATCCAGCGTTGGAGCTTGCACACCTTGTCAGCATTCTTAGGATCGACAAAACCTTCCGGCTGCATCATATACAATTCTTCCTTAAGGAAACCATTAAGGAATGCCATTTTGACGTCCATTTGCCATATTTCATAATCGTAGAATGCGGCAATTGCTAACATGATTCGGACGGACTTTAGCTTCGCTACCGGTGAGAAAGTCTCATCATAGTCAACCCCTTGAACTTGTCGATAACCCTTAGCGACAAGTCGAGCTTTATAGATGGTCACATTACCATCCGCGTCTGTCTTCTTCTTAAAGATCCATTTATTTTCTATGGCTCGCCGTTCAACGGGCAAGTCAGTCAAAGTCCATACTTCATTTTCATACATGGATCCTATCTCGGATTTCATGGCTTCTAGCCATTTGTCGGAATCCGGACCCGCCATTGCTTCTTCATAGTTCGAAGGTTTACCGTTGTCTAACAACATGATTTCCAAGACAGGGTTGCCGTACCACTCTGGTGCGGAACGTGTCCTTGTGGACCTTCGGATTTCAGTAGGAGCTTGATCAGAAGTATCTTGATCATTATCATTAACTTCCTCTCTAGTCGGTGCAGGCACCTCAGGAACATTTTCTTGAGTTGCGCCATTTTCCGGTTCAAGAGGTAATACTTCATCAAGCTCTACTTTCCTCCCACTTACTTCTTTCGAGAGAAACTCTTTCTCGAGAAAGGACCCATTCTTGGCAACAAAGATCTTGCCTTCGGATCTGAGGTAGAAGGTGTATCCAATAGTTTCTTTTGGGTATCCTATGAAGACGCATTTTTCCGACTTGGGTTCGAGCTTTTCAGGTTGAAGTTTCTTGACATAAGCATCGCATCCCCAAACTTTTAGAAACGACAGCTTAGGTTTCTTCCCAAACCATAATTCATACGGTGTCGTCTCAACGGATTTCGACGGAGCCCTATTTAAAGTGAATGCGGCAGTCTCTAAAGCATAGCCCCAAAAGGATAGCGGTAAATCGGTAAGAGACATCATAGATCGCACCATATCTAATAGAGTGTGATTACGACGTTCGGACACACCGTTACGCTGAGGTGTTCCAGGCGGCGTGAGTTGTGAAACTATTCCACATTTTCTTAAGTGTGTTCCAAATTCATGACTCAAGTATTCTCCTCCACGATCTGATCGTAGAAACTTGATTTTTCTATCATGTTGATTTTCAACCTCACTCTGAAATTCCTTAAAGTTTTCAAAGGTTTCAGACTTGTGTTTCATTAAGTAGATATACCCATATCTACTCAAGTCATCAGTGAGGGTGAGAACATAACGATAGCCACCGCGAGCCTCAACACTCATTGGACCGCATACATCAGTATGTATGATTTCCAATAAGTTGGTTGCTCGCTCCATTGTTCCTGAGAACGGAGTCTTGGTCATCTTACCCATGAGGCATGGTTCGCATGTGTCAAATGATTCATAATCAAGAGACTCTAAAAGTCCATCTGCATGGAGCTTCTTCATGCGTTTGACGCCTATGTGACCAAGGCGGCAGTGCCACAAGTATGTGGGACTATCATTATCAACCTTGCATCTTTTGGTACTCACATTATGAACATGTGTAGTATTACGTTCGAGATTCATAAAGAATAAACCATTCACCATAGGAGCATGACCATAAAACATATCTCTCATATAAATAGAACAACCATTATTCTCGGATTTAAATGAGTAGCCATCTCGTATTAAACGAGATCCTGATACAATGTTCATGCTCAAACTTGGCACTAAATAACAATTATTGAGGTTTATAACTAATCCCGTAGGTAAATGTAGAGGTAGCGTGCCGACAGTGATCACATCGACCTTGGAACCATTCCCGACGCGCATCGTCACCTCGTCCTTCGCCAGTCTCCGTTTATTCCGCAGCTCCTGTTGAGTTACAAATATGAGCAACGGCACCGGTATCAAATACCCAGGAGTCACTACGAGTACTGGTAAGGTACACATCAATTACATGTATATCAAATATACCTTTTGTTTTGCCGGCCTTCTTGTCTGCTAAGTACTTAGGGCAGTTCCGCTTCCAGTGACCGCTTCCCTTGCAATAAAAGCACTCAGTCTCGGGCTTGGGTCCATTCTTTGGCTTCTTCCTGGCAGCTTGCTTGCCGGGCGCGGCAACCTCCTTGCCGTCCTTCTTGAAGTTCTTTTTACCCTTGCCCTTCTTGAACTTAGTGGTTTTATTGACCATCAACACTTGATGTTCCTTCTTGACTTCTACCTCTGCTGATTTCAGCATTGCAAACAACTCAGGAATGGTCTTTTGCATCCCCTGCATGTTGAAGTTCATCACAAAGCTCTTGTAGCTTGGTGGAAGCGACTGGAGGATTCTGTCAATGACCGCATCATCCGGGAGATTAACTCCCAGCTGAGACAAGCGGTTATGCAACCCAGACATAGTGAGTATGTGCTCACTGACAGAACTATTTTCCTCCATCTTACAGCTGAAGAACTTATCGGAGACTTCATATCTCTCGATTCGGGCATGAGCTTGAAAAACCATTTTCAGCTCTTCGAACATCTCATATGCTCCATGTCTCTCAAAACGCTTTTGGAGCCCTGGCTCTATGCTGTAAAGCATGCCGCACTGAATGAGGGAGTAGTCATCAGCATGTGTCTGCCAAGCGTTCATAACGTCTTGGTTCTGTGGGACGGGTGGATCACCTAGCGGTGCTTGTAGGACATAATCTTTCTTGGTAGCTATGAGGATGATCCTCAGGTTCCGGACCCAGTCCGTATAGTTGCTGCCATCGTCTTTCAGCTTGGTTTTCTCTAGGAACGCGTTGAAGTTGAGGACTACGTGGGCCATTTGATCTACAAGACATATTGTAAAATATTTTAGACTAAGTTCATGATAATTAAGTTCATCTAATCAAATTATTAATGAACTCCCACTCAGATTAGACATCCCTCTAGTCATCTAAGTATTACATGATCCGAGTTAACTAGACCATGTCCGATCATCACGTGAGACGGACTAGTCAACGTCGGTGAACATCTTCATGTTGATCGTATCTTCTATACGACTCATGCTCGACCTTTCGGTCTTTTGTTTTCCAAGGCCATGTCTGTACATGCTAGGCTCGTCAAGTTAACCCTAAGTGTTTTGCATGTGTTTCGAGGCCATGTCTGTACATGCTAGGCTCGTCAACACCCGTTGTATGTGAACGTAAGGATCCATCACACCCGATCATCACGGCGTGCTTAGAAACGACGAACTTTAGCAACGGTGCACAGTTAGGGGAGAACACTTCTTGAAATTGTTATGAGGGATCATCTTATTTACTACCGTCGTTCTAAGTAAACAAGATGCAAAACATGATAAACATCACATGCAATCAAATAATAAACGTGACATGATATGGCCAATATCACATAGCTCCTTTGATCTCCATCTTGGGGCTCCATGATCATCTTGTCACCGGCTTGACACCATGATCTCCATCATCATGATCTCCATCATCGTGTCTCCATGAAGTTGCTCGCCAACTATTACTTCTACTACTATGGCTAACGCGTTTAGCAATAAAGTAAAGTAATTTACATGGCGTTTCTCAATGACACGCAGGTCATATAAAAGAATAAAGACAACTCCTATGGCTCCTGCCGGTTGTCATACTCATCGACATGCAAGTCGTGATTCCTATTACAATAGCATGAACATCTCATACATCACATATAGATCATTCATCATTCATCACAACTTTGGCCATATCATATCACAAACCACTTGCTGCAAAAACAAGTTAGACGTCCTCTAATTGTTGTTGCAAATTTTACGTGGCTCAATTAGGGTTCTAGCAAGAACGTCTTCTTACCTACGTTAAAGCCACAACATGATTTGTCAACTTCTATTTACCCTTCATAAGGACCCTGTTCATCGAATCCGCTCCAACTAAAGTGGGAGAGACAGACACCCGCCAGCCACCTTATGCAACTAGTGCATGTTAGTGGGTGGAACCGGTCTCACGTAAGCGTACGTGTAAGGTTGGTCCGGGCCGCTTCATCCCACAATACCGCTGAAGCAAGAAAAGACTAGTAACGGCAAGAAAGTTGACAAATCTACGCCCACAACTAATTGTGTTCTACTCGCGCAAGAAGAACTACGCATAGACCTAGCTCATGATGCCACTGTTGGGGAACGTTGCAGAAAACAAAAATTTTCCTACTCGTTTCACCAAGATCCATCTAGGAGTTCATCTAGCAACAAGTGATCGGATTGCATCTACATACCTTTGTAGATCACGCGCGGAAGCGTTCAAAGAACGGGGATGAGGAAGGCGTACTCGACGTGATCCAAATCACCGATGACCAGCGCCGAACGGACGGCACCTCCGCGTTCAACACACGTACGGGACAGGAGACGTCTCCTCCTTCTTGATCCAGCAAGGGGAAGGAGAGGTTGATGAAGATCCAGCAGCACGACGGCGTGGTGGTGGATGCAGGGCGTCACAGCAGCAGGGCTTCGCCTATGCTACGAAGGAGAGACGTAACGGGGAGAGAGGGAGGCGCCAGGGGCTGGGTATGAATTCCCTCCTCTCCCTCACTATATATAGGGGTGCCAAGGGGGGGCGCCGGCCCTAGTAGATGGAATCTACTAGGGGGGCGGCGGCCAAGGGTGGGGGGCTTGCCCCCCAAGCAAGGGGGCGCCCCCTCTAGGGTTCCCCCCAACCCTAGGCGCATGGGCCCTTGGGGGGGTGGCGCCCCAGCACACTATGGGCTGGGTTCCCTCCCACTTCAGCCCATGGGGCCCCCCGGGATAGGTGGCCCCACCCGGTGGACCCCCGGGACCCTTCCGGTGGTCCCGGTACAATACCGGTGACCCCGAAACTTGTCCCGATGGCCGAAACAACACTTCCTATATATAATTCTTTACCTCCGGACCATTCCGGAACTCCTCGTGACGTCCGGGATCTCATCCGGGACTCCGAACAATATTCGGGTTACTGCATATACATATCTTCTCAACCCTAGCGTCACCGAACCTTAAGTGTGTAGACCCTACGGGTTCGGGAGACAAGCAGACATGACCGAGACGACTCTCAGGTCAATAACCAACAGCGGGATCTGGATACCCATGATGGCTACCACATGCTCCACGATGATCTCATCGGATGAACCACGATGTCGAGGATTCAATCAACCCCGTATTCAATTCCCTTTGTCAATCGATATGTTACTTGCCCGAGATTCGATCGTCGGTATCCTAATACCTCGTTCAATCTCGTTACCGGCAAGTCACTTTACTCGTACCGTAATGCATGATCCCGTGACCAGACACTTGGTCACTTTGAGCTCATTATGATGATGCATTACCGAGTGGGCCCAGTGATACCTCTCCGTCATACGGAGTGACACATCCCAGTCTTGATCCATGTCAACCCAACAGACACTTTCGGAGATACCCGTAGTCTACCTTTATAGTCACCCAGTTACGTTGTGACGTTTGGTATACCCAAAGCACTCCTACGGTATCCGGGAGTTACACGATCTCATGGTCAAAGGAAAAGATACTTGACATTGGAAAACTCTAGCAAACGAACTATACGATCTTGTGCTATGTTTAGGATTGGGTCTTGTCCATCACATCATTCTCCTAATGATGTGATCTCGTTATCAATGACATCCAATGTCCATAGTCAGGAAACCATGACTATCCGTTGATCAACGAGCTAGTCAACTAGAGGCTTACTAGGGACATGTTGGTGTCTGTTATTCACACATGTATTACGATTTCCGGATAACACAATTATAGCATGAATAAAGAAAATTATCATGAACAAGGAAATATAATAATAATGCTTTTATTATTGCCTCTAGGGCATATTTCCAACAGAGAGCCCCTCCGAGATTGGATCTCTCTCTCTCTGTCTCTCTCTGTTTCTGCGTTCCTAGATTCTTCCCTTTCACCATTTCTTATATTCCTGGAGATCCGTAACTCCGATTGGGCTGAAACTTTAACACGATCTCTATCCGGATATTAGCTTTCTTGCGGCGAAAGAAGGGCATCAACTGCCTTACAGGGTGGCCACGAGGGTCAGGGGCGTGTCCCCCTTCCTCATGGGCCCCTCGAGCACCGTCTCGCATGGATTTTTCTTCCCAAAAATCATATTATTCCAAAAAAAATCTCCGTCAGTTTTTATTCCATTTGGACTCCGTTTGATATGGATATTCTACGAAACAAAAAACATGCAACAAACAAGAACTGGCACTGGGCACTGGATCAATCTGTTATTCCCAAAAATAGTATAAAAAGTTGCCAAAAGTATATGAAAGTTGTAGAATATTGGCATGGAAGAATCAAAAATTATAGATACGACGGAGATGTATTAGCATCCCCAAGCTTAATTCCTGCTCGTCCTCGAGTAGGTAAATGATAAAAAAGATATTTTTTGATGTGGAATGCTACCTAGCATAATCTTGATCACATATCTAATCATGGCATGAATATTAAGATATGAGTTATTCAAAGCAATAGTCTATCATTTGACATAAAAACAATAATACTTCAAGCCTACTAATAAAGCAATCATGTCTTTTCAAAATAATATGGCCAAAGAAACTTATCCCTACAAAATCATATAGTCTGTCTATGCTCCATCTTCACCACACAAAATATTCACATCATGCACAACCCCGATGACAAGCCAAGCAATTGTTTCATACTTTTGACGTTCTCAAACCTTTTCAACTTTCACGCAATACATGAGCGTGAGCTATGGACATAGCACTATAGGTGGAATAGAATGGTGGTTGTGGAGAAGACAAAAAGTAGAAGATAGTCTCACATCAACTAGGCGTATCAACGGGCTATGGAGATGCCCATCAATAAATATTAATGTGAGTGAGTAGGGATTGCCTTGCAATGGATGCACTAGAGATATAAGTGTATGAAAGCTCAAACTGAAACTAAGTGGGTGTGCATCCAACTTTCTTGCTCATAAAGACCTCGGGCATTTGAGGAAGCCCATCATCGGAATATACAAGCCAAGTTCTATAATGAAAATTCCCACTAGTATATGAAAGTGATAACTCAAGAGACTCTCTATATGAAGAACATGGTGCTACTTTGAAGCACAAGTGTGGTAAAAGGATAGTAACATTGCCCCTTCTCTCTTTTTCTCTCATTTTTTGGGCCTTCTCTTTTTTGGCCTTTCTCTTTTTTTTTCTCTTTTTTTTTCTTTTTCCTTTTTTTATTTTTTGTCCAGAGTCTCATCCCGACTTGTGGGGGAATCATAGTCTCCATCATCTTTTCCTCACTGTGGCAATGCTCTAATAATGATGATCATCACACTTTTATTTACTTACAACTCGATATTAGAACAAAGATAAGACTCTATATGAATGCCTTTCTGGCGGTGTACAAAGATAAGACTCTATATGAATGCCTTTCTGGCTCTATATGAACAAAGATAAGACTTTTATTTACTTACAACTTGATATTACAACTCCGGCGGTGTACAGAATTAATTAAGTTAATTATTAGTTAATTAATTATGTTTATTATTTTTCTAATCCTTTTTTTGAAACGTTCTGGAGGCGGGGCCCTCCTGTCATAGGCACCCAGGGGCCTCACGGGTGCTCCTTAGCGGGCGTGGGCGCGGGGCTAACCGGGGCTTCGCTTCGATGGTGTAGGCGCTGGCGCTGGCACCAGGCGCCGTAGCGCGCAACCAGGGGAAAAGGGACGGCGCGTGGCCCAACGTTGGTGACTGTGGCCGGTACGGGGCGGCGCGGTGAGGCTAGAGCGGCAGAGCCGCGGCAGGCGAGCGGGGAGCGCACGGGGCAGACGATGGTGATAGCAGGCGCGGCTCAGGTCGGCGCACGTGGCGCAGGGGCGTGGCAAGATGAGCGGGAGCGGCCGCGGGCGCTGGCAATGGTAGAAGCGGCTCTGCAGGCGGGCAGGCAGGGGCGCGCGAGGGCACCTGCGGGTGGTGCCGGAAGGGCGGCGTGCTCGGTGAGCGAGGGGACGAGGGCGTGGGTGGCTGCAGCACTAGGCAGCGAGCGCGCGGTGGTGGCCCGGGGTAGGCGGGCGATGTGAGGAGCGGGCGAAGCGCGGCGGCTGCCGGAGAGGCATGGCTTGGGAGCGGCTACGGCAGCAGCTAAAGCAGTAGCGGCAGCGCGAGCAGAACCAGCAGCGAGGCGTGCGGGGCGTGAGGCTGCGATGCGGGGCATGCGGGATTGCGTGTAGCGCATGACGGAGGAAGTGCAGGTACGCCGGGACAGGGCCGGGGCGAGCGCGGTGACCGCAAGCGAGGCCGCGGTGGCCGGAGGAAGTGAGGACGGCGCGGGGGCAGAGAGGGGGCTACGAGCAGGGCGGTAGTGTCCACGAGCACGGCGCGAGCACAACGGACTAGTGGGCGGGCGAGGGAGGCAGAGAGAAGAAGGGGAGGGGGCTCACAGAGCCCTGTAGTTGAGCGAGGCAGGCTCGGGGAGGAGTCGGGGTCGGGTGATGGGGCGGCGGCGTCGCGTCAGGGTCGGGCGTCGGGGATCGGCGGCGGCGTTCGTGCCCCGATCTAGAATGGATCGGGTGGGGGGGAAGAGGGAGAGGGCGAACGAGTGGGGGTAGTGAGGGTGTCGGTCAGGGTTTGGGGGAGTGGTGGAGTAGGTGTAGTGGGGTGTTGGGCCGGCCTGGTGGGCTGGCCGACTGGGTCAGTTGGGCCAGGTGGGCTGGGCCGCCTGGTCCAGTGGGTGGGGGGTTCTCTTTTTTTTGTTTTTTGTTAGTTTTGTTTTCCCTTTTGTTTATTTTTTTCTATTTATTTGTTTTCTTTTAGTCTTTAATGTATTTTAGTTTAAATGAAATACAAAACAACTTCTAAATTAGTCTTATCTTTAAACCCACCGCCACAAAAAGTTTGACCCCTAATTAAGATGTTTTAATATTATATAATTTATAAAAGTCATTTAATTAATGTTTTAGCTGTTGTTTTAATTACCTGAGTGCATTTAACTATGTTATAAAAATGTGGTTTCTCCACCACAATTGGCTATGCATTATGTGGCTCACTCCGAACATTTTAGTTTTAATGTTTTTGAAAACTTTTGTTGTTTGCCATATTTTGAATTTGAATTTGAATCATTTTTTTGAACTAACACGAGATCATCAATAGTAATTGAAGTGACGTGGCACCATTAACATGGAATTACTGTAGCTTAAATATCCGGGCATCACAAATATCCTCTACTACAAGAAATCTCGTCCCGAGATTTAAGAGGTAGTGAAAGGGGAAAAGGTTTGGTAACGAATCTAGTGGGTCTTTTCATTCTGGCTTCCTCTTCTCGAAGAAGCCGGTCCAATACATTTATGTCTTCGTTTCTCTCCTTCGGGTCATGATGATGAATTCGTCATCCTTTCTTTGGGAACTCCATCATACTTACGAAAGAATAAAGGGGTGGGTATTCCGGGAGAACGGACCTCCACAAAGTTGACTATTTGGTCGATAACATCGGGGAAGGTGGTGGAAAGTAACTCTCGAATTGAAGCTTAAGAAATTATCGGGAGCAAAGTAAGAAGGTGCAAAGTAGAAGTTTTCAAGCACATAGGCAATCGTTCATTGCCTGATACGAAATGTGAAAGGGGGTTCAGAGCAATGGGAATAAGTATTGCGTCTGATACCAGAATAGATCACTAGGCAGGTGGCCCATGAACTACATACAAAGTCAAGCTCTAGGAATAACTTTGGAAACAGGGTGTACAGGAGAGTCAGGTTTCGATCCTGTGGAACTGTGGGTTATGGGACCACCATGTGGGTTAAAAGTAGATAGGCCGTTGACATATTACATGGTCATGATAGCAAGACATGTCAGAGGGTAGACTGTCGGTTATGTTGGCAACAATGTTGGTACCAAGGGCGAGGGACGAAGAGAACCATTTTTCCTGCTCGTTGAACGAGGCGGACCAATACGCAAGGTTCTTGTCCATCGGTGGCTACCGGAATGTCATCAACAATAGTAACAGGTTCTTACTGACAGAGTTTTACACCAAGGTGCTTACAAAAGCAGTGACTGATTACTGCATAGATCATATAAACCTCAAGAAGGTTTAAAAAAACAATGGAAATGAAAATGTGATTATCAGATTAAACAGAACAATGGAAAGGAAAAATGTGTTTAAGCACATATTTCAGGGGTATATCCTTCCCAAGGACAAGCAGTGCATGATATCCATGATAGGATATAATGTAGAAAACCCTTGAGGAAAGGGGAGAGAAATATCATGACATTACCCATACAACGGTGTTTGGGGTAATTGAGCAAGAAACATTTAGCATTGGGCTTCAAATGTTTTTGTTGAAAATCAGAGTACCACAGACATGCTTCGAGATAGCATTGACATGGTCATCAAGTAAGGGTCAGATTTTTGACACACAAAAGATCCATCAGGAACAACTTATAGAATAAGTCTTACGATTTCCTCATGGAAGAATCGCTAACCTTGCTAAAAAGGAAACTAGTTCATTCGGCCAGGTGTGCTAGGCATGACATCACCTTACCGGGTCGTATCAAGACCAACATTTATAACTCTTGGAAATATGTTCCAACCATCATATCTGACCGAGATTTAGATCTGATTGGTGTCAGGATACCTCAGACTCAGGAGGCCTGAGAAGGAAAAGGTGCGACACAAATTGACGAGATGGCATTGTAAGATTTTCGGGAAATGAACTATGGAGGCAAGTTGCGAAACAAGAGTCCATCATTAAACCAAGGAGAGGATGAGGAGGTGGCTGATGGACTACATGACAATTCATCGAGATTTCCAGAAGATGGATTTCCACAATCATGTGAACAAGGAGATAACATTTGCCAGATCAAATGTCATAAGGAGATATGCTCGAGGAAAACATACCCAATTATACATTGGTTGAAAGGGGCACCCGAAATATGGTCTTAGGTAGCATGATCAATGTTTGAAAGGTGATTCAATAACAAATAGTCTAAGAATGAACAGTCGGCCATTACCTTCAAAGCAATAGGGTTGCTAGAAGTACATAATCCAAACAGAACCGTTCACTTGTTGGTATCCCGGTTAGAATCAACACGGGAACCAAGAAAGAATGGTGATGGTGAGAAGTATCACTATTTCAAAAATTCTTAAGAGGTGGAGCAATTCTCACAACATCCTTGACGTAAAAGATGGCAATACTCCAAGGTAGAACATAACATAAGCTGAATAGCAAGGAACTCAAGGTACTACACGAAAAATGAACAAGTTTGTGTTGGAGGGAGGGCAATAAAGATGCCGATGATAACACAAATCATTGAGGGGAAGGCTGGTATTTCTCATAATGAATTCAATTGATATCCTTGAGAAGCTCGGAATGTTGATGATGCTCATGACACATTTGTCGAGAGGTTTCATGAAGATATAATCGCTCATCTACGACATCAAGCAAAAGGAAGGATGGAGCGAAAAGTTATTGAAACCATGGATACGACACAAACTTGGAATCAAGCTTGTTGTTCAAGGCAAAATGATATGACGAGGAAAGTCGACGTAAGCTTAGCTTATCATCGAAAATTGTGCTTCCGAAAGAAGGACCAGATAGCACAATTAAAAAGTTGCACGATAATGATATAACCGATAAGGCTAGGAATGACTAGAAGGATTATTAAACTCGTAAGCAATAAAAATTACTTAGAGTTATTGAATCAGAATGTGGAATCGATTCACTTATCAGTGTTCTCGAGTGAAATAACTCATAACCCGGGGAAATCTGAAATCGGTGAGAAGCAAGACTAGATGAAGACTCATAGGAAGCAACACGGTTCTTTAATATTCTCGAGATACCGGAGGGTATTACTCGAAGGAAGATCGACATAGGGGTTGCGGGGATGTATTGATCTGCAGAAGACAAGTGCTTTAACTTGTCCGAGAAAAGGAATCAAGGAATATCAATATGGTCGAACCATAGCTACAATGGATCCAATTTAAAGACACCGAAAGAATTATCCAACTGACTACAAGTTTTGCAAGAAGCTTCCATGATAAGGTATACATCGTGTCCATGGGCATGAACACAGGGTTCAAGGTCAACTCCCACTTATTCAACGGATAACCTTTCATTCACCTCTCGTGTTTCGAAAATGACATTAGTTGTTGAAAATTTTACCTAGTGCAATACCAGATAAGTAAGACCCGTGAAATCTTTCGGGTTCACACGGATTAGGAAAGGCGTAGCTTCAACCCATCAGGGCATTTTAGGAACATATACCACAAACTTTGGAGTAATAACACAAGCTCGGAAGCAGGGCATGGTTGGTCAATCGGAGGTTAGGATTTACCAATGGGAAAAGAACTTCCAAAGTGATTGAATATGAAGGATGTTATCGGATAAAATGCAATAAAGGATCCGGTGGTCCTCAAGGGATCTGATGTGAGCATCAGTACTCAACCAGAGGAAGAAACAATGCAAGGAGATCAGACTTTAGAAACAACTGACTAATTCAAGGCTCCAATGCAAATGAATTATTAATTCCAAGACAAGGGGTCAGAAGCAATGCTGTGATTAGGGATGGATAAGATGAATAGCCTCAAGGGTACAATCGATGTCAATTTGATTGGTCAAGATCGAGCTCATGTTTAAAATGGCGCCTGAGCTGGAGGAAAGAATTCTAAGATTCTTCTGAGGATTGCAAGTAATCGCAACATATTGAATCAATGGCTCAAAATTATAATAACAATGGATGCCAATAAGATTACCAGACTTATGGGATTAATCATAATGCAGGCAAGCAAGAATTTCAAGAGCATGGCTTGCTGAGGATTTTTGAAAGATTGAATAGCATTTCAAAGACTTTTGTGCACACATGAACAACTGGGGAGAAACAAATCCTCGGTGAGGGTGAGGATTAAGTTGTAGGTGTATTCAGGCGACAAGGAACTACAAGGCAGTAAGCACAAAGATTTCTCGGAGCAATAGAGAGAAGTTCGGGGTATTTTGTAATAACAAGATCAACTTGGAATAAAATTAAGAACGACGGGTGTATGTATTTATCCATAGGGATATTTTAGGGGTAGGGAATTACAAAAGCAACGGGCACAAAGTCTTGAGAGAACATCGGAAAGTATCATCGGAATCTTCTGGTGCAGCAGGCGATCATCTAGAATGAGGGGGCTCTCCGGGATATAGTATTATCGAGAACCTAAAGTTAGATTTAGTAAAACCATTTAAACCCGAATAGAACAGAGATCAGAATCCCAGAGTATAGACGAGGAATAAAAGATCCTATTACCACCCAAATGGCGACGTGGGCCCGTAAGGCACACAGCCATGTTGGTAAAAGTTTTTGTAATGTCTAGACTCAACTTCGGCCAAGGAGTGTGCAAGAGGAATTCCTACAGGCAGTCGGCTCTGATACCAACTTGTGACGCCCCCGATTCAATCGTACACTAATCATACACACAAACGTGTACGATCAAGATCAGGGACTCATGGGAAGATATCACAACACAACTCTACACATAAAATAAGTCATACAAGCACCATATTACAAGCCAGGGGCCTCGAGGGCTCGAATACAAGAGCTCGATCATAGACAAGTCAGCGGAAGCAACAATATCTGAGTACAGACATAAGTTAAACAAGTTTGCCTTAAGAAAGCTAGCACAAACTGGGATACAGATCGAAAGAGGCGTGTGCCACCTGCCTGGGATCCTCCTAAACTACTCCTGGTCGTCGTCAGCGGGCTGCACGTAGTAGTAGGCACCTCCAGTGTAGTAGGAGTCATCATCAACGGTGGCGTCTTGCTCCTGGACTCCATCGTCTGGTTGCAGCAATCGGGTATAGAAAGGGGGAAAAGAGGGAGCAAAGCAACCGTGAGTACTCATCCAAAGTACTCGCAAGCAAGGAGCTACACTACATATCTATGCATTGGTATCAAATGGAATGAGGGTATCATATGTGGACTGAACTGCAGAATGCCGGAATAAGAGGGGGATAGCTAGTCCTTATCGAAGACTATGCTTCTGGTAACCTCCATCTTGCAGCAGAAGAAGAGGGTAGAAGGTAAGTTCACCAAGTAACATCGCATAGCATAATCATAACCGATGATCCTCCCCTCGTCGCCCTGGGAGAGAGCGATCACTGATTGTATCTGGCACTTGGAAGGGTGTGTTTTATTAAGTATCTGGTTCTAGTTGTCACAAGGTCAAGGTACAACTCCAAGTCGTCCTATTACCGAAGATCACGGCTATTCGAATAGATTAACTTCTCTGCAAAGGTGCACCACATTTCCCAACACGCTCGATCCCATTTGTCCGGACACACTTTCCTGGGTCATGCCCGGCCTCGGAAGATCAACACGTCGCAGCCCTACCTAGGCACAACAGAGAGGTCAGCACGCCGGTCTAAATCCTATGCGCGCAAGGGTCTGCGCCCATCGCCCATTGCACACTGCACGTTGCGTACGCGGCCGGTGAGCAGACCTAGCCTCCCTTATACAAGAGCAGGCGTTTCAGTCCAACCCGCCGTGTGCTGCTCAGTCGCTGATGTCACGAAGGCTCCGGCTGATACCACGACATCGAGTGCCCATAACTGTTCCCGCGTAGTTGGTTAGTGCGTATAGGCCAGTAGCCAGACTTAGATCAAATACCCAGATCTCGTTAAGCATGTTATTTTGAAGTAACCGCGAATGCCGACCAGGGCCAGTCCCACCTCTCACCTAGGTGGTCTTCGCCTGCCCTGTTGCTCCGCCTCAAAGTAACAGTCGGGGGCCGTCGGGAACCTAGGTCCACCACTACCTGGGTGGAACCACCTGCCCCTTCAGCCCCCACATCGAAATCACATGGGGTACTCTACGAGCTGACCCGACTTTAGTCACAACATGTATAGTATGTATGTATAGTATATACCCGTGATCAACACCCGACGTGATCACGTCCCGATTGTATAGCATGGTAGACTGACAAGAATGTAGGGCCACTGATGATAATCTAGCATCCTATACTAAGCATTTAGGATTGCAGGTAAGGTATCAATAGTTGTAGCAACAATGACATGCTATGCAACAAAATAGGATTAACGGAAAGCAGTAGCATGCTACACTACTCTAATGCAAGTAGTAGAGAAGAATAGGCGATATATGGTGATCAAGGGGGGGGCTTGCCTAGAAGCTCTGCAGACTGAAACGGACCCTCGAAGGTGAAGTAGTCGCTCACTGGTTCAACCGCAGTCTCAGGGTCTATTGGAAAGAAGTAACGGAGGGGGACACAATAAATAACAAAGCAATCAAAGCATCACAAAGCATAACATGGCAATACGTGATGCTAGGGATGACCTAACGCAGTACTAGGTGCTACCGGTGAAGGGGGAAATCATCGGGGAAAGTATTCCCGGTGTTTCGCGTTTTTGGACAGATGAACCGGAGGGGGAAAGTTGCATGTTCTCTATGCTAGGGACGTGTGGCTGACAAACAGACCGCGCATTCGGATTCGTCTCGTCGTTCTGAGCAACTTTCATGTACAAAGTATTTTCATATGACCTACGGTTTATTTTATATTGATTTTAAAAGATTTAAATCAATTTTAGCATTTATTTAATTAATTTAATTCAACATTATCCAGAACAGTGTTTTATTACGTCATCATGACATCAGCAGTTGACCTGGTTCACCTGACAGGTGGGTCCTACCTGTCAGCGACTATTTGACTAATTAACAGTAGTTAATTAGGTTAACTAGTTATTAGGTTAATTAATCTTAATTAGTTAATTTAAACAGAATTAATTAAGTTAATTATTTAGTTAGTTTATTATTATTATTATTATTATTATTTTAATCCTTTTTTTTGAAACGTTCTAGAGGCGGGGCCCTCCTGTCATAGGCACACAGGGGCCTCACGGGCGCTCCTTAGCGGGCGTGGGCGCAGGGCTAACCGGGGCTTCGCTCCAGTGGTGTAGGCGCTGGCGCTGGCGCCGGGCGCCGTAGCGCGCGGCTAGGGGGAAAAGGGATGGCGCGTGGCCCAGCGCCGGCGACTGTGGCCGGTACGGGGCGGGGCGGCGAGGCTGGAGCGGCGGAGCCGCGACAGGCAAGCGGGGAGTGCACGAGGCGGATGACGGTGATAGCAGGCGCGGCTCGGGCCGGCACACGCGGCGCAGGGGCGGGGCAGGATGAGTGGGAGCGGCCGCGGGCGCTGGCAATGGTAGCAGCGGCTCTGCGGGCGGGGAGGCAGGGACGCGCGAGGGCGCCTGCGGGTGGTGCCGGAAGGGCGGCGTGGTCGGTGAGCGAGGGGACGAGGGCGTGGGTGGCTGCGGCGCTAGTCAGCGAGCGTGTGGTGGTGGCCCGAGGCAGGCGGGCGATGGGAGGAGCGGGCGAAGCGCGGCGGCTGCCGGTGAGGCATGGCTTGGGAGCGGCGACAGCAGCAGCTAAAGCAATAGCGGTAGCGCGAGCAGAACCAGCAGCGAGGCGTGTGGGGCATGAGGCTACGATGCGGGGCATGCGGGCTCGCGTGTAGCGCACAGCGAAGGAAGTGCAGGTACGCCGGGACAGGGCCGGGGCGAGCGCGGTGTCCGCGGCGAGGCCGCGGTGGCTGGCTGAAGTGAGGACGGCGCGGGGGCAGAGAGGGGGCTACGAGCAGGGCGGTAGCGTCCGCGAGCACGGCGCGAGCACGACGGACTAGCGGGCGGGCGAGGGAGGCAGAGAGGAGAAGGGGAGGGGGCTCATAGAGCCCTGTAGTTGAGTGAGGCGGGCTCAGGGAGGAGTCGGGGTCGGGCGATGGGGCGGCGGCGTCGCGTCAGGGTCGGGCGTCGGGGATCGGCGGCGGTGTTCGTGCCCCGATCCAGAATGGATCGGGTGGGGGGAGAGGGAGAGGGCGAACGAGTGGGATGTAGTGAGGGTGTCGGTTAGGGTTTGGGGGAGTGGTGGAGTAGGTGTAGTGGGGTGTTGGGCCGGCCTGGTGGGGTGGCCGATTGGGTCGGTTGGGCCAGGTGGGCTGGGCCGCCTGGTCCAGTGGGTTTTTTTTCTTTTTTGTTAGTTTTGTTTTCCCTTTTGTTTAATTTTTTCTATTTATTTGTTTTCTTTTAGTCTTTAATGTATTTTAGTTTAAATGAAATACAAAACAACTTCTAAATTAGTCTTATCTTTAAACCCACCGCCACAAAAAGTTTGACCCTTAATTAAGATGTTTTAATATTATATAATTTATAAAAGGCATTTAATTAATGTTTTAGCTGTTGTTTTAATTACCTGAGTGCATTTAACTATGTTATAAAAATGTGGTTTCTCCACCACAATTGACTATGCATTATGTGGCTCACTCCGAACATTTTAGTTTTAATGTTTTTGAAAACTTTTGTTATTTGCCATATTTTGAATTTGAATTTGAATCGTTTTTTTTGAACTAACGCGAGATCATCAATAGTAATTGAAGTGACATGGCACCATTAACAGGGAATTACTGTAGCTTAAATATCCGGGCGTCACACATAGAGAGGTGGATATATAGTTCCTCTCTCATAATAATTGAAAGTAGGAGCAGCAAGCACATGCATATTATATTCATCAAAATCATCATGTGTAACGGTAAAAGGCAACCCATCAATATAATCCTTAATAAGGGAAAACTTGTCCGCTATAGTGTAGTTAGGAGAATTCAGAAACATAATAGGACTATCATGCGTGGGTGCAATAGCAACAATTTCATGTTTAACATAAGGAACTATAGCAAGTTCATCTCCATAAGCATAATTCATATTGGCATCTTGGCCACAAGCATAGCAAGCATCATCAAAAAGGGATATTTCAAAAGAATCAACGGGATCATAGCAATTATCATAGCATTCATCCTTCGGTAAGCACGAAGGGGAATTAAACAATGTATGAGTTGAAGAGTTACTCTCATTAGAAGGTGGGAACGGGTGATCAATCCGCTCTTCCTCCTTTTGTTCTTCGCTCTCAGCCTCATCTTTTTCATCCAATGAGCTTATAGTTTCATCAACTTCTTCTTCCATAGATTCCTGCAAAATAATAGTCTCTTCTTGGACAGCGGAGACTTTCTCAATAAGTGCATTAATATCGGAATTGTATTCATAATTCTCATAGCAATATTTAAGGATAGCTAAATTTTCAGGTCTATAAACCGGATCATCAAAATCCTAAAACTCTTTAAACATAGATTCAATTTCATAGGCACCGATAAAAGCAACAAATTCTTCTATTTTTTCCACATCATAGTAATCATATATACCATTAGCATAAGAAGCTAAGGATTTATTATCATTAAATTCGCATAAAAAGGGAAGGTGTGGAGCCTTCATCGTAGAGCAACAAGTATAATCATATCTCAAGCATAGTTGCCTAGCATACCAATTCAATATATGAATTTGATCCCATAATAGTTTCCCTTTTTGTGTCAAGCAGTAATCCCTAAAGTATTCACTTTGATCCAACGTTACTCCCATTACATAATTGAATGGGGTTTTAATAAAGTAGTACATAATATCTTTCACATAACCAACATCGAGGGTTTTAGGAGGTTCCCCATCTCCATGAGCAGAAAGTACACCTAATTTTTTTCGTATTTCGTGTTCCATATCCATAACCAAATATAGAGAACAACTAAGAACAACAAATAAAAACTACTTAGTGATAAAGCAAACAAGCACACACGAGATTATTCACCCCACGCTATTGCTCCCCGGCAACGGCGCCATAAAAAGGTCTTGATAACCCACAAGTATAGGGGTTCGCAATAGTTTTCGATAAGTAAGAGTGTCGAACCCAACGAGGAGCTAAAGGCAGAACAAATATTCCCTCAAGTTCTATCGACCACCGATACAACTCTACGCACGCTTGATGTTCGCTTTACCTAGAACAAGTATGAAACTAGAAGTACTTTGTAGGTGTTGTTGGATAGGTTTGCAAGATAATAAAGAGCATGTAAATAAAAAGTAGGGGCTGTTTAGATAAAGACACAACTAAATTAGGTTTAGTAGAGAGCTTGTTGTTACGACAAAGTTATTTGTCCCTAGGCAATCGATAACTAGACCGGTAATCACTATTGCAATTTTATTTGAGCAAGAGGCATAAGCTAACATACTTTCTCTACTTGGATCATATGCACTTATGATTGGAACTATAGCAAGCATCCACAACTACTAAAGATGATTAAGGTAAAACCCAACCATAGCAATAAAGCATCAAGTCCTCTTTATCCCATACGCAACAACCCCCTTACTCGGGTTTGTGTTTCAGTCACTCACGCAACCCACTATAAGCGAATCATGAACGTATAGCAACACCTTACAGCGGGGATCCCTCACGCTTGCGTGACACGGAGATCACCATATGACAGCACCAATAATAAAACATGCAACTGAAACCAATCTTGATCATCAAATAGCCCATAGGACAAAACAGATCATAGGATAGCCATACATCATTGGGAAATAATATATAGCGTTGAGCACCATGTTTAAGTAGAGGTTACATCGGGTAAGAGAGAGGTTACACCATTGCATAGAGGGGGGAAGAGTTGGTGTTGATGGCGGTGAAGTTGTTGGTGAAGATTGCGGTGATGATGATGGCCCCCAGTGGAACTCCGACGCCCCCGGAAGCGAGGGGGAGAGAGCCCCCCTCCTTCTTATTCTTCCTTGACATCCTCCCTAGATGGGAGAAGGGTTTCCCCTCTGATCCTTGGTCTCCATGGCATGGGAGGGGCGAGAGCCCCTCTGAGATTGGATCTGTCTCTCTGTCTCTCTCTGTTTCTGCGTTCCCAGATTCTTCCCTTTCACCGTTTCTTATATTCCCGGAGATCCACAACTCCGATTGGGCTGAAATTTTAAACGATCTCTATCCGCATATTAGCTTTCTTGCGGCGAAAGAAGGGCATCAACTGCCTTACGGGGTGGCCACGAGGGTCAGGGAAGCACCTGCCCCCCCCTAGAGCGCGCCCCCTGCCTTGTGCACCCCTCGAGCATCGTATCGTGTGGATTTCTCTTCCCAAAAGTCATATATATTCCAAAAAAAATCTCCGTTAGTTTTTATTCCATTTGGACTCCGTTTGATATGGATATTCTGTGAAACAAAAAACATGCAACGAACAGGAACTGGCACTGGGCACTGGATCAATATGTTAGTCCCATAAATAGTATAAAAAGTTGCCAAAAGTATATGAAAGTTGTAGAATATTGGCATGGAACAATCAAAAATTATATATACGATGGAGACGTATCAGCGGTATACTCAAGTTTTCCACTGGAGTACGACGGAGGAGCACGAAACACGGCAGCCCAATGCCATATCCTCTACTCTCTACTCTTATTATATATTACTAGCAAGAGGCATTGTTCTATTGGTGATAAAGAATGATCTAATTTGCTAGTCATCTCATTTTTAGCATTGTTCTATTCATGCTTCATAGAGAAGGTGACACGTGCGGCCAAACACCCGAAGAAAAATAAGAAACACAGGAGCAAAAGAAGAAGGAGGATTATCACCCCCAAAAAAGAAGGAAGACACACACACAAAATACGAAGGAGACCAATGGAAGTACTACTAGCAACCCATGATTTAACTACTTGCATGCGCGCAGTGGAGTAGTAATGTCTTTCTTCCGCCCTCACGTCCACTCAATTTGCATGCGCTGTATTAATTGACCATCAATGAAGTGAAGGACTTTACACGCGTCAAATTATCGGATGGGGTGGATCTTGGTACAAAATTGCGTCCGCCCGTGTACCCGCGTGTGCGTTGAGTGTGTGCGTGGCATGCGTGCACATCTTCGCTTCGTGCATGTACCGCCAGTGCGGCTCAGGGAGGACGAGTACATTCTTCTGGAACCAGTAGCACGTCACTGTGATCAATCCACACAAGGATGTCGCGACAACGCCTCCACATGTGCCACGTGGCTTCATGAACTGTAAGAGAGACATTGTGTAGCATGCCATTGTGTTTTGCACATACTCGAAGTACTAGTAAGGTACACGTGCATTGCACGCGTCAGATTTTGCAACCAAATTACGAATAAATAGCACACTGTAGCATGTAAGCTCCGAGTCATATATGCCTGATGTAGACCCTCGTTTAATTCTTATAGTTCATCTCATTTAAAATCAATTAGTTTTTATAAAAAAACCTAGGGCCTCTTTGATTCGTAGGATTTCTAAAACGCAGGAATAGGAAGAACATGGGATTAGAGTTGAATGTCGTCTTGAATCCTAAGGATGGTACGAGTGTTTGATTTTGCATAGAAAAAATGCAGAATTCTTTCAAAGAGGTTTGAGTGGATGGGATGTTTCCTATGAAATCTAGTGCAAATGAATCATATGGAAAAATTCCTATGGTTTACAATCCTACGAATCAAACAACCAAGATAAGAAAAAATCCTAAGGATTAGAATCCTCCAAAATTCCTTTGAAAATCCTTTGAATCAAATAAGCCCTCAATCTATTTTATGATTCATGGAATTGTGGGTTGTAAAGCATAAAGTAAAAACAAATAATGGCAATTCAACTAGAAAAAAAGTTTGGGCAGTTATGATACAGAAGATTCTAGAACAAAGGAGAACCACTGTTGTTTTCAGATTTGTGCATTATGCTTAAGTTCAACCATGGAGCCTGCTAGATTCTACATGTGGCAAAATCCGGTGGGGGGCTAGAAGATGGTGCGAGGGGCCGAGTGGAGGGAGACTATGAAGGAGTGCACAACTGCGAGATCGATATTTAGAGAGAGGGGGCGAGAACGTGCACTGTTGCGCGCAGTGGCGGAGCCATGAAAAATGTCCCATGAGCTAGGGGGCCAAGCATTGCTAATCCTTTACGAGGAGGGCCAATTCATCAACTTAAAACATTTTTACCAGCAATTGTCTAATGATCACATTCATATTAGCCTCGATATATAGTGATGTTAGGGGGGGGCAGGGCCCTTACTGCCCCCTGTCTTCGCCATTGTGCGCGCGTTTGAGAGATGAAGCGGAAGGCATGGATGATGAGATGGGGGCATTGGATGTATAATTAATGTGGGTGTATTAGCTATATATGTAATCCTATATAGAGAGGTATAGATTGATCGATGTGGATGTGGGAAAGAGGGTGAGACCTCACTAGATATATAGATTGATCGGTTTATGTGGAAAACTATGAAAGACCTAGCTATACACACACACACACATAGAGGAACATCGATCGTTGCGCATGCACGTGAGAGATAAAGAATGCCCGATATGATGGAGAGGGGGATGTGTGTGTGTGTGTGTCTTCATGGGAGACCGACCTGAAGAAAAAGATTGCATGTGTGCAATGGATAATGCTGACTGGTAGTGTGTGTGCATGCATGCACGTGAGAAAGTTAGCGGTACAATTATAAAGAGAAGACCAATAATGTGTGGGTGTAAAAGACTAGGTGAGGTCATAATCAATGTAAAATTGAATTCAAATATTTGAATAAGAGATCATGATGTTTGAAACCCATGCATGCATGAATATAACGGAGATCTGCGCGGTGTGGTTTAGAAACGAGCATGTTGCAATGTATACAGATTGAACAAGGTGAGATTGGTTTGAATTTGAGATACCGATGGCAGACATCGTTTGTCCACATTGCATCCGTGCATGGACACACTATTCTAATTGGAGATGATGGGTGGCTTTCGCATCACATATCTATATCTATACCCCTATATGTATATTATATTTCATATTTTTTATATAGTGTGTAACTTTGAAAGAAGGTCGTTGGATGAGGCCAATCCGATGGTGCAAAGCTGGCAAATTTGAGCACTACTGGCCGTTGGATATCATCTAGATTCCACCAGATTTTGCCACATGTACAATCTATAAGATTCTATGGTTGAACTTAAGCATAATGCACAAACCTCAAAACACAAGCACTTCTTCTTTGTTCTAGAATCTTCCGTATCAGAATTGCCCAAATGTTTTTCTACATGATTTGTTTTTACTTTATGCCTTACAACGCACAATTCCATGAATCTTAAAATAGATTAGCTTTCTTATAAAAACTAGATGATTTTGAATGAAATGAACTATAAGAATTAAATGAACATCTACATCATGCATATATGACTCAAAGCTTACATGCTATAATGTGGTATTTATTCATAATTTGGTTGCCAAATCTCATGCGTGCAATGCACGTGTACCTTACTAGTCTAAATGGTGTCTGTGTGTGTGTGTGTGTTGTGCGTCTTAAATACATAGTACGTAGTATATCATACTAGTCTAAATTGTCTTTTTTGGGTACACGTTAAGCTTGTTCTCCCGAAATTTCAAGCCGCGCCTTGTTATGCCGAAATTTCAAGCTAGCGTCTCTATCTATCATGCTGCGAAACTCCCGCCTCTTCAACCCGCGCCTTGTTAGCCCGAAATATTTAAGATATATCTTTGTCTCGTTGTGCTCCGACAACTCCCTCCATCTCAACCCGCGCCTTGCTATTCCAAAATTAGAACGCGCGTGAAAACTCCCACCTCCTGTGAAATCCCGACACGCGAAATGCCCGTGATACCCCTGAACCGAAAGAACCACCTCAAATCGATGGGGGTACTTCCGTAACTTACCCCACATTTCAGACAAGCACGTCCCTAAGCCATGGTTCCCCACTCCCATCCCATCCGCCCACCCATTCGTACACCGAGGCCGGCAAAACCGGCGAAGCCCCACACCCTCCTCCGTCCACCACCCAGCCGGAGCCTCTTCCCTGACGACATCGTCCATAGCAACACCTCCCTCATCTACCGTACCGGATGAGGATTCGTCGTCGATCTGGTTGTCCAACCGGTTCAGCCACCCTGTCCTCCACCTCCAAGGAGCTGCCCTGACGTTCCCCTCGTCTTTCACGCCACCTCCATTCCCACACCACCGTCTTCACCTGCACCACCGGAAGAGCATCATCATCACCGTTTCCTCGGATGAAGCTGCGGCCTAATAGGCGCCACCAAAGAGGTTGTACATTAATCGCCATATTTTCTTCTTGATTCAATCTCATGGTGCTGCCGGCGCTCGGTCCCGAGCCGACACGGAGCGGCTCCATCCACGGCGGCGTCGTCGGCCACTTCCTCCACAACGTTGCTCCCTCGCCGGCGACGTCCACATCATTAGGATCTGATGCTGCATGAGCTCTCGCTCGCGCTGCTGCTCTGCTCTTGTTCTCGGTCCCCTGCCTGGTCTGTTCTTGCTCTTGCTCTTGCTTGCGCTACTGCTCTCACTCTTGCTCTTGCTTACGATGCTGCTCTGATTTATCTACACTTCAATCGACTGAATCAACTTTTGGGTCAGTCGATTTTCAGGGGGTGGGGCCATCGCCGGAGTTAAGGAAGAACCAGCCGCAGCGGGGAGGGGCTTGCCGGAGAGGTACCCTACTATCTATCTTAGGGTTTAGGGTGGGGGAGGTGGTAGCCGATGGTGGTGGGGCGGTGGCGTGGGGATCGCTGGAGAAAAATCTCGGCATGGGGGGGGGCTACAGGGATGGCCGGGGCAGCGGCGGACCGGCGGTGGGGAGTGTTTTCGGGGTGGGCGGGGCGGCGCACCGCCGGCCGTGGGCGGCGGGGGGGGGGGGGGGGGGGGGGTGGGGCTGTTTGGCCGGTGCTGGCTGGCGGCTCAGGGGGGTGGAGGTTGAAGATGAACTGCAGGCCCTTGATTTCGTATCCAACGACTGCAAAATTGACTGACCAGAGATTGAAAAAGTCAGTCGACTGACGTGTAGCCTCACCTCTAGTGCGTTCAGTTTCGACAGTAAAATTCCGTTTCGACAGCAAAATTCAGTTTCGACAGTTAAGTTCAGTTTGGACAGTTAAATTCAGTTTCGACAGTTAAGTTCAGAGATGAGCGCCTGATGTATACATCTAGCACTTTGTGGTTATGTATTTTACATCATCTATTGGAATTCCACTCATGTTAACGTTGTCGCTCTTGTCCTGCTTCAGCCTCGGCGCCGTACAACTCACCGGAGCTGCTCCAACGACGAAACCCTCCATCAAAGTGGAGCAGTACCTCGGGCTCCATCTCCAGACGCCTAAAATCTTCTTCCCCTCCTCTGACAGCCAAGTCAGCCGTAGCATCCTCACCCGCCAACCCAATCACGCTGAGCTGGACATGGCTTTGCCAAAGAGGTTGTACACTTCTTGTGGTTTGACTTAATCTCACCATGCTTCTTTGCATCCTGTGATCTTCCAATTCTTGTGAACCAAACACCCAGATTGGCAGAAATCATGTGTTTTTAAATTCTCTGTATTGCACATGCATTCGTATCCTATTCCTGTCTATTTCCTATCCCTGCATTGTTAGAATCCTCAAATTCAAACAAGCCCTTACACAATTACTTCTGTTACAAATATGTGTCAAAAAAAACCTTGTGTGGTTTGTCCTGCTCCTACGGTGTTGTGTTCCACCCCAGCTCAGCTGCTCCAACGACGGAAGGGTTCACCACAGCAGGGATCCGCTCTCCAGACTGTCTTTCGCCACCTCAGATCTTCTTCCCCGCCACCGGCAGCCACGACAACTGCATTACCATCATCAACTGAGCAGATGACCTTGAGGACTACACGGGTCCGCAAGAGAGGTCGCATTCTTCCGTGTCTGCTTACGGTATGCATCGCTTAATATGATGAGATGCTACTTTATCGTCGTGTTCACCTATTAGACTCCGACTCAGGTCCGAACTTATGCTGAAACTTGAGTTTTTAAATGGTTGTGGGGTACATATTGGGGCAGAAATTAGTACTATCTATCTACTATCTGGTTAATCTTGGATGTCTACTACGAGTTTCATGTTGGGTGCAAACAAACATTAAAGGAGCTATTATCTGTATTTTTTAACTAAAGCTATTATCTGCCTGCTATCATTGGTTTTGGGTCTATCCACAGTTTGCTAGCTTCACTCTGGATTTGTGCATGCACTCCTTACATAATCTCACTATGTTTTATTCCTATGCATGTCAGTTATTGTACACAATGAACTGAACATGTAGAGCAAAAGAGACGAGCCTTGCGTGGCAATAAAATTTCATGCAGACGTCGCTCCATGGTGCCGCAAAGTCAGCCCCCCTCCACCCATTTCGAATCGTAATCAAGAGGAAGATAACTGTTCTGAGTGGGATTCAGAAGCAGAAGACAACTCCTATTTACCCCATGAGGTCTTCTCTCTAACTTGGCATGCTGATGTTGGTAATATCATGGATATGGTGCCTTGCATTGCTTATTGTATACATCAAAGATGTCATCTGCTTAGTTTAGACATGCTTTGTGTCAATGCCATCTGTTTAGTTTCTTTATCGTATAGGTGAATCATGCAATGCCATGTTGTTTAGCCAGGCATCATATATGTGAATTTTGCAATGCCACCCTGGTTAGCCAGTCATCTTATATGTGAATTATATCATGACATCATTTTTATTACATGTTAAATTTGTCAACAATTTTAGTACATTCAATTACTCTTCCTGTGCATCAGCCATTTGGCATGGTCATGGAAAAATCTAGAGTGGAAACAAGGTCTTCAGAACAAACAATGCTATCTGACGAAGCGCATGTCTTGCTGGTTACAGATAGCTCCTCAGAGGAGGATTCAGAGACAGATGATCAGTCCTCTCCCCCCCCCCCCCGAGGTGCATGCTCTAACTTGGCAGGGTTATGTTGCTCATACCATGCGTATGGTATCCTGCATTGCTATGTCATTTGCTTAGTTTAGACATGATTTGTGTGAATGCCACTTGTTTAGTGCCTAATTACCATATATGTGAATTATGCAATGCCATCTTTTTGCAAGACATTATATATGTGAATTACCCATTGCTATCTTGTTGCAAGGCATTATATATGTGAATTATGCAATGTCGTGCTGTTTAGCCAAGCGTCATATATGTGAATTATATCATGTCGTCCTTCTTTTTGTATTTCTCATTGCTTTTGTCGACAATGTTTGTATATTCAACTGCTCTTCCTGTGCATCAGCCATTTGAATTGGTGATGGAGAAATCTGGAGTGAAAACAAGGTCTTCAGAGCAGACAATGCTACCTGGTGAAGCAGATATGTTGCTGGTTACAGATAGCTCTTCAGAGGTGGATTCAGAGGCAGATGACCAGTCCTATTTATCCCCCTGAGGTGTATGCTCAAACTTGGCAGGGTTATATTACTCATATCATGCATATGTTGTATTGCAGTGCTTAGTTTTTACATCATATACATGATATTGAATGCCATATCCTTAGTTGACACATCATATATGCGATTGCCCTCTGCTCACTTCCTTAGTATATCAATCATATATTTGAATTATATCATGCCATGATGTTTACATAGACATCATGTATCTAAATTATGGCATGCCAACCCATTTGCTAAAGACATAATATAGTTATATCATCTCATTCTATTCACATAGTCATCATATTTTGAATTATGTCATTCTATCTGTGAATTATATCATGCCATCATGTTTCCATCGACGACATGTTTGTGATTTATGGCATGCCAACCACTTTAATAGACACATCGTATAGTTATATCATGTCATCCTGTTTACATAGCCATCATATTTTGAAATATGTCATTCTATCATGTTTAGTTAGACATCATACATGCGAAATTGTGTCATGCTATCCTGTTTAATTAGCCATCATATATTTGAAATTATGTCCCGCTATTCTGTTTGGTTAGACAACATAAATGTGAATTATTTCTTGCCCTGTTTTCTTCCCTACTATCCATTGCACCTGTCTATCTTACAATGTCTGTACATTCAATTACTTTTCTTGTTTATCAGCCATTTCAATCGGAGGGGGTGATGGCAGTATCTGTGGGAGTAAAAACATGGTCTTCAGAAAAGATCGTGCTACCTGTCGATGGAGATAGAACCATGGTTGTACTTGCCCAAGAACCAGCCCCACCACACATAACCCAGACTCACGCAGATTGTACCCCTACTCAGTTGGACAGAGAACTAGCTACACCCATTCTAACCCCAACCCCAGCGGATAGTAACCCAGTTCCCGTTGACACAGCACCGTTTCCACCACAGAGCACCCAAACGCGAGCAGTTAGTAAGGCAACTACAGTGCCCAAAGCACGATGACCACCACTCCGAACCCCAAGTCAACACTTAAAGAAGAAGAAGAATTGTTCTCAGGTCAAGTTCCGTAGCTATGGTTCATACTACTTTGCTCTTGCATCACTGTATTAACTCATACCAACTGATTTCAAATTTGAAGGATGCAATTGAAACTCCAATGGCGCAATAGGTATGTTTTAAACCTGTTTCTTTAACGTGTTTGCTGTTGTAACTTGCTCTATGTTGATTTCAGTTTCAATTGAATAAACAGTTATGTTCTCATGCCATGCACATTACAAGTGTTGTTATTGATGTGTAGTTTCCCACACTTATATTCTGTCTATGCTGCTTTGTCTTAAATAGATATGATTCGAACTATATCTATCTTGATTTGGCAACATAAACTAGAATGATATAGACCATACAGTGACCGTACTACATGGATATATGTTTGTTTCATGTTGTTATCATGTCCACCTTACTACTGAATTGGTTTACCAAAATGAGTTTCATATACTACATTGTAAACCTGTGATGTGTTTGTTTGTTTCTCCTTTAGAACGCGGATAAAATATTGGAGAAGAGTACCCCGTTATGCAATGGTAAAGGAAGTAATGCAGATCAGGTTCAAGATAGTGAGACATCCCTGTTGTTCTCCAAGAAAGCTGATAAAAACTATATTGAAGACACTGAGACAACCCCAAAGTCCAGTCTTGATGTAGTGTTCGAGTTACTGGCTACTATTGGTGGCACCAGCTCTTCGAACTCGCTGCCCGAATTAGTTCAGCTTCTTGAGTCTCAACTTCAAGTTGAAAGACATTATCAAATGTTATGCGACAGGAAGCCGAAGGACTGAGGAAGTCCCTGCAGAATTCAAGTGCATACTTTCTGGTGCAACAGCAAGTGCTGGAGGATTTAAGCACCAAACAAGAGAAAGTTAATAAGCTTGCTAAGCATCTTGCCAGCATTATGGGTACCCAGGATATTGTTTCTTGAGCTCTTCTGAAGTGGTTTCAGTTCTGGACTTGTTTTGCTGCGGCGTTTATATGCTGCTTTGTTCCCTATATTTGCACTTGTGACGAACTTTGATGCCCAATGGATGTAATATGTGTAATAGCCATGATAGCCTAGCGTAAGTTGCTTGCTTATTTATTTCCTTGTCTTGTTTATTTGTTTTCTTGTAGTCAGTGCGGTTCTTTTTTTGTGGTTTGCTAGTGGCCGCAATAACATATTTTCTTTTTAAAACTAGGCCACATTAACAATGGGCTACATATTTAATGTAGTTAACATGGGCCTCCTACGGGCCGTAGAAACAATGGGCCTTCTAAGGGCTATAGAAACAATGGGCCTTCTCGGGGCGTAGACACAATGGGCCTTCTATGGGCTATATCATTAATGGGCTTTCTACGGGTCGTATGATCGGCTGGCCAAACATGGGCCAATAACAGACCACATTATGGCCGTAAATGGGCTAGAGTTGAAATCGTCCGTTCATGGGCCGACCATAACGGGCCGTCGTTAATAGGCCGTATTTGATGACGCTATGAAAATGGCCCAACGTATAAACGAGCCATAAACAGGCCGACTATAACCATGGGCTATATTTGGCCCACAAGCAGAAAATGACAGTAACGGGTCGAAAGTAAATGAATGGTGGAAATGAGCCCAAGAATAAATGGGCCCTGAGAAGGCCGAAAGATAACATGGGCTGGAAACGGCCCAACGGAATAATGGGCCGTTAATGGGTATAAAGTGATACACTGTTCATTACGGGCCAGTTTTACCACGGGTCGTTAATGGGTCGAGGGTTACTAAGGGCCTCATATGGGCCAAAAGACATCATGGGCCATACATGGGCTGGAAGTTAAAATGGGCTGGAATTATATTGGACGGCCCAGATGACGCTACTGGGCCTAATTCGGATAGGACGTAAACGGGCCCTGGGTTAGCGGGCTGTAAATGGGCTATATGCGAACATGTCGTTAATAGGCTTGCCGTGGGCCGGCCCGCCACTTTTTGACCAAGTCAAACGGGCTGGCCTTTTCACAGGAATGGGCCTCTGTTGGGCCGTGCCACGTGTCGACGTATCATAGGCACTTTGGGTCCAATGAGTGGATGAAATCTGTCCCAATGGTGAGCCGACACGTGTTTCCTCCAGCCAATGATGATTTTACACATGGAAAATCCCCATTGGTCGGGACTGTTAACGGGTTATCAGATCCAAAACTGGACCCGATAGCTTAACGGCGTTCTGTTACGGTGGATGCCACGTGTCGGTCACTGTCACAGCCCTAGAATTTGCTTGTATCTTATTACCTGAGTGAGCATCATGCATCATGTCTAAATTCTAAAAGTTGAATTGAGGTTAGTTGAAACCCTCATAAATCACTTCAAAAATAATCAACATTAAAATCTTTTCAAAGAAGTCCAAGAAAATGTTCCTCTTAGTCTCTGAAAATATTGGCAAGAGGTAAAACTTAAAACAATATTTTTGGAATCTCAGAGATATTTATTTTGGGCCTTTGAATTAAATCAATAACTATTTGCATTGGATATATATTTATTAATTAATTAATATATGTCCAATAATTCTGATCTTTGGTGAAGGGCTTTGGAATAATCCAACTAGTCCCTACAAGAATTATCAGAAGCAACAAAAATGATTTAGTGTCTAAAACTAAATCAAAACAAATAACAGAAAATGCCAAACAGAAAGAATTAGGAGAGAGAGAAGGACTACGTGGCCCACCTACCTGAAGCCGGCCCAGCTCGCTGGCCCAGCCCACCTAGCGCCTCCTGTCATCTTCTCCACCGCGCCAGGAGGACGCGGGCGTGTGCCCGACGCATGCGTGGCCACCTCCTGCTTGCCGGCGAGCCCTTGGACGCGTGGACGACTCCCGCGTGCCGTCCTGATCCCGCTGACTGCTTCGCTCACTCTCCCCCCCACGGCCCTCTCTCCTCTTCTCCCTCTCTCTCGCCCGGACCGAACGCGTCCGTCGCCGCCGTCCAAAGCCACGGCGTCCACAACCACCCACTCGCCTCTCCGAGCTGTTCCCGAGGTCCGCCGCGACTCCCTCTTCCTCATCGTCGACTCACGCGACGCCGGACCACTCATTGGGATCCTTAATTGACCCTCTCGGCTTCTTAATCACCCTAGTACTCTGTCCAGGAGTTGCAACTAGTTTTTGGTGTTTGTAGGTTATGTGTTGGCGGCCGTGCGTAGCGCTGACCCTAGGGGTGGGCTATGTTGCGGTAGATACACCGTGGCACGGTGTACCGGGCGCCCGTTTGGTGTCTCGGGAACCCTGTTCACATCGTTCGGGGCTGTATGTGGAAACCTCGGCCGGACTCCCTGCGGATGGAACCTAGATAGGCGATAAACCTGGACTAGAGACTTAAGTGTTTAGGTAGGCCGTGGCCGACACCCTCGTTGGGCTTCCGCTTGAAGGTTGCCGAGTACATGTCGTGTAAACGACGGTAAGTGGTGGGAGCGTGTGTGAAGAAGTACACCCCTGCAGGGTTATCATTATCTATTCGAATAGCCGGATTCCTCGGATATGGAAACTTGGACCCCTAGCCGGATTCCTGTATAATTATATTTTTAGCACTACTGTACGTATAACCGTATTTGGTCGCTCGCCGGTCGCACACGACCTCATTTTGCAAAGCGTGTGCACCAGGAGGGCATATCCCCGACGGTTTCTAGGTCGTGTAGGAAGGACCCCCCCTATCACAGTCATTCACTAGGTGACGGTTCCGAACGCCGTCACGGAAAGGGGTTAAAAATTGTTTGTATAGCACCTCGCTGTACCAGTGTCTTTGCAAGAAGGGGGTGCGGGAATGGGGATCGGAATTCATGGATTCGGGGGTTTCCGACACTAGAGCAGACAAGCCGGCGAAGCTTAAGGAGGAAGACTTAAATAGACCCAGATATTTTCATCGCAAATGGTTCCTAGAAAACAACTGTGTGTGATGTTGTAGATATTTTTTTTAGCTGTGAAAGACGAATTTGGAGTAAAGTGGCAACGGATCGTGTTTTAAATGTACAAGATTTTTTTAGTACTAATACAACTGTCATGTCAAATTTTGGAAATTTCAGGGGTCATTTAACCTTTTAAGACATTTAAGTGGTTTTCTAGCCATTTAATGACCGTAATTGAAATTTGAACTACATGTACATGCAACAGCTAACCATAACGGTTTGTAAAGTCATATTTTGTGTACTTGTGTGCAATTTAATTCCATGTGCAGTAAATTGGAAGTAATTTTCAAACATATTGGTCTAACGGCTATGACACAATTAAGCATGGAGTGCCATGGCATTTAAATTCTAATTTTTTTAAAAAATATCAGAAACACATGAAACCTTGGTTGATGTAATGTCAAGCCACCAAGATGATTTGGTAAATAATTTGGCATGTGTGAAAAAAGTTTGGACACACACCCCTCACAAACTGGAGCAACTCACTAGAAGGCTCATGGTTTCGAGAGGGAATAATGCATGTTAGATGCCGAACGGGAGATAGCTTCCTCTTATGGCCTTCAATTTTTTCTACATGTAACATGCACTAATACAACTGTCATGTGACAATTTGGAAAAATTCAGGGGTCATTTGACCTTTTGAAGAGATTTAAGTGATTTTCTAGCCATATAATGACCGTAATTCAAATTTGAACTACATCTACATGCAATGGCTAACCATAATGGTTTGAAAAATCATATTTGTGTACTTGTGTGCGAGTTAATTCCATGTGCAGTAAATTAGAAGGAATTCTCAAACATATTGGTCTCATGAAATGGACACATGCATATGTATGCATGGAGTGCCTTGGCATTTCAATTCCAAAAAAAATAAAAAATTATCAAAAAAAACATGAAACCTTGCTTGATGTAATCTCATGCCACCAAGATGATGTGGTAAAAAATTGGCATGTTTGACGAAAGTTTGGACATACGCCCTTCACAAACCAGAGTAACTCACTAGAAGGCTCTTAGTTCCGAGAGGGAACAATGCATGTTCGATGAAGAACAGGAGATAGCTTCCTCTTACGGCCTTCAATTTTTTTCTACGTTTAACGTGCACTACTACAACTGTAATGTGAATATTTGGAAAATTCTAGGGTTCATTTGACCTTTTAAAGGCATTTAAGTGATTTTCTAGCCATTTATTGACCGTAATTCAATTTTGAACTACATTTACATGGAACGGCTAACCATAACGGTTTGAAAAATCATATTTGTGTACTTGTGTGCGAGTTAATTCCATGTGCAGTAAATTAGAAGGAATTTTCAAACATATTGGTCTCACAGCATGGACACATGCATGGAGTGCCATGGCATTTTAATTCCAATTTTTTTAAATGATCGAAAAAACATGAAACCTTGCGTCATGTAATGTCATGTCACCAAGATGATGTGGTAAAAATTGACCTGTTTGACGAAAGTTTGGACACCCACCCCCCACAAACTGAGGCAACTCACTAGAAGGCTCGTGGTTCCGAGAGGGAACAATGCATGTTTGATGACGAACGGGAGATAGCTTCCTCTTAGGGCTTCAATTTTTTCTACATTTTACGTGCACTAATACAACTGTTATGTCAAAATTTGGAAAATTCTAGGGGTCATTTGACCTTTTAATGACATTTAAGTGATTTTCTAGCCATTTAATGACCGTAATTCAAATTTGAACTACATCTACATGCAATGACTAACCATAACGCTTTGAAAAATCATATTTGTGTACTTGTGTGCGAGTTAATTCTGTGTGCACTAAATTAGAAGGAATTTTCAAACATATTGGTATCACGGCATGGACACATGCATGGAGTGCCATGGCATTTTAATTCCAAAAAATTACAAAATGACCAGAAAAGCATGAAACTTGCTTGATGTAATGTCATTCCACCAAGATGACGTGGTAAAAAAAATTGGCCTGTTTGACGAAAGTTCGGACACACCCCCTCACAAACCGGAGCAACTCACTACAAGGCTCGTGGTTCCGAGAGGGAACAACACATGTTTGATGACAAACGGGAGATAGCTTCCTCTTACGGCCTTCAATTTTTTTTCTGCATTTAACATGCACTAATACAACTGTCATGTGAAAATTTGGAAAATTCTAGGGGTCATTTGAGCTTTTAAAGACATTTAAGTGATTTTCTAGCCATTTACTGACCATAATTCAAATATGAACTACATCTACATGCAACGGCTAACCATAACGCTTTGAAAAATCATATTTGTGTACTTGTGTACGAATTAATTCCATGTGCAGCAAATTAGAAGGAATTTTCGAACATATTGGTCTCACGGCATGGACACATGCATGGAGTGCCATGGCATTTTAATTCCAAAAAATTAAAAAATGATCAGAAAAACATGAAAGCTTGCTTGATGTAATGTCATGCCACCAAGATGATGTGGTAAAAAAATTGGCCTGTTTGACGAAAGTTTGTACACACCCCCTCACAAACCAAGAGCAACTCACTAGAAGGCTCATGGTTCCGAAAGGGAACAATGCAGGTTTGATGACGAATGGGAGATAGCTTCCTCTTACGGCCTTCAATTTTTTTTCTATGTTTAACATGCACTAATACAACTGCCATGTGAAAATATGGAAAATTTCAGGGGTCATTTGACCTTTTAAAGAAATTTATGTGATTTTCTAGCTATTTAATGACCGTAGTTCAAATTTGAACTACATCTACATGCAACCGCTAACCATAATGGTTTGAAAAATCATATTTGTGTACTTGTGTGCGAGTTAATTTCATGTGCAGTAAATTATAAGGAATTTTCAAACATATTGGTCTCACGGCATGGGCACATGCATGGAGTGCCATGGCATTTTAATTCCAAAAAATTAAAAAATGATCAGAAAAACATGAAACCTTGCTTGATGTAATGTCATGCCACAAAGATGATGTGGTAAAAAAATTGGCCTGTTTGATGAAAGTTTGGACACACACCCCTCACAAATCGGAGCAACTCACTAGAAGGCTCGTGGTTCCGAGAGGGAACAATGCATGTTTGATGACGAATAGGAGATAGCTTCCTCTTATGGCCTTCAAATTTTTGCTACGTTTAACGTGCACTACTACAACTGTCATGTGAAAATTTGGAAAATTCTAGAGGTCATTTGACCTTTTAAAGACATTTAATTGATTTTATAGCCATTTAATGACCGTAATTCAAATTTGAACTACATCTACATGCAACGGCTAACCATAACGGTTTGAAAAATCATTTTTTCGTGTACTTGTGTGCGAGTTAAAAATTCATCAGACGATGTAAATACCTGGTGTTCAAAAAAGAAAATGTAAAGATCTGGCAAGACAACCGGCCCCCGCTAGATTGGCACACTATCTCGTGGCTCGAAGTTTGGTAGGTGAGTGGCGGGGGTCATTAATCAAACACGGTTCTGTATTGGAAGCCGCTAGCGATTATGTTCACACACAGATTTTGCTGCGAGAATCGTGTGTAATTCAAACTACAGTACTCGTAAATTTTGGTGACCGGCGTGTGAACTATTCATGTCGATCTAGATTCCGGCCGCCAATAAATACTACCTTGCTCACATCGTCCCGCATGCATTCTCATCTATATCCTCCCCTCGCTCGCCCTCTCTCTCTCTCTCAAATCTTTGCCATGACACCGCCGGTCTGCCCATGCATCGACGAGGAGTCGCCACCCCCTGAGGACGCCCACTCGAATAGCAGCAACGAGGAACCCTACACGCCGCCGGACGAGGTTGCGTCGGACTCCCAACTTTGGATTGGTTTTTGGGCAGTACAAGCTTTGTCCGTGGAAGTCGCTGTCGCCGGGTGAGAAAACCAGGAAAGTGGCGTTCAAGAAGGAGATGCCGGAGGAGGAAACCAGGTACCAGGCGGCCTGTGAAGCCTGTGATGCCGCCTGGAAAAAGGAGGTGGCGGAGCTTTGGGGATGGGCGCGTCGTCATGCGGAGGAGGTGTACGAAGACGGGTACTTCGCGAGGAAGGTCATAGGCGCTGGGCGCCTCATCGCTGCATGGAGGTGGGCCGATAAGCTCTAGCGTGCCACCGACGAGGAGCTCTGGTGGGAGCCCAATAGAATGGCAATATCATTCGTGCGCGTCCGCCAACAAGAGGCAGATCGATACGTCAAGCACTGCGAGGTGGAGGAGGCGGAGTACTGCCTCTGCACTGGGAAGACGCCGCGCACCAGGGAGCTGTGGGTGAGGGGCTGCCAAAATACTGGCCCCAGGAGGGATTATTAGTTTTAGTATTGTTTGTTTTCAATTTTATGCATTGTACCTAGTAGTTAAGTATCATCACGTATATGTGAGTATATTATATATATATATATATTCTGTGATGAACTAATGAATAATTTATATATATATATATTATATGAATTCCATTTTCTAGCTGTTATCATCCACATATACAGAATGGAAAGCATATATACACACATTGAAACAGAACATATAAGAACGAAAAACTGAGTACACACATTGAAAGAGAGCAATAAACAAAGTAATACTATGATTGATGTGAATACATAGCTATCCATGTCGAAACGACTCAACAAAATAAAACGCATCGATGAGACCATGACCAGCAGCCCTTGCCTACAGTAGCTCTTGGCTCTGCCTAAACTCGTGCAGACGTTGGTCCAAGCGGTCGACACACTCGCTATACATGTGGAGCGCGATCTCGAGCGCGATCCAAGTTGGCTATTTCATCAGAGATCACCAGCTCGAGGATGCGACGGCCATGTTCCTCTACTACGCCCAGGTGGACACCTGTGCCAAGGAGGCGGTCGAGCCTACCGACCAGTGCGTTGGCATCGGGCGGGCCGCGGACAAGGCGAACGGCGTGACCAATGCAAATGGCACAGCGCAGCCGACCTCTGGTGCAAGTATGGAGCAGAGGGCCTCTGCCCACTCCTGGCTAGGAATGGGGATACTGATGGGACGTGTACCCAGCTGCGACGCCCTGTTGACAGCAGGAAAGCGCTGATGGATCCGCTCTTTCTGTGTGGCGCTCCACGCCTCTCGCTGTACGGCGCTCCAACGGTCTTGCCGTGCGGCGAGCTGCAGCCTGATAACCCACAAGTATAGGGGACCACAACAGTTTTCGAGGGTAGAGTATTCAACCCAAATTTATTGATTCGACACAAGGGGAGCCAAAGAATATTCTCAAGTATTAGCAACTGAGTTGGCAATTCAACCACACCTGGAAACTTCGGGGTTGCCGGATCATAACACATTGTAGGATCAAGAACTCTCATATATTGATGAAAACATAATAGGTTCAGATCTGAAATCATGGCACTCGGGCCCTAGTGACAAGCATTAAGCATAGAAAAGTCATAGCAACATCAATCTCAGAACATAGTGGATACTAGGGATCAAACCCTAACAAAACTAACTCGATTACATGATAAATTTCATCCAACTCATCACCGTCCAGCAAGCCTACTATGGAATTACTCACGCACGGCGGTGAGCATCATGAAATTGGTGATGGAGGATGGTTGATGATGACGATGGCGACGGATTCCCCTCTCCGGAGCCCCGAACGGACTCCAGATCAGCCCTCCCAAGAGGTTTTAGGGCTTGGCGGCGGCTCCGTATCGTAAAACGCGATGAATCCTTCTCCTTGATTTTTTTCTCCCCGAAAGTGAATATATAGAGTTGGAGTTGAGGTCGGAGGAGCTCCAGGGGGGCCACGAGGTAGGGGGGCGTGCCCCCCACCCTCATGGATAGGGTGTGGGCCCCTGGTCTTGATCTTTTGTCAGGATTTTTTATTATTTCCAAAAATAGTATCCGTAAAGTTTCAGGTCATTCAGAGAACTTTTGTTTCTGCACATAAACAACACGATGGCAATTCGGCTAAAAACAGCGTCAGTCCGGGTTAGTACCATTCAAATCATGCAAGTTAGAGTCCAAAACAAGGGCAAAAGTGTTTGGAAAAGTAGATACGACGGAGGCGTATCACAGCCTATCGGCGCGGACGCGCCTAGCTTGCTCAGCGGCGTGCCATCGATCATGTTGTGCGGCAAGCTGCAGCCTATCGGCACTGAGATGCCTATCTTGATCCGCGGCACTGAAGCACCATGCGCCAAGGGTCTGCTCAACCCTGGCGATGACGCGCATCACAGCGTCGTCCATCGTGTTGCCAGTGAGCGCCTCGGCCTCGACGGGCCGTGGCGCCTACTCGTTTTCCTCATCGACGAGGTTGATGGCAGAGGCGGCGCTTTGGTGGGTTGGCATGCTTGGAAAAAAGGTGGATGTGCTACAGGCTTTGCTTGTTGCCTCCGTGCATCGTGCGCCACATTGGTTTATGCGCAATATCGCTGGGTGGCGGGAAGCCGGTGAGGAAAAGGCGGGAAACGGTGGCATGTTCATAAAATGTCATCAATTAATGGAAACTTAGCCTAGAAGGAACATCGAGCTAGCACAAGAAGTAGATGATAATCAGATGATTGTTTATCCTAGTTAATTATGCATGTAATAGTTTACTTTGGTGTGTGGAAATGTCATGTGTTTATTAGCCACCTATGTAATTGGATGTCTGACGCGTATTACACACATCTTGTTTATGTGAAACGTTTCTGTTCTCTTGGCTCAACACAAACAGCTTATCGGAATGAACTGTATGCCCTCTATCGTGGTTTTTGTCATGACAGATGTCCTCGTGAAAAGGACTTAGTCATGAGGCCAACGCATCTATGTGGTAGCTTGAGAGGGGTTGAGTGGGACGAGAGACGCAAGGTTTTATCCAGGTTCGGCCCCTCACGGTGGAGGTAAAAGCCTAAATCCTGCTTCATTGATATTGATGATGATGATCATGATTACAAGGGTGCTCTATCTCGAGAGCTATAGACTAGTTTGTCTAACCCTAACTTTTCCAACTTGTGAAACTTGTCCCTCTTGGGGTGCCCTGCCCCTCCTTACATAAGTTGAAGGGGCGGGTTACATGACTAGTCCTAGTAGGATTAGTATTACTCTATTACAAGTGGAGTCCTAGTCTTTCTTCCTTTGTAAGGGAATATTCCTTATGCCTTTTCTCTTAAGCCGGCCCACAATAACATAAGTCGGCCTCCCATGAACCGCCTTCTGGGCCTCCGGGTCTTGTCGCTCCTGTAACCTGCCTGCCGGGTCACCAATGAATCACCTGGCTCGGCCGGGTCATCAGTGAGTGGAGAGATCCGGCCAGGTCACTTAGTGAGTCACCAAGTCAGGGTGGGTCACCAGTGAGTCGCCAAGTCTGGCCGGGTCATATATCCGGCCAGGTCATACTGCGGGGTATATCCCCGACACCCTCCATTGCACACACCTTGATCTGGTTGAACTGTTTCTGTTGTGTTGCCTAATCGAAAACAGTTCATCCGAGTGAACTGTATGCCGTATATTGCACACACCTTGATCTGGCTGACCGTTTCTATTGTGTTGCCTAATCATAAACAGTTCATCCGAGTGAACTGTAAGCTGTATATCACACAGGCCTTCATCTTGCTGCCCATTTCTTTTGTTCTGCCGCATCGCAAAAAGTTAATTGAACTGAACCATATGCCCTGCGTCGCACACGCAACTAAAATCTGAACCGTGTTTGATGCATCCGTCATCGCAAACGTTTTACACATTTTTTATGGTTATTTTACACCATCGTTTGCGATTATTGCATCGCACACAGTTTCGTCAAAGGGTCTTTGATCATAGTGTCGCGTTAGCAGCAACCTGTAGTAGTGATGCTTCGAGCTCTGGCACCTCTACAAATCCCTGCTTCCCTCTGCGAAGGGCCTATCTTTTAATTTTATGCAAGAGTCAGTAGTATTCCTTCTCATTCCAGCCTACTCTTTAGTTGGCAATCATCATGTGGTGGGGAAAGATCTAAGCATATATGGCCATTCAAATATATTTGATCATGAATTATTATCGTTGACAATTGTCTATATGATAAAAAAGTTGGGAGGCGAAATATGCCCCTATCTTTCTCTGTGTTCGATGGATGCCATTTTTCTAAAAAAATAAGATTTGAGTGGTAGCAATCATGGAAGACTATATGATAGTTGAGTATGTGGGATTTGCTAAACCAAAGCTCTTACATAGACCCTTCGTGAAAATAAGATGAATTGCAATTGTTTGATGACTGAGAACATAGTTGGTTAGTTTTCAAGAAAGTTTATGATCTATGCTTTAACATGTGAATAGCTTGTTACTTGACCATGAGAAGCTTTATGATATGAGCTGTTGTTATGATAAATAATAATGCTAGAAAAAGTGATTGAAATTATCATTGATCAAACTTGTGCACTTGCTAGAATTCCACATCAAAAATTCTATTTTTATCATTTACCTACTTGAGGATGAGCAGGAATTAAGCTTGGGGATGCTCGATACGTCTCCAATGTATCTATAATTTTTGATTGTTCCATGCTATTATATTATCTGTTTTGGATGTTTTATATGCATTTATATGCTATTTTATATGATTTTTGGGACTAACCTATTAAACTAGAGCCCATTGCTAGTTTATGTTTTTTTCCTTATTTTTGAGTTTCGTAGAAAAGGAATATCAAACAGAGTCCAAATGAGCTGAAAAATAACGATGATTTTTTATGGACCAGAAGAAGCCCACGAAGCAAAAGAGTTGAGCCAGAAGAGCCACGAGGCCTCCACAAGGGTGGAGGGCACGCCCTCCATCCTTGTCATTGCCTCGTGGACCCCCTGACTTGTTCTCGACACCAAAAATTCCTATTAATATAGAAACCCCTAGAAATAAACCTAGATCAGGAGTTCCGCCACCGCAAGCCTCCGTAGCCACGAAAAACCAATCGGGAGCCCGTTCCAGCACCCTGTAGGAGGGGGAAACCATCACCGGACGCCATCTTCATCATCCAGTTGCTCTCCATGACGAGGAGGGAGTAGTTCACCCTCGAGGCTGGGGGTATGTACCAGTAGCTATGTGTTTGATGTCTCTCTCTCTCTCTTGTGTTCTTCATTTGGCACGATCTTGATGTACCGCGAGCTTTGCTATTATAGTTGGATCTTATGATGTTTCTCCCCCTCTACCTTCTTGTAATGGATTGAGTTTTCCCTTTGAAGTTATCTTATCGGATTGAGTCTTTAAGGATTTGAGAACACTTGATGTATGTCTTGCATGTGCTTATCTGTGGTGACAATGGGATATTCACGTGATCTACTTGATGTATGTTTTGGTGATCAACTTGCGGGTTTTGTGACCTTGTGAACTTATGCATAGGGGGTAGGCACATGTCTTCATCTTGACCCTCTGGTAGAAACTTTGGGGCACTCTTTGAAGTTCTTTGTGTTGGTTCGAATAGGTGAATCCGATATTGTGTGATGCATATCGTATAATCAAACCCATGGATACTTGTGGTGACATTGGATTATCTATGTGACATTAGGGTTTTGGTTGATGTGTGTCTTAAGGTGTTATTTTAGTATGAACTCTAGGGATGTTTGTGTGACACTTATAGGAATAGCCCAATAGATCAATCAGAAAGAATAACTTTGAGGTGGTTTCGTACCCAACAATAATATCTTTGTTTATTCTCCTATATTAGTGACTTTGGAGTGACTCTTTGTTGCACGTTGAGGGATCGTTATATGATCTAATTATGTTATCATAGTTGAGCGAACTTGCACTAGTGAAAGTATGAACCCTAGGCCTTGTTTCCAAGCATTGCAATACCGTTTTCACTCAGTTTTGTTACTAGTTACCTTGCTGTTTTTATATCTATATCTACCATCCATATTACGCTTGTATCACCATCTCTTCGCTGAACTAGTGCACCTATACAATTTACCATTGTATTGGGTGTGTTGGGGGCACAAGAGACTCTTTGTTATTTGGTTGCAGGGTTGTTTGAGAGAGACCATCTTCGTCCTACGCCTCCCACTGATTGATAAACCTTAGGTCATCCACTTGAGGGAAATTTGCTATTGTCCTACAAAACTCTGCGCTTGGAGGCCCAACACGAGTCTACAAGAAGAAGGTTGCGTAGTAGACATCAGGCCTCATGGGCAAGATGACTAAAACTCTGTTCTCCAGAACAATGGAGCGAGCCAATGACTTATTGGAAGTAATACATACTGATGTATGTGGTCCAATGAGTGTTGAGGCACGTTGCGGGTATCGTTATTTTCTCACCTTCACAGATTATTTGAGCATATATGGGTATATCTACTTAATGAAACGTAAGTCTGAAACATTTGAAAAGTTCAAAGAATTTTAGAGTGTAGTGGAAAATCATCGTAACAAGAAAATAAAGTTTCTACAATCTGATCGCGGAGGAGAATATTTCAGTCACGAGTTTGGCCTTCATTTAAAACAATGCGGAATAGTTTCGCAACTCACACCACCTGGAACACCACAGCGTAATGGTGTGTCCGAACGTCGTAATCGTATTTTGTTAGATATGGTGCGATCTATGATGTCTCTCACTGATTTACCGCTATCATTTTGGTGTTATGCTTTAGAGATGGCTGCATTCACTAAATAGGGCACCATCTAAATCTATTGAGACGACACCTTATGCACTGTGGTTTGGCAAGAAACCCAAGTTGTCGTTTCTTAAAGTTTGGGGCTGCGATGCTTATGTGAAAAAGCTTCAACCTGATAAGCTCGAACCCAAATCGGAGAAATGTGTCTTCATAGGATACCCAAAGGAGACTGTTGAGTACACCTTCTATCAGGATCCGAAGGCAAGACATTCGTTGCTAAGAATAGATCCTTTCTAGAGAAGGAGTTTCTCTCGAAAGAAGTGAGTGGGAGGAAAGTAGAACTTGATGAGGTAACTGTACCTGCTCCCTTATTGGAAAGTAGTTCATCACGAAATATGTTCCTGTGACTCCTACACCAATTAGTGAGGAAGCTAATGATGAAGATCATGCAACTTCAGATCAAGTTACTACCGAACCTCGTAGGTCAACCAGAGTAAGATCCACACCAGACTGGTACGGTAATCCTGTTCTGGAAGTCATGTTACTTGACCATGACGAACCTACAAACTATGAGGAAGCAATGATGAGCACAGATTCCGCAAAATGGCTTGAGGCCATGAAATCTATGATGGGATCCATGTATGAGAACAAAGTGTGGACTTTGGTTGACTTGCCCGTTGATCGGCAGGCCATAGAGAATAAATGGATCTTCAGGAAGAAGACTGACGCTGACGGTAATGTTACTATCTACAAAGCTCGACTTGTTGCAAAAGGTTTTCGACAAGTTCAAGGTGTTGACTACGATGAGACCTTCTCACCTGTAGCGATGCTTAAGTCCGTCCGAATCATGTTAGCAATAGCCGCATTTTATGATTATGAAATTTGGCAAATGGATGTCAAAACGGCATTCCTTAATGGTTGTATATGATGCAACCAGAAGGTTTTGTCAATCCAAAAGGTGCTAACAAAGTGTGCAAGCTCCAGCGATCCATTTATGGACTGGTGCAAGCCTCTCAGAGTTGGAATATATGCTTTGATAGTGTGATCAAAGCATATGGTTTTATACAGACTTTTGGAGAAGCCTGTATTTACAAGAAAGTGAGTGGGATCTCTGTAGCATTCTGATATTATATGTAGATGACATATTGATAATCGGAAATGATACTGAATTTCTGAATAGCATAAAAGGCTACTTGAATAAGAAATTTTCAATGAAAGACCTCGGTGAAGCTACTTATATATTGGGCATCAAGATCTATAGAGATAGATCAAGACGCTTAATTGGACTTTCACAAAGCACATACCTTGATAAAGTTTTGAAGAAGTTCAAAATTGATCAAGCAAAGAAAGGGTTCTTGCCTGTGTTACAAGGTGTGAAGTTGAGTCAGACTCAATGCCCGACCACTGCAGAAGATAGAGAGAAAATGAAAGGTGTTCCCTATGCTTCAGCCATAGGCTCTATCATGTATGCAATGCTGTGTACCAGACCTGATGTGTGCCGTGATATTAGTTTAGCAGGGAGGTACAAAATTAATCCAGGAGTGGATCACTGGACAGCGGTCAAGAACATCCTGAAATACCTGAAAAGGACTAAGCATATTTTTCTCGTATATGGAGGTGACAAAGAGCTCGTCATAAATGGTTACGTCGATGCAAGCTTTGACACTGATCTGGATGACTCTAAGTCACAAACCGGATACATGTTTTTATTAAATGGTGGAGCTACCAGTTGGTGCAGTTCCAGGCAGAGCGTCGTGGCGGGATCTACGTGTGAAGCAGAATACATAGCTGCTTCAGAAGCAGCAAATGAAGGAGTCTGGATGAAGGAGTTCATATCCGATCTAGGTGTCATACCTAGTGCATTGGGTCGAATGAAAATCTTTTGTGACAATACTAGTGCAATTGCCTTGGCAATGGAATCCAGATTTCACAAGAGAACCAAGCACATCAAGAGATGCTTCAATTCCATCCACGATCAAGTCAAGGAGGGAGACATAGATATTTGCAAGATACATACAGATCTGAATGTTGCATACCCATTGACTAAGCCTCTCTCACGAGCAAAACATGATCAGCACCAAGACTCCATGGGTGTTAGAATCATTACAATGTAATCTAGATTATTGACTCTAGTGCAAGTGGGAGAGTGAAGGAAATATGCCCTAGAGGCAATAATAAAGTTGTTATTTATATTTCCTTATATCATGAAAAATATTTATTATTCATGCTAGAATGATATTAACGAGAAACTTAGTACATGTGTGAATACATAGACAAACAGAATGTCACTAGTATGCCTCTACTTGACTAGCTCGTTGAATCAATGATGGTTATGTTTCCTAACCATAGACATGAGTTGTCATTTGATTAATGGGATCACATCATTAGAGAATGATGTGATTGACTTGAACCATCTGTTAGCTTAGCATGATGATCGTTTCGTTTGTTGCTATTGCTTTCCCCATAACTTATACATGTTCCTATCACTATGAGATCATGCAACTCCTGAATACTGGAGGAACACTTTGTGTGCTACCAAACGTCACAACGTAACTGGGTGATTATAATGGTGCTCTACAGGTGTCTCCGATGGCGTTTGTTGAGTTGGCATAGATCAAGATTAGAATTTGTCACTCCGATTGTTGGAGAAGTATCTCTGGGCCCTCTCGGTAATGCACATCAATATAAGCCTTGCAAGCAATGTGACTAATGAGTTAGTTGCGGGATGATGCATTACAGAACGAGTAAAGAGACTTGTCGGTAACGATATTGAACTAGGTATTGAGATACCGACGATCGAATCTCGGGCAAGTAACATACCGATGACAAAGGGAACAACGTATATCGTTATGCGGTTTGACCGATAAAGATCTTCGTAGAATATGTGGGAGCCAATTTGAACATCCAGGTTCCTCTATTGGTTATTGACCAGAGATGTGTCTCAGTCATATCTACATAGTTCTCGAACCTGTAGGGTCCGCACGCTTAACGTTCGGTGACGATCGGTATTTTGAGTTTATGTGCTTTGATGTACCGAAGGTAGTTTTGAGTCCCGAATGTGATCACAGACATGACGAGGAGTCTCGAAATGGTCGAGACATAAAGATCGATATATTGGATGAATATGTTTGGACATCGGAAAGGTTTCTATAAAGTTCGGGCATATACCGGAGTACCGAGGGGTTACCGGAGACCTCTGGGGAGTCAATGGGCCTTAATGGGCCATAGTGGAAAGGAGGAGGAGGCGGCCAAGGTGGGGGCGTCCCCCCAAGCCCAATCTGAATTGGGGGGCTGGCCTGATAACCCAGAAGTATAGGGGATCACAATAGTTTTCGAGGGTAGAGTATTCAACCCAAATTTATTGATTCGACACAAGGGGAGCCAAAGAATATTATCAAGTATTAGCAGCCGAGTTGTCAATTCAACCACACCTGGGAAACTTAATATCTACAACAAAGTATTTAGTGGCAACGTAATATGATAGTAGCGGTAACGGTACCAAAAGTAATAGTTTTGGTTTTATAGCGATTGTAACAGGAGCAACGGAAAAGTAAATAATCGAAGATCAATATGTGAAAAGCTCGTAGGTAACGGACTAGTGATGGATAATTATGTCGGATGCGATTCCTCATGCAATAGTTATAACATACAGTGACACAGAACTAGCTCCAGTTCATCAATGTAATGTAGGCATGTATTCCGAATATAGTCTTACGTGCTTATGGAAAAGAACTTGCATGACATCTTTTGTCCTACCCTCCCGTGGCAGCGGGGTCCTATTGGAAACTAAGGGATATTAAGGCCTCCTTTAATAGAGTATCATACCAAAGCATTAACACTTAGTGAATACATGAACTCAAACTACGGTCATCACCAGTAAGTATCCCGATTATTGTCACTTCGGGGTTAATGGATCATAACACATAATAGGTGACTATAGACTTGCAAAATAGGATCAAGAACTCAGATATATTCACGGAAACATAATACGTTCAGATCTGAAATCATGGCACTCGGGCCCTAGTGACAAGCATTAAGCATAGCAAAGTCATAGCAACATCAATCTCAGAACATAGTGGATACTAGGGATCAAACCCTAACAAAAGTAACTCCATTACATAAATAATCTCACCGTCCAGCAAGCCTACGATGGAATTACTCACGCACGGCGGTGAGCATCATGAAATTGGTGATGGAGGAAGGTTAATGATGATGATGGCGACGGATTCCCCTCTCCGGAGCCCCGAACGGACTCCAGATCAGCCCTCCCGAGAGAGATTAGGGCTTGGCGGCGGTTCCGTATCGTAAAACACGATGAATCCTTCTCCCTGTTTTTTTATCCCTGAACGTGAATATATGGAGTTGGAGTTGAGGTCGGTGGAGCGTCAGGGGGCCCACGAGGTAGGGGGCGCACCCAAGGGGGTAGGTGCACCCCCACCCTCGTGGACAGGGTGTGGCCCCCTTGACATTGACTCTTTCGCTAGTATTTTTTTATATATTCCAAAATTATTCTCCATTGATTTTCAGGTCATTCCGAGAACTTTTATTTCTACACAAAAATAACACCATGGCAATTATGCTAAAAACAGTGTTAGTCCGGGTTAGTTCCATTCAAATCATGCAAGTTAGAGTCTAAAACAAGGGCAAAAGTGTTTGGAAAAGTAGATACGATGGAGACGTATCACGGCCCCCCTTTCCTTCTCTCCCTCTTCCCCTTCCTCCCCCCTCATACTCCAACTAGGGAAGGGGGAATCCTACTCCCACCGGGAGTAGGACTCCGCCCTTGGGCGCGCCTAGGAGGCCGGCCCTCTCCCCATCCTCCACTCCTTTATATACGGGGGAGGGGGGCACCCCATAGACACACAAGTTGATCATTGATCTCTTAGCCGTGTGCGGTGCCCCACTCCACCATAATCCACCTTGGTCATATCATCATAGTGCTTAGGTGAAGCCCTACGCCGGTAACTTCATCATCACCGTCATCAGGCCGTCGTGCTGACGAAGCTCTCCCTCGGCACTCAGCTAGATCGAGAGTTCGTGGGACGTCACTGAACCGAACGTGTGCATATTGTGGAGGTGCCATACTTTCGGTACTAGGATTGGTCGGATCGTGAAGACGTATGACTACATCGACCGCGTTGTCATAACGCTTCCGCTTACGGTCTACGAGGGTACGTGGACTACACTCTTCCCTTCTCATTGTTATGCATCACCATGATAGATCGTGCGTGTGCGTAGGGATTTTTTTGAAATTACTACGTTTCCCAACAAAGAGGGGGTTCGCGCCCCCTCCCGTCCTTCTCTCCTTCCCCTTCCCTTTCCCCCCTCCAGCAATATGGAAAGCCGAATTGGGGAGAAACCCCTAGTAGTATTCAACCTACTTGGGGCGCCCCTTGGCTGCCTCTCCTCCGCTCATATGTGGGGAGGGGGCGCCTAGAGCACAGAACATCAATTGTTAGCCGTGTGCGCCCCCCCCTCCACAGTTTACACCTCTGGTCATAGTTTTGCGGTGCTTAGGCGAAGCCCTGCGAGAATCACTTCACCATCACCGTCACCACGCCGTCGTGCTGACGGAACTCGACACCTTGCTGGATCAAGAAGGCGACAGACGTCACCGAGCTGAACGTGTGCAGAACTCGGAGGTGTCGTATGTTCGGTACTCGATCGGTGGAGCACGAAGAAAGTTCGGCTACATCAACTGTGTTGTGAAATGCTTCTGCTTATGGTCTATGAGGGTATGTAGACACACTCTCCCCCTCGTTGCTATGCATCTTCTAGATATATATTGTGTGAGCATAGGAATTTTTTTGAAATTGCATGCTATGTTTGTCATCTCGAACGAATCGTTTGGGCCCCAACCAGCTGCGATTGAACAAATATCGTGCTCATGGTCATTCCAGCTACCGCGTGTTCCGTCCGAACGGCCAGCCAGCTGGGCTCCGTATGCTTGTGTCTTCTGAGCTGGGCTTTCCTGGTAAACTTGCAAAAAGGTAAACAACAAATACCAACAGAAAAAAATTGTCATGATAAATTACATGAGGCAAAATACCTACAGAAAAAGGCCATGTTGTAGCAAAAGAAAAATACATAAAATGGCAGAAGTATGCCAAAAAAAGTAAATATGAAAAACCCAACAGGATATTGTCTGGGGGTCCACGTATAAATATCAGGAAGACACTATTTTTCGGCCACTTCATGGGGGTCCCTGTCCACCTCGAGCCGTTAGAGATGTAACTGACAAGGCTTGTCTAAACGCCCCTCGAGATCCCAGTGCACACCCAACTCCTCATCATGGTTCATCTAGCACACCTCAACCTGTACCCGTCAAGTCTCCCTTGGACCCCTTGGAAGATCCTATAGACCCAATTCGTGATCCACCACCTAGGACGGGTAGCACTGTAACCAATGGTTTATGTAGCACACCTGAACCTGTACCCGTCAAGCCTCCCTTGGACATCTCCGAAGATAATAGACACCAAGTTCATGATCCACACCACCTAGGACGCGTAGCGCTGTAACCAATGGTTCATGTAGCACACCCGAACCTGTACCCGTCGAGCCTCCCTTGGACATATCCGAAGATAATAGATGCCAAGTTCATGATCCACCACATAGGACGTGTAGTGCTATAACCAATGATTCATGTAGCACACCCAAACTTGTAGCCGTCAAGCCTCCCTTGGACATCTCCGAAGATAATAGACACCAAGTTCGTGATCCACCACCTAGGACATGTAGCGCTGTAACCAATGGTTCATGTAGCACACCTAAACATGTACCTGTCGAGCTTCCCAGGGGCATCTCCGAAGATGTTGAACACCAAGTTCGTGATCCACCACGTAGGCCTAAAGCTGTAACCGACCAGCTTTGTGACGCCTATAATTAAGCTACAGTAATCCCTTGCTAATGATGTCATGTCACCATCATTATTGTTGCTAAATCCCATATCGATTCAAACCAATTCAAAATTCAAATTTAAAATAAAGTCAAGCAATAAAAGTTTTCAGATGTCAAAACTAAAATGTTCAAATGTGGAAAATAATAGTTTGTTAATATTGGTGGTGAACCAACATTTTTGTAAAGTGTTTAACTGCTCTAAACTAAATAAAACAGTGGCTAAAGTAATGTTTTAATTGCCTTTTTAATTTGTAAAAATGATAAACTATGTTATTTAAATGTAACCTTAATAAGGCAATAGCCTAAATTATACTAATATTTTGGGCGCAAGTTTTATAATTTATAAAACTATTTTGCTTTTGGATTTAAAATAAAAACAGAAAGGTTTTAAGGGAAAGACAAAAGCTAACAAAAAAGGAGCAAGAAACCCCCCTGCCACCCTCGGCCTCGGCCACCTGAGCCGGCCCATCCAGCCCACTCCCTCTTCCCGGTCGCCTCCCTCTCCTGTACAACCGACCGGGCGCCCGCCCGAGCTGTCCCCATCTGACCAGCTTGTCGGCGCCGCCCCGAGGGGTCACACTCCCCTCTCCTCCTTGCTCGACCTCTCTCCCACCTCCTCCAGATCTGCCGCACCGCGCCTGCCCAGGAGTCGCCGTCGTCGCGGCCTCGCCGTGTGCATGGCCACCGGCGACCGTCCTCCGTCTGCCCGCGTCCAGAAGCCCCCCCCCCCCCCCCGTCCTCGACCACGACGACCGCGACCACGCCACCGACCTGGGAGCCCCTCTGCCTTGCCAGATCGCCACCTTCCTCTGCTTCGGTCATTGCCGTCCACTCTGGCCACCCCTACAACTACTAAGCTGACACCGGACTCGATGTGCCACAAGGTGAGCCGCCCGTCGAGCCCCTCTACCCCTCTCATTCATTTGGACGCGTAGGTCGCCTCCCCACCTCCCCTGCCCGGATGTCGCCCGAGCACGCGCTTGCCGTGGCTCGGACCGCGCATTCCGCCTACCCTCTGGCCACTCCATCGACCGCGCCCTGCACGCCCCACGACCGTGCGTCCTGACCGCCCTTCACGCGCCCACTGACACCAGCGCTCATCCGCACCGTCGCCACTCAGCTCCGTCACGGGCCGACTGCTGCATTCTGTTGCTGCCCGCTGCACCGTGCGGGCTGCGTTGCAGCCGCCACAGCTGCGGCCCCACTTCCCGCTACCTGCTATTGTGCCCTGCCACCGACTGCCGTAGTTGCCCGCCATTGTGTGTGCCCGCCGCCCCGCTGACCCGTGCTCCCGCCTCCGACGCCGCAACTGCCTTCGGCCGGTCGTGCTCAGGCCGCGCCCGAGCTGTAACGCCCTCGATGCGGCTATATCTTCCACATGTCGAAGCATGACTTAGAGGCATAACCGCATTGAAAGCAATGTCGCAAGTGAGGTAATCTTCACACAACCCATGTAATGCCTAAGGGAAAGAGATACATAGTTGGCTTACAATCGCCACTTCACACAATTACATGAATAAAGCATTACATCATCCAGATAAACTCAAGGTCCGACTACGGAACCAAAATAAAAGAAGACTACCCCAAATGCTACACAGATCCCCGATCGTCCCGACTGGGCTCCGCTACTGATCAACTAGTATGAAACAACATAAAGGACAAGATCTTCAACGAGCTCCTCCTTGAGCTTGGTTGCGTCACCTGCTCGGTTCAACGGCACCTGCAAGCTGGTTTTGGAAGTATCTGTGAGTCACGGGGACTCAGCAATCTCACACCCTCGCGATCAAGACTATTTAAGCTTATAGGTAAGGTAAAAGGTATGAGGTGGAGCTGCAGCAAGCTACTAGCATATATGGTGGCTAACATACGAAAATGAGAGCGAGAAGAGAAGGCAAAAGCATGGTCGATAAACTATGATCAAGAAGTGATCCTAGAACAACCTACATCAAGCATAACTCCAACACTGTGTTCACTTCCCGGACTCCGCCGGAAAGAGACCATCACGGTTACACACACGGTTGATGTATTTTAATTAAGGTCAACTTCAGGTTTTCTACAACCGGACATTAACAAATTCCCATCTGCCCATAACCGCGGGCACGAATTTCGAAAGTTCAAATCCCTGCAGGGGTGTCCCAACTTAGCCCATCGCAAGCTCTCACGGTCAACGAAGGATATTCCTTCTCCCAAGACAATCCGATCAGGCTCGGCATCCAGGTTACAAGACATCCTCGACAATGGTAAAACAAGTCCAGCAACACCGCCCGAATGTGCTGACAAATCCCGATAGGAGCTGCACATATGTCGTTCTCAGGGCACACTCAGATTGTCCAAACTTCCGGTAGGCCAGCCCAGAGTTGCCCCTGGTGGCCACCGGCGGCTGACAGTTTGGACCAACACTCAGAGGAGCACTGGCCCGGGGGGGTTAAAATAATGATGACCCTTGAGTCTGCAGAACCCAAGGGAAAGAAAAGGCTAGGTGGCAAATGTTAAAACCAAGGTTGGGCATTGCTGGAGGAGTTTTATTCAAGGCGAACCGTCAAGGGGTTCCCATTATAACCCAACCGCGTAAGGAACGCAAAATCCGGGAACATAACACCGATATGACGGAAACTAGGGCGGCAAGAGTGGAACAAAACACCAGGCATAAGGCCGAGCCTTCCACCCTTTACCAAGTATATAGATGCATTAATTAAATAAGAGGTATTGTGATATCCCAACAAGTAAACATGTTCCAACAAGGAACAACATCTCCATGTTCCAACAAGGAACAAACTTCATCTTCACCTGCAACTAACAATGCTATAAGAGGGGCTGAGAAAAGCGGTAACATAGCCAAACAATGGTTTGCTAGGACAAGGTGGGTTAAAGGCTTGGTTCAATAATATGGGAGGCACGATAAACAAGTGGTAGGTATCGCAGCATAGGCATAGCAAAAGAGCGAGCAACTAGCAAGCAAAGATAGAAGTGATTTCGAGGGTATGGTCATCTTGCCTGAAATCCCGCAAGGAAGAATAAACGAGTCCATGAAGAAGATAAACGGACGTAGTCAACGGATCCTCACAAACGCGACATTATCGGAACCACCCCGAAGAAGCAACACCGGAAAGAACCAAACAACATAGTAAACAACCAACACATGAACATGGCATGATGCACAACCAAGTATGATGCATGTCCGGTTTAATGAAGCGTGTCATGGCAAAAGTGCACAAGCAATCCTACAAATTAAGTGGAGCTCAATATGCAACGGTGCATATTGACGAAACACCACGACAAGTTATTTAGTTCGATCTCCTTTATGTACCCAACAATATTAAATGTTGATTAACATGGCAAGGGGTGAAGCACAACAAAACTACCTATCTAGGCAAGTTTAAATGAGGCCGGAAACAACGAACAACAATTCCGGTAAAACCCCATATGCATATTTTAAGGTTTGGTACTGTTCTGCCCTAAACCATATTTTAGAGTTGTTAAACCTGCAAAGTAAAGCCACCATGTTAAACTAGGCATTTTTCCACCCCATTTACATATAAAGTTTATTAAATTCAGAGTTACGATTATTTAGTTATGAATTAAAGCATTTTAGCAAGTTATTTAAGCAAATTTAAACAAACAGCATTTTAAACATGTTAAACATGGATAAAAGTGGCATATTACGAAACTACACAAAATTCTAGGCATTTTACGTATATAAGTTGTTTTAATGTGATGCACCATTTGTGAGTTATTAAATGCATAAACAACATGGGGTTTTCTATAAAATCGGTCTCTCTGGAATAATAACTAAATTCGCAGATCTGTAAAAAAAACAGTAAATGGGCTGCATCTCGGGCGGACTGGGCTTCTCACCAGAGGGCCAGGCCCAGTCGGTGGAAGAGCCGTGGCAGGCCGGGGTGGACTGGGCTGCGCGGGGACGTGGCTGACGACGCGAGACGAGCGGAAGGAGAGAAGCGGTCAACGCGGCCGTGCGACTGCAAGGCCGGAGTAGGGGAGGCGCACACGCTCCAGGACAGGCGTGCGGTGGCCGCGGAAGTCCATGGAGGCGCGGCGGGGCTGACGGAGGCTGGCCGGACCTGGCCGTTCCGAGGTCAGGCGGCGGAGCTTGCCGGGGTGGTGGAGGCGCTGGGTGGCTCGGCACGCTGTAGGAGCACGTCGGTGCGGGAACGGTTTCAGCTGATGTACTCCTCGTCGAGCGAAGTAGAGGAGGCGAGCTCGTAGGGTAGGCCGACGGCAAGGGACTTGCAACGGCGGCGGGGAACTTGGCGGCAGCAGCAGGACCATGATGGATCGTCGGGGCTCTTGGTGGCATCGGCCCAAGGCGCCGATGTGCTCGCAAGACGGGGCGGCGTGGCGTTGGAGCTCCCGGCGGGTGAGGGACGAGGCAGAGCAGCGGCTGCGGCAGCTCCTGTTGAGGAAAAGAGAGAGGTCCGGGAGGTTAGAGATCAGAGGGAAAAGGAAGATTGCGGAAGGAAGGAGAAGAAGGTAGGGCGAGCGGCGGCACTGGCCCGATGCGGCAGAGAGTAGGCCATCGGAGAGGCGCTGTAGGTGCTTGGTGGGGATCGAAGGATTGGGGAACATGGCAGATCGAGCGCTGCTGTTGGTTGGATCAATTTCGGTGGGGATTGGCCGGCACTGAAAATTAGGAAGGAAGGGGCTGGCTGTCTGGATCGGGGAAGGACCCTGAGATAACAGTGGCGGCGGCAGACACAGGAATAGGTGGATGGGATAGGTTAGGACTAGGGTTAGGCTGGTTATATAGCAGGTGGGATTAGGTTAGGGGGTATTTGGTCCCTCCGATTTTAATCGGACGGTACCGGATAAATAGGGTAGGGAGACCAAAAAGAAAAACAGAGATGTTTTGTAGACGTTTGGGGATGATCCGGACACAACGGTAGCGACAGTACGAGTCGGGTACGGGACTACTTTCGGACGTGCGCGCGAGGAGGGCCGCGGGTTGACGAGAGAGGTTAGCTTGGACCTGGCGGTATGTAGTGGGTTGTGTAGACGGTCTCGAGCTGAGAGAAGAGAAGGGAGGGAGGCCCGGCGACTGTTTCCGGAGACCGAAAACGTCCGACGTTAGACCCGCTATACTGCCGCTATAGTTAATCGTTGGGGCATCAAACGAACTCCGATTGCGATGAAACTTGGCAGGCGGTCTACCTACGCTATAACAAGACCGCACGCCAAATATCATCCCATTCAGAGAACATTTTCTGGCCACTTATAAAATAATATTTCGGACGTGCCGCGGGCGCGTGCAAGTGAGTCTGGCCTCAGAACGGACCATGGAAGGAACTGGGAGACCCGGACGAATGCAAGTTTTGAAAACATGATGATGAAATGCACATGATGACATGATATGAGATGCATGACACGCAAGCAATGACAAGGCAACAACAGTGAATACCCGGAGGACACCTGGCACAATGGTCTCGGGGCGTTACATATTGAATAGCGAGAAATGAGGAGCACCGGCATGAGAAGGTGTTTGAAACGAGGACAAAGGGATATGATCAACACCAAAACTTGATTTGGATCCACCGGAGAAGAAAAGAATGAAGAATGACGAACTTGAAGCTCCATTAGAATCTTCATGAGAATCACCGGATAAGAACATTGACGGAAAAGGATGGAGAGACTTCACAAGAATAAAAGGATACTTGATTAAGACATATGAGTCCTTGAAGAAACAAGGGTGGGTGGGCAGGAAAACAAAGGCAACTTGGAACGGATGAAGCAAACACCGTTGACGAAAAGCTGAGATTGGATCTTGCAAATGTTGAAATGATCGGATCCACTTGAAGAGAAACACGCCGGTTGAAAAGGATTGACATGACAATCTCGATTATCACGAAGGATTAGTATCCACATAGGAATATGAGAACACCGTTTAGGAAAGGTATGGAATCAATACTTGACTTTGAAGCAACTCGAATACCACACCTCAAAACAAAACAAAGGATTGGCTTGCGGAATAAGCCGGAACAAACATATGATAGAGATTTCGTCCAAAGTTTTCGTGGTGGGGCCTACACGGGCTCGATTGTACAACACCATCATGTACAAGGCAGTGCACATGACATTCGAAGCGTCCCCGAGTCGGCATAGCCAAGGACTCTTTAAGACACAACGAGACCACTGTAAAACCAACCGTGAATAGGCGGACCACTAGATGTCGAACCCCAATTTCGTATCATACATCTGTCGGAAAGATATCCTAAGAGCTACTTGAATTCCCACTTATAAACTCCTGAAATTTTCCGGTTATGCAATCAGGTGTTGAGGATACAGGGGAAGCATAATATCTCACCCAAAACTAGAAAATCCTACATCCAGCTGTATCCATCCTTCAACACATAACCAAGAAACCTTTGGAAATCGTTTACCTCAACCTTCGAAAAGCATCCGTTATACAAGTTATGGAAATACTCCCGAACTCCCGCCCCAGTACTGGGTGGCGTCGAGGTTATCTCACCAACAACTGCATAAAAGAGATTTTTGATGTCGGCAAAACTAATCTCAGGTATTCCAGAACTGCAACGATAAAATTTTGACGACAACACCTCGGAGCTCAACTCCCCGGGACACTGCCACAACCCCTAAATGACAGGAGGCACCAAGAAAAATGTTCTCGTCACAAAACCATCGGAACAATTCCAAGATACCCGCATGATCCTAAATTTTTTTAGTGAAATTTGAGAAGAGAAGAGTCAAAACTCTACGTCAGGATGCCTCACCAAAGCGACGAAGGGATTGAGGAGTAAAAAGAATCCTACTCTCCGATATATAATTCCTAAATGACTCAAAACATTTTTCTAGACTCAATAACGCCAGCGATTCGATCAAGCAGGGGGCTCCTAAGGTCGGGGAAGGCTCTGATTACCAACTTGTAACGCCCTCGATGCGGCTATATCTCCCACGTGTCGAAGCACGACTTAGAGGCATAACCGCATTGAAAGCAATGTTGCAAGTGAGGTAATCTTCACACAACCCATGTAATGCATAAGAGAAAGAGATACATAGTTGGCTTACAATCACCACTTCACACAATTACATGAATAAAGCATTACATCATCCAAATACACTCAAGGTCCGACTACGGAACCAAAATAAAAGAAGACTACCCCAAATGCTACACGGATCCCCGATCGTCCCGACTGGGCTCCGCTACTGATCAACTAGTATGAAACAACATAAAGGACAAGATCTTCAACGAGCTCCTCCTTGAGCTTGGTTGCGTCACCTGCTCGGTTCAACGACACCTGCAAGCTGGTTTTGGAAGTATCTGTGAGTCACGGGGACTCAGCAATCTCGCACCCTCGCGATCAAGAATATTTAAGCTTATAGGTAAGGTAAAAGGTATGAGGTGGAGCTGCAGCAAGCGACTAGCATATATGGTGGCTAACATACGCAAATGAAAGCGAGAAGAGAAGGAAAAAGCACGGTCGATAAACTATGATCAAGAAGTGATCCTAGAACAACCTACGTCAAGCATAACTCCAACATCGTGTTCACTTCTCGGACTCCGCCGGAAAGAGACCATCACGGTTACACACGCGGTTGATGTATTTTAATTAAGGTCAACTTCAGGTTTTCTACAACCGGATATGAACAAATTCCCATCTTCCCATAACCACGGGCACGGCTTTCGAAAGTTCAAATCCCTGCAGGGGTGTCCCAACTTAGCCCATCACAAGCTCTCACGGTCAACGAAGGATATTCCTTCTCCCAAGACAATCCGATCAGGCTCGGCATCCAGTTTACAAGACATCCTCGACAATGGTAAAACAAGTCCAGCAACACCGCCCGAATGTGCCGACAAATCCCGATAGGAGTTGCACATATCTCGTTCTCAAGGCACACTCAGATTGTCCAAACTTCCGGTAGGCCAGCCCAGAGTTGCCCCTGGTGGCCACCGGCGGCTGACAGTTTGGACCAACACTCAGAGGAGCACTGGCCCGGGGGGGTTAAAATAATGATGACCCTTGAGTCTGCAGAACCCAAGGGAAAGAAAAGGCTAGGTGGCAAATGTTAAAATCAAGGTTGGGCATTGCTGGAGGAGTTTTATTCAAGACGAACTGTCAATGGGTTCCCATTATAACCCAACCGCGTAAGGAACGCAAAATCCGGGAACATAACACCGATATGACGGAAACTAGGGCGACAAGAGTGGAACAAAACACCAGGTATAAGGCCGAGCCTTCCACCCTTTACCAAGTATATAGATGCATTAATTAAATAAGAGGTATTGTGATATCTCAACAAGTAAACATGTTCCAACAAGGAACAACATCTCCATGTTCCAACAAGGAACAAATTTCATCTTCACCTGCAACTAACAATGCTATAAGAGGGGCCGAGCAAAGCGGTAACATAGCCAAACAACGGTTTGCTAGGACAAGGTGGGTTAGAGGCTTGGTTCAACAATATGGGAGGCATGATAAGCAAGTGGTAGGTATCGCGACATAGGCATAGCAAAAGAGCGAGCAACCAGCAAGCAAAGATAGAAGTGATTTCGAGGGTATGGTCATCTTGCCTGAAATCCCGCAAGGAAGAAGAAACAAGTCCATGAAGAAGATAAACGGACGTAGTCAACAGATCCTCACAAACACGACGTTATCGGAACCACCCCGAAGAAGCAACACCGGAAAGAAGCAAACAACATAGTAAACAACCAACACATGAACATGGCATGATGCACAACCAAGTATGATGCATGTCCGGTTTAATGAAGCATATCATGGCAAAAGTGCACAAGCAATCCTACAAATTAAGTGGAGCTCAATATGCAACGGTGCATATTGACGAAACACCATGACAAGTTATTTAGTTCGATCTCGTTTATGTACCCAACAATATTAAATGTTTATTAACATGGCAAGGGGTGAAGGACAACAAAACTACCTATCTAGGCAAGTTTAAATGAGGCCGGAAACAACGAACAACAATTCCGGTAAAACCCCATATGCATATTTTAAGGTTTGGTACTGTTCTGCCCTAAACCATATTTTAGAGTTGTTAAACCTGCTATGTAAAGCCACCATGTTAAACTAGGCATTTTTTCACCCCATTTACATATAAAGTTTATTAAATTCAGAGTTACGGTTATTTAGTTATGAATTAAAGCATTTTAGCAAGTTATTTAAGAAAATTTAAACAAACAACATTTTAAACATGTTAAACATGGATAAAAGTGGCATATTATGAAACTACACAAAATTCTAGGCATTTTACGTATATAAGTTGTTTTAATGTGATGCACCGTTTGTGAGTTATTAAATGCATAAACAACAAGGGGTTTTCTGTAAAATCGGTCTCTTTGGAATAATAACTAAATTCATAGATCTGTAAAAAATAGTAAATGGGCTGCATCTCAGGCGGACTGGGCTTCTCACCAGAGGGCCAGGCCCAGTCGGTGGAAGAGCCGTGGCAGGCCGGGGTGGACTGGGCCGCGCGGGGACGTGGCTGACGACGCGAGACGAGCGAAAGGAGAGAAGCGGTCAACGCGGCCGTGCGACTGCAAGGCCGGAGCAGGGGAGGCGCACGCGCTCCAGGACGGGCGTGCGGTGGCCGCGGAAGTCCATGGAGGCGCGGCGGGGCTGACGGAGGCCGGCCGGACCTGGCCGTTCCGAGGTCAGGCGGCGGAGCTTGCCGGGGTGGTGGAGGCGCTGGGTGGCTCGACACGCTGCAGGAGCACGTCGGTGCAGGAACGGTTTCAGGTGATGTACTCCTCGTCGAGCGAAGGGTACGCCGACGGCAAGGGACTTGCGACGGCGGCGCGGAACCTGGCGGCAGCATCAGGACCATGATGGATCGCCGGGGCTCTTGGTGGCATCGGCCCAAGGCGCCGATGTGCTCGCAAGACGGGGCGGCATGGCGTTGGAGCTCCCGGCGGGTGAGGGACGAGGCAGAGCAGCGGCTGCGGCAGCTCCTATTGAGGAAAAGAGAGAGGTCCGAGAGGTTAGAGATCAGAGGGAAAAGGAAGATTGCGGAAGGAAGGAGAAGAAGGTAGGGCGAGCGACGGCACTGGCCCGATGCGGCAGAGAGTAGGCCATCGGAGAGGCGCTGTAGGTGCTTGGTGGGGATCGAAGGATTGGGGAACAGGGCAGATCGAGTGCTGCTGTTGGTTGGATCAATTTCGGTGGGGATTGGCCGGCACTAAAAATTAGGAAGGAAGGGGCTGGCTGTCTGGATCGGGGAAGGATCCCGAGATAACAGTGGCGGCGGCAGACACGGGAATAGGTGGATGGGACATGTTAGGACTAGGGTTAGGCTGGTTATATAGCAGGTGGGATTAGGTTAGGGGGTATTTGGTCCCTCTGATTTTAATCGGACGGTACTGGATAAATAGGCTAGGAAGACCAAAAAGAAAAACGGAAATGTTTTGTAGATGTTTGGGGATGATCCGGACACAACGGTAGCGGCAGTCTGAGTCGGGTTCGGGACAACTTTCGGACGTGCGCGCGAGGAGAGCCGCGGGCTGACGAGAGAGGTTAGCTTGGACCTGGCGGTATGTAGTGGGCTGTGTAGATGGTCTCGAGCTGAGAGAAGAGAAGGGAGGGAGGCCCGGTGACTGTTTCCGGAGACCGAAAACGTCCGACATTAGACGACTATACTGCCGCTATAGTTAATCGTTGGGGCGTCAAACGAACTCGGATTGCGATGAACCTTGGCAGGCGGTCTACCTACACTATAACAAGACCGCACGCCAAATCTCATCCCATTCCAAGAACATTTTCCGGCCACTTATAAAATAATATTTCGGACGTGCAGCGGGCACGTGCAAGTGAGTCTGGCCTCAGAACGGACCACGGAAGGAACTGGGAGACCCGGACGAATGCAAGTTTTGAAAAATGATGATGAAACGCACATGATGACATGATATGAGATGCATGACACGCAAGCAATGACAAGGCAACAACAGCGAATACCCGGAGGACACCTGGCACAACGGTCTCGGGGCCTTACACGAGCCCCACCCCTGACGCGAGCTCCGCCACCGCCCGTTTGGTCGCCAGACTGCATCAACGGTGGGCCGCCGTCGCCTCTGCTGGTCGCCGACGTGCACCAGCACGCGCACGCGTGGGAACCTAGCCCCGTGTCTTTAACACGTGGGCCCGACCTAGCTTAATTAGGGGGATAACCCCTCCCCACTAACTCTAACCCACTTCCCTAACCCCCACTTACAACTGGGCCCTAGGCCACTATTTAAGTATATTAGTTTTTAATAAAAAATGTTATTAGTCCTAGGGTCACTGACATGCGGGCCCGATTGGACCCGTTGACTAGTCAAAGGTTCACCAGTCAACTGCTGCGTCAGCAGTTAACTAGCCCACCTGTCGGCCACTGGTGCACCTCTGGGTGAACTTCACCGGGTGCACCCAGCCCCTTTTCTGCATTTTGTTGTTTTAGTTAATTAAATCAATTTCAGAATATAGATTAAAACTTTGAAAAATTATATAAAATAATCCATAACTCGGATGAAAATACTTTGTACATGAAAGTTGCTTAGAATGACGAGACAAATCCGAATATGCAATCCATTCATCCGCCGCATGTCCCAAGCATAGTGAATATGCAAGAATACATTTCCGTTTCATCTGCCCGAAAACGTCAAACACCGGGAATACTTTCCCGGATGTTTACCCCCTTCACCAGTATCACCTACTACTGCGTTAGGGCACACCTAGCACCGCTATCTGCTTTGTCATGCATCGTCATGCATCTGATTGCATTGTATTCATTGTTTCTTCCCCCTCTTCTCCCCGGTAGACTACGAGACTGACGCCATTGCTGTCCCGATCGTCTACGGTGTTGACGACTGTCGGTGTCAAAACCGGCGGATCTCGGGTAGGGGCTCCCGAACTGTGCATCTAAGGTCGATGATAACAGGAGACAGGGGACACAATGTTTACCCAGGTTCGGGCCCTCTCTATGGAGGTAATACCCTACTTCCTGCTTGATTGATCTTGATGAATATGAGTATTACAAGACTTGATCTACCACGAGATCGTAATGGCTAAACCCTAAATGTCTTGCCTAACTATGATTATGAGGATCTCTGTCTATGGACCTAGCCCTCCGGTTTATATAGTAACCGGGTGATCTAGGGTTACATAAGGTCGGTTACAGAGAAAGGAATCTTCCGCTTTGTATCTTCACGGCCCATCAGTCCGGCCCATATCCAATAGGTCGGACGCCCGAGGACCCCTTAGTCCAGGACTCCCTTAGTAGCCCCTGAACCAGGATTCAATGATGAGGTGTTCGGCGCGCAGGTTGTCTTCGGCATTGCAAGGCGGATTCCCTTTTCTGAATACTCCAAGATAATCTTCGAATGAAACGAATGTGTCCGAATCTGCAACACAAGTACCGCACACATAGCTGTAGAGAGTATAATATTTCACGAGTCCAATCTGCTGACAACTTTTTGTAACGTGACACCATGTTTGCCCAGTCATTATTTCAAACCGTTTCTTGTCCCGCCGTTCCATGTTTCGAGGCGCGATTTTTATGTCACGTCTTGTCGGAGCAGAGATCGTGTCCCCTTATCACGGGATTCTCATCAATATGAACGTGGATAACCCAACCGTTCCATTGGTATGATTCCTTTGGAATAGGCAGGTTTTCAGGCTCAGGTAGAGGTGTCCGATATCCGTTGCCTTTATAAAGGAGCCAAGGGACGCCTTGCTTTGCGAGAGGGTCGTATTCATCTCCCACTTCCTGCGAGGGCTAGGATTCGCTCTTCACCCCTTCGTCCGGGGGCTCATGTTTTACTATGGACAAGATTTTCACGATCTAGCCCCAGATTCTTTTCTTTTCATCTCGATGTTCATTGTCACGTGCGAGGCCTATCTCCACATTCCCCCACACTTTGGCTTATGGCTCAAGACCTTTAGCGTGAAGCCGAAAGTAATCAATGGTGAACAAGCGGAGTGCGGAGGTGCTACAGTGAGCAACCTTATCAATGCTCCTCGGCCGGAATGCTCTTTCACCGAAACTCTTGACCTATGGCAGCGGGAGTGGTTTGATGTCACTAAACCCCGCGGTACCATGTGGGCAGCTATACCTGCGTTTCGATCTGGCCCTTCGTTACAGCTTGCGTCATGGATTAATAAAGGACTGGACTGGGGATCAATTGACGAAGTGCAGACTCTACAGAGCAGCATCCAGAGCCTCCTTGAGAAGGACGTCAGTCTTATCAACGTGGTTCAAGTAATGCTAGTCCGCCGGGTTCTGCCGTGCCAGCGGTGTCCTCTTCGTATGTGGGAGTTTAACCCGGAAGGACCACGGACCCTCCAAGACTTCTTCGGTATTTCGCACAAAGGAATGTCGAAGCTGTTTTTCGGGAAACTAAAACAATGGCTGGACACCACCGAAGACATCGGTCTTGACCACAACCATCTGGATACCTCGGTAAGCGCTCTATTTCCGAACAATGTTTCAGCAATGTATGCCATACTGCGACACTGACCATACCATCCTCTTCCAGGGCTGGATAAAGCAGAGCGAATCAGGTGTTCGGCCCCCTTCCCGAAGACTCAGTGGATTCCGTATTAACAAGGATGCTGGCCCCGACACCATACCAGATGTAACGCCCCGGATACAACTTTCCATATTTGTACTCTGACTCTAGCCTTTTCCAGAGATGCGATATGAGATTCCCTCGTGGTTGGGTTTTGTCTTCGTTTTGCATTTTGTTCATGTCATGCATTGCATATCATGTCATCATGTGCATCGCATTTGCATACGTGTTCGTCTCATGCATCCGAACATTTTCCCCGTTGTCCATTTCTCAATCCGACACTCCTATGTCCTCCAAAGCCCCCCTTTTGCCTCTTTTCGTGTGCGGGTGTTAAACATTCTCGGAATGGACCGAGATTTGCCAAGCGGCCTTGGTACACTACCGGTAGACCGCCTGTCAAAGTTTCGTGCCATTTGGAGTCCGTTTGATAATCCAACGGTTAACCGGGGAACCGTAAAGGCCTCGTGCGTGTTGCAGCCCAACACCCCTTTAAAATGGCCCAATAACCCATCCAAACCCCCCATCCTCTCGGTCGTTCGATCACAATCGCGTGGCCGAAAACCGCACCTCATTTGGACTCTCCTAGCTCCCTCTACCTATATATTTGTACCTCCCCCCGAATTTTCACGGACGAAACCGTAGATCTTCCTCCTCCGCGCGCCGGACATGTCCATTCCGCCGCCGGACATGTCCGCCTCCGCCCCCTCGTCCAATCGGATCGCGCCACGTCGACACGCCGCCGTCTCACCGCTGCCGCGGCCCGTGGAGCCCATTCGGGGCCCGCGCGAGCCCGTCCGCGCCGCTGCCCGGCCCGCCCGCGCCCCGCCGCCCGTCGTCGCCGCCTCCTTGGCGCCACCGTCCCGCTCGCCGCCGGCGACCTGCTCCGCCATCCGCGCCGCCTCCTGCCGCTCCTTGTCACCACTCCGGCCAGCAGGGTCTCGGCGGAATCCCGACCACGACCCGCCGGAGCTCTCCGCCCCTCAACGCTGGCCCCGGCCGGATCCGGCGCTGCAGCCCCAGATCCGCGCGCCCCGGGCACCTCCACGCCTATGCCGCCCGCCGGCAACCTCGTCCTCCGCCGCCATGGCTGTTGGGGATACACATAACAGGTAGGCCCACGAAGGGTCGAAATATCATAAAGCATGGGGTCCACACAACATGTGGGTCCAAATAAATTTCATACAGACATACTATCCACTCGAATGACTATCAAGTCACTCGGACAACAACAACCACTCGGAGCATAGCACTCCACTCGACCAACTCATTCCACTCGGAGCACCTGATCTCACTCGGATATGCGAAGACCCGCAGTCAACAAGGCACTCGAAGCATCATCTTAGTAGTAGGCTGAGTTATGGCATTAACGCCCCCACTTTGTAACATAGGAGGTGAGGGGGTGGCGCACTCTATATAAGCCACCCCCACCACTAGACTAGGGGGCTTTTTTCTTCCACCTCTCCCTCTTTCTCATGATTTAGCTTGAGGCATGGAGATCAATTCTCCCCCCCCCCCCACCACTAGACTAGGGGGCTTTTTTCTTCCACCTCTCCCTCTTTCTCATGATTTAGCTTGAGGCATGGAGATCGATTCTCCCCCCCCCCTCTCTCTCAAATACACCATGTAATCTCCGGATACATACTCAGATAAAACAAATCTTCTTCGGAGCACGAGACGTAGGGCTGTTATCTCCACCGTGAGAGGCCCGAACTCGATAAAACCATCGTGTCACCCATTTGCATCTCGATAGATCATTCTCCGTTACCCTATACCTTATTATTGTCGGAATCGTTTTCATGACAGTTGGCGCCCACCGTGGGGCATGGTGTCTATTGAGCCATGGTGCAAATGGTTTTTTCTTCAACCTTCGACAGCCGATCAATGACCATCACTAGAAACATTCGCGGCTGGAAGTCTGGCTATTGCGCCATTCATACACACATAAGAATCAGGGAAGTGTCCTTTCGATATAGTCTTTCTTCAATTAATCATCTAAGAATGGTTTTTTCTTTTCCTCCTACATAGGATCATAAAGAGAAGAAGTGGATCGGTGAGACGGTGACTCTACTCACCGACGATGAAGCATCGTCGTCCACCCCTCGTCATCTCTGGTCTCGTCTGCGGCGCCAGTGTCGCGACCCCACGCACGAACGTCGAGGCTGTGTCGTCTCCGGCTCCATCTATGATGCCGACACGCCCTTCCACGTACCTGCACCGACGCCGTCCACCCGTCGTCATCTCCGACGCCTCGACGCCGCCGTCGAACTCATCTCACACGACCATCTCTTCATATAGCTGCGCTGCGGCAGCCTCCGCGACGAAGCGGATCCAATGACGTGCACACACACAAGACTCTGGCGGGCAGAGCCGGTTCATCGTGCCTGCCGGCGTCGTTGTGTCCATCGACGTGCTGCTCCGCGCTGAGCACGCCCTCGGCGACCCCAAAGTGGGCGCACCTTAGCGGGAACGCCACGGCCATGTACTCAGGTAATCAGGTTCATAGTGCCCGCCGACGTCGTTGTGCCCGTCGACGTGCTGCTCCGTGCCTAGCACGCCCTCGGCGACTGTGATGTCGGCAGGGTCCGCATCACGCTCCTTGAGCTGTTCTCCGGTGCCCCCAACGGCCCTGTCACCGGCGAGTTCAAGGCCTTCCGGGGCCGCAAGACCGACTCCGGCAAACCCCACGGCGCAGCAATAAATGGCGCGCAGTGAATTCTCCGTGGAAGAAAGAAACTTCCATGCGGAGCCAGTTTTAATTCTTGCTTAATTACCGCTAATTAACGTCTTCTACATGCACGTACAGGTTTAGGATGTGGGCCTCATAACCCTTCCGGGGAGTTAATTGACCTTCTCATTAAGCGGCCAGTTAGTGGGGATTTCTAGCGTCGGTTACCTGATTACGGCGGCCAAAGAGCGCTCTACTTCTGCTATTTCTGCACCAGTTAATGGGTGCATGCATGCATGCAAGTATAACCGCACAGTATTTTAACCGTGGCTTTACTTGCAAACTTGCAGGGTCACCCGATGGATCTTTCACTCGGACAGCAGCGAACCAGATTCGTTCAGAGTACATTCAGATAAAGCCACCTGGACGCAGACTCAAGTTCACTCAGCCACGGACCCGAGTTCACTCGGACGGATTTCTCGTCTAGTACCTGAACGCAAGTCAGAGGACAAGGCGCGTCGTCGTTCCGCGGGAAATGTTTACATCACTCGGACGCCTGTGCATCGACACTCCGCGAGACACGTCTACGTTATTAGGATGCCCGGCGCATCGCCACATCATGGGACACGTCTACATCACTCGAACGTTCCGCGCATCATCACTCCGCGGAACATATCACTTCATCCAAACGCCCCACGCATCGTCACTCCGCGGGACACGTCTACTTCACTCGACCGTCCCGCGCGTCGTCATCAGTTTGTCACTTCATCACCACTCGGCCGCTCCGCGCGTCGCCACTTGGTTGGTCACCTCATAACCACTCGTCCGCCCCGCGCGTCGCCATCGGTTGGTCACCTCATCACCACTCGGCCGCCCCGTGCGTCGCCACTCGGTTGGTCACCTCATCATCACTCGGTCGCCCCGCGTGGTGCCACTCGGTTGGTCACCTCATCACCACTCGGCCGCCCTGCGCGTCGCCATCGGTTGGCACCTCATAACCACTCGGCCGCCCCGCGCGTCGCCATCGGTTGGTCACCTCATCACCACTCGGCCGCTCCGCGCGTCGCCACTTGGTTGGTCACCTCATAACCACTCGGCCGCCCCGCGCGTCGCCATTGGTTGCTCACCTCATAACCACTCGGCCACCCCGCGCGTCGCCATCGGTTGGTCACCTCATCATCACTCGACCGTATCGTGCGTGCCACTCGGTTGGTCACCTCATCACCACTAGGCCGCCCCGCGCGTTACCACTCGGCCGCCCCGCGCGTTGCCCCTCGGTTGGTCACCTCATCACAACTCGGCCGCCCCGCGCGTCGCCATCGGTTGGTCACCTCATAACCACTCGGCCGCCCCGCGCGTCGCCATCGATTGGTCACCTCATCACCACCCGGCCGCTCCGCGCGTCGCCACTTGGTTGGTCGATCACCTCATAACCACTCGGCCACCCTGCGTGTCGCCATCGGTTGGTCACCTCATAACCACTCGGCCGCCTCGTGCGTCGCCACTCGGTTAGTCACCTCATCACCACTCCGCCGCCCCGCGCGTCGCCACTTGGTTGGTCACCTCATCACCACTCGGCCGCCCAGCGTGTCGCCATCGGTTGGTCACCTCAACACCACTCGGCTGCCCCATGCGTCGCCACTCGGTTAGTCACCTCATCACCACTCGGCCGCCCCGCGCGTCGCCACTTGGTTGGTCACCTCATCACCACTCGGCCGCCCAGCGCTTCGCCATCGGTTGGTCACCTCATCACCACTCGGCCGCCCCGCGCGTCGCCACTCGGTTGGTCGCCTCGTCACCACTCAGCCACTCGCGCGCCTTCAGACAGCTAAGTCATTTTACATTCTGTTATTTCCATCTTCCCGAGTATCGCGTAATTCGCACATCACATTCACTCGGAGGCCACGCCACCGAGTGTACCTCTGCGCTCGGCTGCTTATTTTCACTTACTTGCTTAGTACTGGTTATGTGACTCCCGATTCAAGCTCCCATTTTTTCGCATACATCATTCACGAACACCATGTGTCGTTTTTCATTTCAAGTTTGCATTGGTCCTCGGGCGCTGCAACTCAGTCGGAACATTGCACTACCTTTTACTTGTGTCCGACGCTCTAACATATCAAGTTGGATCCTTCACTTTCTCAAGTTCGATCAGATCCTTCACTCTTTTAGACTCTTGCTGGTTAACCAACAAGCCCCTTGCACTCCCAGTGGGTGTCTATGGGTGTTATTCACACAAATCATTTCAGCACACATCAAATTTCCTCGAGAAATTATTTCGTTTGCTTGTGCCATTTTGTACACAAGTTACGCGATCACTCGACGGCCCTATGCGCCAACTTCATCGCTGCTCGGACTCGGTCACCATACCGGTCCCAGCGCACCACAACACCGACCTTGTCGCTTTGTTGACTTCAAACACATCCGGACGACCCCTCTGTGGAATCCTCTTCATCGTATCAATGATATAGACCTCGTCAGGCATGAGACAGATAAGTCCCTTTTATAATTAAACTTCACACTTCACTCTTTTGCGAGTTCGCCTCTTTCGAGCATCACTTGGAAGCTTCTCCTCATCTTTACCTGAGTCCGACTCGATGAATTGCCAATCATCCATTCAAAACTATATTTCTCGTATTCCGACATGTCCATTGTCGAAGCCTGTAGTACGCTCGGGGGCTACACTGTTGGGAAACGTAGTAATTTTAAAAAAATTCCTACGCACACGCAAGATCATGATGATGCATAGCAACGAGAGGGAAGAGTGTTGTCTACGTACCCTTGTAGACCGGAAGCGGAAGCGTTAGCACAACGCGGTTGATGTAGTCGTACGTCTTCATGGCCCGACCGATCAAGCACCGAAACTATGGCACCTCCGAGTTCTAGCACACGTTCAGCTCGATGACGATCCCCGGACTTCGATCCAGCAAAGTGTCGGGGATGAGTTCCGTCAGCACGACGGCATGGTGACGATCTTGATGTTCTACCGTCGCAGGGCTTCGCCTAAGCACCGTTACAATATTATCGAGGATTATGGTGGAGGGGGGCACCGTACACGGCTAAGAGATCAATGATCAATTGTTGTGTCTATGGGGTGCCCCCCTGCCCCCGTATATAAAGGAGTGGAGGAGGGGGCCGGCCAAGGAGTGTGCGCGCCCTAAGGGGGAGTCCAACTCCCACATGGAGTAGGACTCCCCTTTTTCCTATTAGGAGTAGGAGAGGGAAGGAAGAGGAAGGAGGGAGGAAGGAAAGGGGGGGCCCCTCCCAATTCGGATTGGGCTTGGGGGGGGGCGCCCCCTCCCTTGCTCCTTTCCCCTCCTTTCCACTAAGGCCCAATAAGGCCCATATACCTCCCGGGGGGGTCGGATAACCTCCCGGTGATCCGGTATTGTCCCAATCTCACCCGGAACCTTTCCGGTGTCCAAATATAGTCGTCCGATATATCGATCTTTATGTCTCGACCATTTCGAGACTACTCGTCAAGTCTGTGATCACATCCGGGACTCCGAACAACCTTCGGTACAAAATATATAAACTCATAATGAAACTGTCATCGTAACGTTAAGCGTGCGGACCCTACGGGTTCGAGAACAATGCAGACATGATCGAGACACGTCTCCGGTCAATAACCAATAGCGGAACCTGGACGCTCATATTGGCTCCTACATATTCTACGAAGATCTTTATCGGTCAGACCGCATAACAACATACGTTTGTTCCCTTTATCATCGGTATGTTACTTGCCCGAGATTCGATCGTCGGTATCTCAATACCTAGTTCAATCTCGTTACTGGCAAGTCTCTTTACTCGTTATATAATACATCATCTTGCAACTAACTTATTAGTTGCATTGCTTGCAAGGCTTAAGTGATGTGCATTACCGAGAGGGCCCACAGATACCTCTCCGACAATCAGAGTGACAAATCCTAATCTCGAAATACGCCAACCCAACATGTACCTTTGGAGACACCTGTAGAGCACCTTTATAATCACCCAGTTACGTTGTGACGTTTGGTAGCACACAAAGTGTCCCTCCGGTAAACGGGAGTTGCATAATCTCATAGTCATAGGAACATGTATAAGTCATGAAGAAAGCAATAACAACATACTAAACGATCAGGTGCTAAGCTAATGGAATAGGTCATGTCAATCACATCATTCTCCTAATGATGTGATCTCGTTAATCAAATGACAACTCATGTCTATGGTTAGGAAACATAACCATCTTTGATTAACGAGCTAGTCAAGTAGAGGCATACTAGTGACACTTTGTTTGTTTATGTATTCACACAAGTATTATGTTTCCGGTTAATACAATTCTAGCATGAATAATAAACATTTATCATGATATAAGGAAATAAATAATAACTTTATTATTGCCTCTAGGGCATATTTCCTTCATACAACGCACTCGGGGGTTGCATCTCGTTTGGAATGGCACTCTCCTGATTGGTAGAGTACTTCATCATCAGTCGGATCATTCACTTCAACAAGTTCATTCGATCCGCCACTTTGACAAGTTTTATAATCACCCAGACGCTCTGCATGCCATCTTCATTCCTACTCAGACTCAGTTGGCACGCCTGTCTTGTTGTGTCGCAACCACACTACACCGATCTCGTCGCTACATTAGCTTCGAAAGCATCTGGCTAACTCCTTCGAAGACCATTTCAGCCACTTGGCTGGACACGCAATCTTTCACTCGGCTGCCTCGCGCGTCGTCACTCGGCCACCCCGCGCATCACCACTTGGCTGGACACATAGTCTTTCACTCGGCTGCCCTGCGCGTCGTCGCTCGGCCACCCCGTGCATCACCACTTGGCTGGACACGTAGTCCTTCACTCGGCCACCTCATGCATCCTCACTCGACCGCCCCATGCGGCGCCACTCGGTTGTGCACGTCTTCACCACTCAGCTGCCCCGTGCATCACCACTTGGCTGCACATGTAGCTCTTCACTCGGCCACCTTGCGCATCCTCACTCAACCGCCCCATGCGGCGCCACTCGGTTGTGCACGTCTTCACCACTCGGCCGCCCCTGCGCGTCACCACTCGGTTGTGCATGTCTTCACCACTCGGCCGCCCCGCGTGTCGTCACTCTGTTGTACACATCTGTACCCCTCGGCCGCCCCACGCGTCGCCACTTGGCTAGATATGTAGTCCTACACTCGACCACCTCGCACGTCATCACCACTCGGCCGCCCCATGCATCGCCACTCGGTTGGACATGTCTTCACCACTCAGCCACTCCGTGCGTTGCCACTCGGCCGCTCTGTGCGTTGCCACTCACCCGCTCCGTGTGTTGCCACTCGGACGCTGCGCGCATCGCCACTCGGTTGTGCACATCTTCACCACTCGGACCGCCCCGCGCGTCGCCGGTCAGTTGTACGCATCATCGCCCTTCGACCGCCTCGCGCGCCACCATCAATTGGACATGTATTTACCTCTACACCCCAACACGAGAACGACTAAGTTACTCATATGATCAAACCTCATATCACACTCTGTAGCAAGCTTACCTCTTTTGAGCATCACTCGGGGGCTACGCAGAGCTGTTGGCCATGCCGCCCTTAGGGGTTACGCCCATTGATCACATTAGGAATATCTTTCTGACCATACATGCTTGGTCCGCCAAAAATCTATAAGGGTAGTACTGTCCACTCGGATGATCGCCCAAATCATTACCTGAATTCATCTTCTGGACTGCAAAAGGGTGAAAACGACGCTCTCTACGGATACACTTGGCCCTTATCCTAGGCTCCAAGGCGTCAGTTTCACAAACTTGGATTCAGAGATGGCATGTGCTGGTGTTCCCCCGGGATAATGAGTGGCCTCTCTCCGGAGAGTCAGCCCACACACTAGCCTTGCCACTCGGGTTTCATGGCACGTCCATGTCAGACCACTAGTCTATCTCCTCCGGGAGACATACGAGTGCCACCAAGTTTTTCCTTGCAGTTAACATACCCCGATCAGTCGGGAAGCACGTCCACTCGGACAAATACCTCTTTCATGCAAAAGGGTGAAAATGAAGCTCCTCTACGGATACAATGTACTCTTACAAATACCCCTTTCATGCAAAATCTAATGGTTAATATAGGAAGTACTACTGGAACGATTACTCCCTGGACTGTCCAACTTTTTTTTTCTACAGTCGGCAGTTTCAAAGCCGAATTCATTCACCATGCCGAGAGCACGAAGATTCACCTGCTTGACCGAGTTCCAGGTTGAATTTATTCCGTGCCGAGTGCACGAAGATCAGTCCGACTGACTCAGTTCCAGGCTGAGCTTATTTACCATGTCAAGCGCCTGAAGATGCATCCGATTGACTCAATTCCAGACTAAAAGATATTTACCGTGTCGACTGTGTGGAGGTTTATCATGAAACTTAAACCCTCTTCCCGACTCATCTTGTCCGACAGAGGCTCAGAGACTACATCCAGTGGGTGCACTCAGCGTGCCCCCACTGGAAGAGAACTCAGAAAGAAACATTTTGCTCGATGCAAGACCATCTCCGGATCACTCAAGTGCTACTCGACTTCCGAGTCGAGGAAGGCAAGCTAGACCAGTACCAGATCCTCAAGCACTACTCGACCTCCGAGTCAGAGAGGAACAAGTTCTATCATTACCAGCTAAGAAGATTTTTTGTTCTCTCAGACCCCCGCTGACTGCCCGTAGTCGACGGCGGTCTCGGGGACTACACCCAGTGGTTGCACTCAGTGTGCCCCCACAGGAGTAATCTCCACTCGGTACGGTCTGACCGGTCCGAGTGGCGAACAACAAACAAACAAGTTCTAAGGCTCCCGCCGGCTAGCAAAATTAATTGCTATAAGGTGAGTTTAGTGCTCCTCCATGGACCTGTTTTGAGCCTTATTCTAGGACTCAAAGCGTGAAACACATAAGTTTGGATGTAGAGCCGACTCGTATTGACGTTCATCCGGGATAATAATGGCATATCTCCGAGAGAGCAGTCCATGTGTCAATCTTGTTGCCCGGATTTAATGACACATCCGTACTCTGATCACAAGTTAACCTCTTCTGAGAGATGATCGAGTGTCACCAAGTTGCTCCTCGCGGACACTTACCCCAGATCAGTCGGGAAGCACAGTACCAGAATCCATTGAGATTTTGTTCAAACCTAGGTTGTCTGAAAGCACGATGACGGGTACTGAGTATTTCCATAATCACTCGGGCCAAATTGTGTCTTTCACAAACTCGTTCTGCAAAATCGCAATTGATTCGGGGGTAATGCTTGGGATACACATAACAGGTAGGCCCACAAAGGGTCGAAATATCATAAAGCATGGGGTCCACATAGCATGTGGGTCCAGATAAATTGCATACAGACATACTATCCACTCGGATGACCATCAAGTCACTCGGACGACAACAACCACTCGGAGCATAGCACTTCACTCGACCAACTCATTCCACTCGGAGCACCTGATCTGACTCGGATATGCGAAGACCAGCAGTCAACAAGGCACTCGAAGCATCATCTTAGTAGTAGGCTGAGTTATGGCATTAACGCCCCCACTTTGTAACATAGGAGGTGAGGGGGTGGCGCACTCTATATAAGCCACCCCCACCACTAGACTAGGGGGCTTTTTTCTTCCACCTCTCCCTCTTTCTCATGATTTAGCTTGAGGCATGGAGATCAATTCTCCCCCCTCTCTAAAATACACCATGTAATCTCCGGATACATACTCAGATAAAACAAAGCCTCTCCGGAGCACGAGACGTAGGGATGTTATCTCCACCGTGAGAGGCCCGAACTCGCTAAAACCATCGTGTCACCCATTTGCATCTCGATAGATCATGCTCCGTTACCCTATATCTTATTATTGTCGGAATCGTTCCCACAACAATGGCCTCGCCAGCAACCGCCGTCATCGCCCTCGCCGCCTGGGACGGCCTCGTCCAGATCCTCCCGGACTCGTCGAACCAAACGCGGCTCTCCGTCCCCCGGATCTCCTCGTCCCGATCTATCCCATCCAATTTTTGGAGGGTATAAATTCTTCTAAGTCCCTAAGTCTGTGACATTTTGTGCCTCTGTTCAACATGCCATAACTCCTCATCCGTAGCTCCGTTTTGCATGCATGATATATCGTTCATCAGGATGTCCTCTTCATTTTGTTCCATTGTGCCATGCTTGTTTGAGTCCATCTTGATTCCCAAATTGTTGTTGCAAGAGTGCCATAAAATGTTAGGTGTTGATTCTTAGCAGATCTTGAGCATTTGTCATTTTTGCCACATTTATTGTGTGCTGCATATGGGCATGAGCTCTACATGTGTTTCGGGCTATGCCATGCCATCTTTACAGGGGTGTATGCCATGTATTTTTGTGATCAATGTGGTGACTAGCACAAGCATGGAAAGTAGCTCTCGTAATATTGCTGTTTTCAGGGACTTCGAATTTCACTAAGTCATTTTCCCTGTTGCTATTTTTATGCCATGTATTAATGTTGCTTCAGAGAGATCCATGCTTCTTTTGAGTATGTTCAGTAAGGATGTTTTGGACATATGGTTGTGTTCTATCCATCCATGTCCCTGTTTGCATTTATGGAGTGTCCTAGCATGACTCAATCTTGCTCTACTTTTGCTATAAAATGTTCCTGGCAGATTGTTTACGTGTTAATCAATTTTGCCAAGGTTGTTGTAGTTGATCCATGTATGCTATGAGCCTGTTCTTGCTTTGGTTAGCTTCATGAACATGTCTTCTTGCTGGTAGTATGCTTAGCTTGTCATGCAATGCCTTGTGGTGAGTGAATCGAGCTCGCAAAGAGGCCTTCATAATTTTGTTGATGCCATGTCCAGTTTTCTGCTAAGTCTGAATCTGTTAACGAAACTTGCTATGTTTACATGGGTCCCATCACATCTTCTGATACTTTTTGGCTTATGGTCATTAAGGGACTTTTGTTATATGCTTTCAGTAGATTCATGCCATGCCTTTGTTTACTATGTTATGTTCCTGTAGCATGTTGTTAACTTGCTCTAAACATTGCTTCCTGATGTTAATTCCTGGCATGTTAGTATTTTCACGAAGTCTGTGATGCGTATATCTTTTGCACTTTTGACATGCTCTTTTGAACCTGCTATTGTGTGATTTAGCCGTAGCTCAGTGTTCATCTTTTGTCAAGCACTTTGAGTAGATCACTGCCATGTGTTTTGTTGCTATGTTGGAGTGTAGTAGCTTTGTTTCTTGTTGCATTCTAGATGGCATCATGCTGTTAATCGAAGAATTGTGCCATTCTTGTTTTGCTTTCCATTTGCAAACTGTGCATCTGATTTCGGTGATCTTTATATTGATTTCGACCGAAATCAACTCATCTTTCCAGAGGCGCACTTTGTTTGCCAAGTTGATGCCTTGATCAATCTTACCCTTCCGAAGCACGCATATGCATTGCATATCACATCCCGCATATCATGTCATGTTTTGCATCATGTTGCTTGCGCATTGCACCGTGGTTGATTGTGGTTTTCTTTACTTGTGTTCTTGCCTTGGGTAGAGCCGGGAGAAGAGTTCGTGATCGAGGAACCCGTTGAGTACACTTACGAGGATCAAGCTTACGTCAACTCGGAGAACTTTGCAGGCAAGATGACCATACCCTCGAAATCACTTCTATCTTTGCTTGCTAGTTGCTCGCTCTTTTGCTATGCCGCGATACCTACCACTTGATATATCATGCCTCCCATATTGCCATGTCAAGCCTCTAACCCACCTTTCCTAGCAAACCGTTGTTTGGCTATGTTACTGCTTTGCTTAGCCCCTCTTATAGCATTGCTAGTTGCAAGTGAAGATGGAGTTTGTTCCTTGTTCGAACATGATTATTGTTGGGATATCATTATTATATCTTGTTTACTTTAATGCATCTATATACTTGGTAAATGGTGGAAGGCTCGGCCTTATGCCTGGTGTTTTGTTCCACTCTTGCTGCCCTAGTTTCCGTCATACCGGTGTTATGTTCCTTGATTTTTCATTCCTTATGGAGTTGGGTTATAATGGGAACCCCTTGATAGTTCGCCTTGAATAAAACTCCTCCAGCAAGGCCCAACCTTGGTTTTACCATTTGCCACCTAAGCCTTTTTCACTAGGGTTCTGCAGAATCAAGGGTCATCTTTATTTTAAACCCCCCCGGGTCAGTGCTCCTCTGAGTGTTGGTCCGAAACGAGTAGACTGCGGGGCCACCTCGGGGAAACTTGAGGTTTGGTTTTACTCGTAGGATGTCTCATCCGGTGTTCCATGAGAACGAGATACGTGCGACTCCTATCGGGATTTGTCGGCACATCGGGTGGCTTTGCTGGTCTTGTTTTACCATTGTCGAAATGTCTTGTAACCGGGATTCTGAGTCTGATCGGGTCTTCCTAGGAGAAGGAATATCCTTCATTGACCGTGAGAGCTTGTGATGGGCTAAGTTGGGACACCCCTGCAGGTTTTGAACTTTCGAAAGCCGTGCCCGCGGTTATGGGCAGATGGGAATTTGTTAATGTCCGGTTGTAGAGAACTTGACACTTAACTTAATTAAAATGCATCAACCGCGTGTGTAGCCGTGATGGTCTCTTTCTGGCGGAGTCAGGGAAGTGAACACGGTTCTTGTGTTATGCTTGATCGTAAGTAGTTTCAGGATCACTTCTTGATCACTTCTAGTTCACGACCGTGCTTTGCTTCTCTTCTCACTCTCTTTTGCGTAAGTTAGCCACCATATATGCTAGTGCTTGCTGCGGCTCCACCTCACTACCCTTTCCTACCCATAAGCTTAAATAGTCTTGATCTCGCGGATGTGAGTTGCTGAGTCCCCGTGACTCACAGTTTACTTCCAAAACCAGATGCAGGTGCCGACGATGCCAGTGCAGGTGACGCAACCCAGCTCAAGTGGGAGCTCGATGAAAATTGTGTTCGTTGTGTTGTTTCGTTTCCTTTCGATCAGTAGTGGAGCCCAGTCGGGGCGATCGAGGATCTAGCATTAGGGGTTGTCTTTCTTTATTTGGTTCCGTAGTCAGACCTTGATTGTATTCTAGATGATGTAATGCTATATTCATGTATTGTGTGAAGTGGCGATTGTAAGCCAACTCTTTATCCCTTTCATATTCAGTACATGGGATGTGTAAAGATTACCCCTCTTGCGACATGCCTACTATGCGGTTATGCCTCTAAGTCGTGCTCCGACACGTGGGAGATATAGCCGCATCGTGGTGTTACACCAGATGCCTGTGAAAGAGGACAAGACGGAGAGCGGGAGGACCAAAGGTGGCCTCCATCCCGAAGATATATTAGATGTTGTGTTCGGGGAGATGAAAATCCCATGGCCCCAAGACAAAAGTAAAGGAGAAGCCAAAATTCATTCTCCCCATGGTAAGAAAAGGGTCGTCTCTGAAGATTGGGAGGAAAAGGCTCCCAACCGAGGCAAGATGCCCCTGTCGGGCGGCTCGGGTTTGAAGGACGATGTTATCGCGCAGTCCCCCAGCGAGAACAAGCCTAAATCGTAAGCGAACAAGGGTGTTTTACACATACCCCATTCCTCTCCTGTGACCAGGGTAACATCTAGAATGTATGTTTTTGCAGCTCGGCGCATAGTCTTCCTCACCAATCATATTCCTCGGGAGATCTTCTCCGAGAGATGATGGAAAGCGAGACACCTCCGCCAGTCTCCTCGCCCAATAAGGTGGATGACTTCGAGGCATCATCCCGGAGGGTCTCTCCTGATCCACAAGTGATACGAGGGATGACGAAAACACAAACCGAAGGTGATACTTCGGTAGCCCAGGGTCCGAGGACCAACAATAAAGGCCCCGGACTGTCGGGCTTTCAGACGGAGACAATTCTAGGGGCGAATGAACGGATCCCTTCGAAGGGGGGCTGTGCTGCTACGACAGCTTCCGGAGGTCCAGAAGCCCCAGATATGTTGACAAACATGCTGTGACAGGCCTCCCGTCTCCGAAGACCATCGTACCTTGATGGGTACTGTGGTTGAGAAGGTCCTGTCCGTAAAAAGCGGATTGAATGAGGCCTTCACGAGCCTGCTAAGAGGCTTCGAGGTTTGTGCTGTAATGCTTTCAATTGTGTTTTATTCACAAAATACTCCTGTGTATAGATAGTAGCCCCTGAGACTCTGATAGGCTTCCCAAGGGAGGCAATCAGAGGATCAAAAAATATTTATCCAGGAAATAATCTGACTACTTGGAACACAGGCTGTTACCTCCCCAGCTACTGCCCGATCTGCAGAGGTTGCGGATCTGCAGTGGAAGATTGATGAGGCGGATGATGACATCACGCTGATCAACATGCGTCTTGACAAGGCGCAAGGTATGTTTTTGGGTCAGTCAGTATATGTTTGCATGATAACATGAGCATGAAGGTGGAATTGTATACTGAGCCACGCATAACTACAGATGGTGCAGTTGCGGTGGAGGCCCTTCGGGCTGAGCTTGTCCTTGCCAAGGAACAAGCCCGGATGAGTAATTTGGATGCCTATAAGGCGGCTGAAGAGTTAAAAACCGAACAGGCTGCTCGGCGCTAGTGTGAGGAAAGAATTTCTACCATGGCGCGCAAGCTGGAGGAAACTGTCGTTCAATTCGAATTTCTTGAGAAGGATAACAAGGCCAAAGCCGCCGATCTCGACAAGGCCTAACAAGAGGCGAAAGAAGCACAATCTGAGTCTAGAGCGGCTCGGGAAGAGATCCGGCAAGCTAGGGAGATAGCAGCTGGTAAGCATTTCTTATTACAAACGAAGTTCAGCGACCCAAAGTATTCCCCGCTTACTCAAATGTGGAGCTCTCCGGACACATTTTTGGACCTGCCGAAGAGTGCCTATGATGCAGCGCAATTTTACCAAGTGCAGGAATGGTGTGCCACGGAGAAGCTTTTTTGTCACAGTTCGGGGCGCCAAAGCGTCAGTTGTTACTAAATGAACAGATGGCCCAGTGGGCCGAGCTTCACAAGATATCTGGTTCCGCCATGAAGGACATCATAGTCCGGGTGTGGCCTACTAAGCCCATTCCGAATAGTTACTCCGGTTTGGTGCATCGGTTTGTGGATGCGGTGCCGCGTATCGACACCGTTAAGCATTCCACGTGCATTGAAGGTGCACGGATGTCCTTTGCCCGTGTCAAAACATACTGGGCCAAGACGAAGGCCACTGATGTTGCAACGAGGAGTCCCCCCAAGGGTAAGGACCATCACGCACCCAAACACTATTTCGAGGACGTCTTAGAAGGTGTCTGCTTGATAGAGGGTCGGTGCTTGAAAGATATGATATTTAAATGAAATGTATTGAATTGTAAAAGACAATATGATGATAATATTATGATTTTTGCTGGAAAGCTTTTGGTTCCTCCTGTGCGGCCGTTTTTGCATAATCTGGAAGTTTTCCAGTCGTCGGCTTCAGCCCCCATGTGGAAAATACAGGGGTGTTCGGAAAAGCACATGATCACTCTTAACCCAACGTCTTGGTCCATGAAGGAGGTGTCAATGTAGTGAACGAGGCAATCGGACTATAGGGTGTTAACACTTTCACTTAGCCATAGGAGTTTTATGGTGGGTCTACGATATAAACCCTGGTATGTATGCTGTTATCCCAATGTGGTGCATTTACATGTATGACCTAAAGAAAGGTCCTTCGTGTAATACAGAGGGAATCGCGAAAGATTCCGATAAGTCATCGAGTGGTTGACCAGCTCTCGCCGCATCATGACAGTCAGTTTTCGGCTTTTTCTACTGAGGTGCTCGTCTGGGTAAACCAGGGCACAATCGTAGTAGTTCTCCCTTTACTACCTTAGCTGATAGAGCAAAACGTAAGGTAGCAAGCACAGGAGCCGGGCAACTCAACTATTGACCCAAGACATGATTCAGATCTGATGCATATAAGGCCAAACTCGCGACGCCGAAGTATGATATAAAGCTGTTCGGACTTGTTGGCAATGTAGTTTGTTCCCATATAGAGCCCCTGGCGGGGCGTGTAAGATAACACAAGGAGCAAAATATGATTTTTTAGAGAAAAGTGGATACTGGATGTAGATTATATTCGCTAGAACTTGAGTGACATGCCAATCATTGTTTTGTATATAATAATGCCACGACCCTGGTGATACGTCTCCAACGTATCTATAATTTTTGATAGTTCCATGCTATTATATTATCAACCTTAGAGGTTTATATATGCATTTATATGCTATTTTATATGATTTTTGGGACTAACCTATTAACCTAGAGCCCAGTGCCAGTTTCTGTTTTTTTCCTTGTTTTAGAGTATCGCAGAAAAGGAACATCAAACGGAGTCCAATTGACCTAAAACTTCACGGGACTTATTTTTGGACCAGAAGAAGCCCACGGAGTATCGGAGTTGGACCAGGAGAGTCCCGGGCTGCCCACGAGGGTGGGGGCACGCCCACTCCCCCTGGGCACGCCCCCTGCCTCGTGGACAGCCCGGAGATCCACCAACGTACTTCTTCCTCCCATATATACCCATATACCCTAAAAACTTCGGGGAGCACAATAGATCGGGAGTTCCGCCGCCAGAAGCCTCCGTAGCCACCGAAAACCAATCTCACTACAAAAAAAGACACATCCATGACATTTTGGGCTGAACGAAATTTTTTTCTGTCATACATATGACACTTCTATGATGATAATTGTGACAAACCCGGTATCATCATAGATTTGGTGGGCTCCTACTTCTATGACAAAAATGGGCTTTTTGTCCTGGGCGGGCCGGAGACGCAGCTGCATGACATTCTTTGGGCCGTCCATGATGGAAAAAACCGTGGTAGAAGTGAGGGCGAGGAAAATTTTGGGGAATTCCTGGTTATGGTGGGAGGTCGGGGGCCGAGCGATGCGCGTTTCTCTCGTACACGTACACGCGTGTGTGCGAGGCGTTGGCTCTAACTGAACCCTAGCGAGGCGTTGGGCTCTAACTGAATCCGAGAGATTGCACTGCAGGCTACTCGTTACTGAACCCGAGCGATGGATCGATGGCTGTTAAGTGAACCCGATCGAGCGATTCCTTCGCTACTGCTGCTAACTGAAGCCGATCGATTGGATGAACAGTGACCGTTGCTAGGGGGTTCGATGAACAGTGAGCGGCGGCGTTGCCTCTGGATGAACAGGACCCCGTGGTGTGGAGGGCTGGATGAACAGTAGACGGTGGAGGGGTGCCCGTGGAGGGGTGGTTGAACAGGACCCCGTGGTGTGGAGGGCTGGATGAACAGTAGACGGTGGATGGGTGCCCGTGGAGGGGTGGTTGAACAGTAGCCGGTGGAGTAGCGCGCGATGGAGGCTGGATGAACAGGAGCCCGTGGAGGCTGGAGGAGGTCGATGGTAGCCCATGGAGGCTGGAGGAGGTCGATGGTGGAGATGAACAATATCCCGTGGAGTCCCATTTTGCGGTACGCCAGACCCCTCCCGATCAACAGGACCCCCGTTTCGACCGTAGGAGGTCCGTTTCGTCCGTTTTGCGATACGCCACACCCCTTCCGATCAACAGGACCCCGTTTCGACCGTAGGAGGTCCGTTTCCTCCGTTTTGCGGTAAGCCACACCCCTCCCGATCAACAGGACCCCCATTTCGACCGTAGGAGGTCTGTTTCCTCCGTTCTGCGGTACGCCGGGCATCGTTTTCATCACCTGTTCCGTCCAAGCCCTCCCGATGAACACGACCATGCATTCCGTCCCGACCCAGCCGGTTGGCTCCCATGCGTTCCGTTGCCTCCCGATGAACACGACGCATTCCGTTGCCTGCCCATGAACACAACGCATTTCGTTGCCTCCCCATGAACACGACGCATTCTGTTGCCTCCCCATGAACACGACGACGACGCTGTTTCTCCGTTCCGACCCAGCCATGTACACGAGCCCTGGCCGTACGTATGCGCGAGTAGGCGCTCGAGACCCCGCCCGTATGTACACATATGTGGCCATATTTTCTTTCTTGCACCTTGGCCGTTGTACGTACGTGTACATGCTACGTGCGCGCCTCTACTATGACACGTGCGCGCCTCTACATCGACCAGTATGTATGTACATGTTCGCGACTAGAATGACAACGCTACGTACGCTTCGACTAGGTGAGTCCCGACTGTCAGGCACTTCCTTGCGTGCGAAGATGTAGCTGGTGGGTCCCAGCAGTCAGGGGGGCGAATCATTTTGTTTTTTTGCCCGGACGCACTTCCTTGCGTGCGAAGGTGTAGTTGATGGGTCCCAGCAGTCAGGGGGGAAACGTTTTTTCACGAAATACGGTGGCTCGTCCGGTGGGTCCCCACTGTCAGGTGGAGGAATAATTATTTTGCACGTAATAAGGAGGCACTTCCTTGCTGCGGCCATGGACCCAGCTGTCAGCCTCTCCACGTACAGTCCACGTCCGATGGAAGCCGTTCCCTGACCACATTGACCACGCCGTGCCGAGAGCACCAGGGCGGTGGACGACAGCGAGGCCTAGGAAGGGGACGACGTAGAGCCGGGGAAGACGCGGCAGTGGATGCCCACATGTAGAGGAGTACGAGGGTTCACTGGTTCGCTGCGGTGTGAGGCTTCCATCGCCGCAAAATAACAGGGGGTGTGGGTGAGTAGAGGGATGGCCTGGCCAGCGGTGGGAGTAGTAGGGGCGGTGAGGCCTCCGCCGCATCGCAGCCAGCCACGGGAGGCAGGAGCACGAGGCACGACCGGTGCTGGTTTGGGCGGCTGGAGCAAGAAGACCAGAGGTTGAAGAAGCACTACGGCTGTTGGATGGATATCGTACGGTCACTGGAGCTAGAATTGTGCATATTGACTAAGTTGACAAAGCCCTCCGTCCCCGTCAATTTAGTAGGCCCACAAGTCAGCCTGCCACTATACTGGGTCCCAGCTAATAGGGGGAGTATTCATTTTTTTATGCGTAATAAGGAGGCACTTCCTTGCGTGCGAAGATATAGCTGGTGGGTCCGAGCTGTCAGCGGCGGTAACATTATTTTCGTGAAATACCGAGGCCCTTTTGGTGGGTCCCTGATGTCAGGTGGAGGAATCATTATTTTGCGCGTAATAAGGAGGAATTTCCTTGCGTGCGGCCGTGGACCCAGCTATCGGCCTCTCCACATACAGTCTACTTCAGATGCATGTCGGTCGTTGACCACATTGACCAGGCCGCGCCGAGAGCACCAGGGCAGTGGACGACGGCGAGGCCTAGGAAGGGAATGACATGGAGGCAGGGAAGACTCAGCAGTTGTTTCCCACGCAGTGGGGAGTACGACTGTACGAGGGTTTACTGGTTCGTCTGCTGTCACCGGAGAATAACAGCAGGTGTGGGTGAGTAGAGGGATGGCTAGGCTAGCGATGGGAGTACGGTGGGGCGCGGTGAGGCCTGCGCGGCAGCAGAGCCGGCCGCGGGGAGGAGGAAGCAGGCAGTCCCACCGACGCTTGTTTGAGCAGCTGGAGCAGGAAGAGCAGAGATTGAAGAAGCACGACGGCCGTTGGATGGACATCGTACGGTCACTGGAGCTAGAATCATTCATATTGACTAAGTCGACAAAGCCCTCTGTCCCCGTCAACTTAGTAGGCCCACAAGTCAGCCTCCCACCATGGTGGGTCCCAGCTAGGAGGGGGGAGTATTCACTTTTCTGTGCGTAATAAGGAGGCACTTCCGGTGGGTCCGAGTTGACAACGGGGGGAACATTTTTTTCACGAAATACGGTAGTCCGTCCGGTGGGTCCCAGCAGTCAGGGGCAAACGTTTTTTTCGTGAAATATGGTGGCCCGTCCGGTGGGTCCCAACAGTCAGGGGGAAACGTTTTTTCTGCGAAATACTGGTGGCCCGTCCGGTGGGTCCCTGCTGTCAGGTGGAGGAATAATTATTTTGCGCGTAATAAGGAGGCACTTCCTTGCAGCTGCCGTGGACCCAGCTGTCAGCCTCTCCACGTATAGTACTCTTCCGATGGAAGTCGGTCGTTGACCACATTGACCACGCCACGATAAACGGGAGAATTTTGTAAGTACAGACTAATAACTGGGATGCAGCACGGATATTGTTTTTTTATCGTGATAATAAGTGCATTCACTTGTTTCAAAAAAATTGGAGAACTGGGAATTCGAACGGCGGGTGCTTATGCTACCCATCAAATAAAAATCAGGTGCCTGAAAATTCGTTTCGAAACAAATGATTCAACTTTATATCCACGTCGACCCTCGACATGATGGTTGGAAGCAAATGCAAGTTCATACCAAAAGATCGTTAACAACAATACCAACTAGCGGATGACAAGGTAGTACAACTACCAATACCAAACTAACCTATAATCTTTTTACTCCTGGCCCTAGTGTTCGTCTGGTAGAAAATCTTGCAGAGGACCGGCTCCCGCTCCTTCTCTTGCTCCAGGTCCCCGAGGTGGTACTGGTGCATCACCCAGTTGGTCCTCTGCTGGTCGAAGTTCTTGTTGGTGTGCAGCACCAAAACCTTTTTTGCTGCCCGTCTGCCGGCCATTGACCATCACCGGCAAGGTATTGCCGGTCTTGTGCCACATCGCGTTCATGCCGCACTTCGACTGTATCTTGCGACGCGTCCACGTGCCCCTTTTGAACACCCTGGAATTGCACTGGAAGAAATGCTTCCTTAGCCACTGAGTGTGATACCTGCAGTATTGTGGAATACATGTTTTAGTGTAGCTAGTTGGCATTTTCATAACATCTTTGGCATGTTGCAGTCACTTCTTTCACTTTTTATTAACTGTCAAATTGTAATTGATTCACCAGGTCTGCGTCTAAAAAGAAAAATAGAGCTATAAACAAAGGCATATGCTTGTGCAAGTAGATGGCCGATCGATGCCTTACCTGGAAGTTTCTCAGGTTGGGTGTAGCATATGCCGTGCTCCCTCTCGATGGTTGGTATGAACAAATCGATGAGATACTGAAATCTCGCGCTGTCAGCACTCACTTTGGCCTCAAGGTGCTGGATCAGCTCCTGATCTGTGGGATCGAACTTGACGCCAGCCGGCAGCATCGGCCAATCCTTCTTCGACTTGCATCGGTAATTCCAGTTATATGGTACTCAATGTATGATCAATCGACTGTTTTAAGTGAATGATGAAAGATTTCGACAGATAAGTGGTACTCCAAATCTGAAGTCCAGAATACCCGAACACGCCGCCGGGATTCTTGTGTCACCTCACGCGTAGTGTGTTGTCACGTCAATTCAATGTGTGGACATGATGAATAATTTGACCAACGTATACTAGTACTGCTACTGTACTACTTACTAGTCGTATTTAGTGTCACAATTTATACATAGGTTTAACTAACAAGTACGCACTTGAAGCCTAACTGATATATATATATATATGGCTTCCGCATAGCATCTCCATCATCATTATCAGTACATCCTACGCAGGTGAGTTAGGATGCACTTGATCCCAGGAAGGTATCTATCCTTCAAACTAGAAGAGTGCTTCAAACTAACAACAGTACATAATATCCAACAAAAGAGAGTCGTTCTACAGCAGCAAAATACATGGCTCAGTCTAGATATCAGCACGAATCAAGTTGTGCATATTTTGCTGTTGGCATGAACCACACCGCCGCATGTCGGGTTTTCAAAAGCCATCCATCGCATGGAAGCTTGATGCCTTTCACACACTGAAGATTATCTGGCAACAAGCCGTGTCGACGAATCTCTGGATATGGTGATTCATGAAACCCATGGTATGATGTGTAAACACAGCCCCCCTCGCGAATGGAAGTTGCATAGCATAGTAATCATCACCGGTGATATGATCGATGATTGGTTTGATGATCGGATAATTGAGCCCAAGGAACAAGGAGTGGTTGCCGAGGCTGTAAACCCACCTCCAGTTGAATACGCCTGGCCCAACGGATCTGGGATCTTTCTCGAACACGAAGCAGCCATAGCCATCAATGTCATGAACGCCCCACGCATTGTACTGCATGTGGTTTGATGTAATGGTTTGGTCAATTTGGTACGTGCGAATGAGCATCAATTGACCGTCGTCAGCTGAACGAGCGATAAACCACCACCCATTGGCTGGTATGATTCCAGGTCCTGGAATCATGAAGGCCAGCGCATTTGCGTCTTCTACAATAATTCAAATTGGAGACCAAAAGGAAAAAATAAACAGTCATGTTCAGAGTATGCCTGGAATTAAGATTATTATAACAGTGACACATATCATAGACAGAGAATTGCAATACCGTGGTCATAATCATACCCCAAGTTAAAAAATAAGCCAATGGCTTTCATATTCTAGCAATATGTCATGGTTCAAACATCATGTAACAATGAGAGGAAAACATCTATGACATCGCCTACTCATATTCTACCATAGCACTTACTACTACTGTTCTCATATCAACTCTAAGAAATAACATGCGTTGTTATAAAAATCTTGTAAACAAAAGAAACATATAGCAATCATGATGTTATGCTCATAATATGTATTCTAACAATCATTAGATGCCAATTGTTCTCATATCAACTCTAACAGTAACATGTGTGGTCATAAAAATCTAGGAAATGAGAGGAACATATAGCAATGATATGGTTATAGACATGTTATGCATTCTAAATTTGTAACAAATGAACAGGCAGTTGTATTCATAAGGTAAAGATGAGATGAGATAGAACAATTACACGACAATAGATTCCACCAGTATAGGCAGCCAATCTGTGCGTCGACCGCGTAAACGACGTCATCATGCACTATAGCATCAGACAGAAATGTTGCCTCAACAGGATTGATGATGAGCCATAACCATGTATGGAGACCGGATTCCAGATAGACTAATCCCATGTTGAACAAGGCAATGACCTTGTAATCCATGTAGTATTCTGATGGTGTGGGCACTTCACAGATTACAACTTTCTGCAAAAAGAGGTCGAGCCAAAAGCTTGACGCGTCTCATGTGTAGTAGGCAGGAGTGTTCGGCGGGCCGCGATGCTCGATGGCGGCAGTATCCAACGATGGAAGGGTGATCTCTCGCTGGTTGTAGATATCCACGAGACGCCATAGACTACCAGTGTGGTGGATGGGGACGATCCAGTTGGCCTTCATGCCCACCCAGTAGTGGCCGGGCATGAAGGACAGGTGGACGGGTAGTGGTAGCATGTCGAGGGGCACCACGACAACCTCCGTAGGATCATCAGGTCGGTGTCCAGGCCACCTGCGAGGATAGGTCATCAGCAAGCAGGGTGTCTCGAAAAGAGCCGGCCGGTTGCAGACGAGTAGGCAGTACAAAGACACCGAGCATGCGGCCATACGGACGGTGCTGAGTAGGTCCATACGACTATAGATCTGCTCCAAGAGAACATCAGGGAGGGAATTCCAATCGCAGCTCTGCGTGTCAGTCGGTTCTGCCATATTGGGGTTTTCGGTGCCTGCAAGCCAGCAGGGAAGTGGATTCGGGCGAGCGAAGAAGCTTCTCCTTGTGTGGCCGAGCAGTGAGCGGGGGCGTATGGTACGCGCGAGCTACCAAGGAAGATGGCACGGGCGGGCGAGTAGTTAGCGGGGGTAAATGGTGTGCGGCCGACGATGGGGAAGAGAGGAGGAAGAAGAAGAGATGGCAGTACTGGGTAAGGCTGATTTAGTAACACCAACACGCTGGTTCAGCTTATTAATTACGTGTCCCATCTGCTGCAGCGTGTATTGTCACTTCACTGCGAAGACTAGTTGAATAGTTCTCTCTGACCGAGATGGGGAATAATGGATCACGAGGACTTCCTTTCTATAGTATCCCTATGCCTCTACGCTCACTTCACTCATTTTGCTCCATACCTAGTCACTTGTTGAAATCTGTAGAAAGACAAATACTCCGTATTTGGGAACAAAGGGAGGCTTTTACTCCGTACTATTTGGGAACAGAGGGAGTATCACCATATGGAGGGAAAAGAGGAAGCTTGAAATATGAACATGTCAATGGGAGGGAGTAAGCCCCATGCATGCATGCATGCAACATGCAACACTCACACGTACACATGGACGCACGCAACACCCACGCACCCATGCGGCACACAGCACACGACGCAACACACACGCTCATGCTCAAGTGCTCAACCTACTCCCTACGTCCGTGAAAGACTGTACATTTAGAGATTTACACATTGACCATGGCATAATTAATGCCCAATAGTAGAAGACTTATGTGTGCATGCGACCATTGAGATAAGAAGATTAAATGAAGGCCGTTGCATGCTGTAATTAAGGATAGACATGTAGCCTATACCTACAGCACAAGTTGGTGCATTAGTCAATCAATATCGATTTAGATTAAAGGCCAAATGCATTGGAAGTGTAGATGTACATCATGTACTGCACTCTTTGTTTTATAGCCGATGTACACTCTTTGTTGGAAGACCGAGGGAGGACACGTGCATGCACTCTCATACACAGCCAGGGCAGTTCGCGCGCAAGGGTTGGACTCGTGTCGCGCCTGCGTAAAGTTTTGTTTAACAGATTTCTTTGCTCTGCCCACTACTAGGAAAATGCCTACTAATTATCACGCCACTAGTATTTTTTTACTAATGGCGCACTAGTAGTGCGCCATTAGTATGCCTAGAGGTGCGCCATTACTATCTGACTTAGTAATGGCGCACCACATAGAAGTGCGCCATTAGTAATAATTTTTTTTCAAATTTTTTTTTATTTTTTTCTTAATCCCGGGTCACTATGGCTTAATCTCGAGTCAATATGCTTAATCTTAGGTCAAATCGTACTCTGTGGTCAAACTTCCCGGAAGGTCACCCATCCTCACACTACTCCAGCCCAAGCACGCTTAACTTCATAGTTCTATCCAACCCCAACACCACCTCACTTCACATGCATTTGTTGATATATCTATCATATCAATCCTATTAAACCTTGCTGATGTCTAGGACTTTGTTCATGTTCATGAGTATGATGAAATTTTGAAAAAATATTTGAAACTTCCCGGTCATATTACGTATCATATTTTGAAAAATAATTCAATTTTTTTTGAAACCAATTTTTTTCTGTTACTAGTGGCGCACCTAGCATACGGTGCGCCACTAGTAAGTTTGAAATTTTTTGAATTTTTTTCCCTCCGGATCTTAAAAGCCCCGTAATTTTTTTTCTGTTAGGTTTTTGGGGATTTTGAAAATTTGGATGTAACTTTCCGAGTAGATGATTTTTCATATAAAAACTTTTTAACCGAGTTCGTATGCAAAAGTTATGCCCATTTTACAAATTTCAGAGAGATTTTGCAAATAAAGTCGAAATTCATATTTGTAAATTTTCCCAACAACTAGACCACATATCACATAGGAAACTTATTTTCTTTTATTTTTTTTGACATTTCCATCATTTTCTTTTATTTTTTTAAAACTGAAAAGGCGGTCCAGGGGGGGTTCATTCGGTACGTTTTGGGCCAAGTTAGTAATGGCGCACCGTGGGGGTGGTGCGCCATTACTAGTTAAACTAGTATTGGCGCACCACACCCACGGTGCGCCATTAGTAGTTTTGAAAAAACAACAAAACAAATTCTGATTTTTTTTAAAAAAAACTTAGTAATGGCGCACCAGTTGACAGTGCGCCATTACTAGTTTTAACTAGTAATGACGCACGGTCCACTGGTGCGCCATTACTAGTTTTGAAAAAATAAATAAAAAGAATTTGGAAAAAAATTTTGAAAATAATTTACTAGTGGCGCATCGTGGATGTGGTGCGCCATTACTAGTTTAACTAGTAATGGCGCACCACTCCCACGGTGCGCCATTACTAGTTTTAAAAAAATGAAAAATATTGTTACTAATGGCGCACCGTGGATGTGGTGCGCCATTAGTATTTGGACACTAATGGCGCACCAACACATGGTGCGCCATTAGTATATACTAATGGCGCACCAGATGTCTGGTGCGCCATTAGTGTCATTTCCATCTATATCCCTTTTCTTAGTAGTGGCCAACTGACAGGTTGGACCCAAAAACCAGGTGACAATTTAACCAGTCAACAAAGTGCCACGTCGACTATGTGGTCGGTTAGTAGGGTGCAATACGGTGCTCTATGATGAGCTAGTGATCGTATAATCGCCTCAAAACTATATATAGTGACCGTAAAGAGCGTATTGTTACATACGTTGACCGCTAGTGTATTTTTCTCGTTTCAAATTAAGCCACATTAATCGGAAAGGACGCAGTATGGACTACTACTACTAGTACTAGTACTGCTTTGATGTGTCCCGTCAACTCGCTGAACGAGGAGAAGCTTGCTTACTACGCCTCTCCCTTGCCCACGCGCGCGGTGGTTCGCAGGACGAGGAGAGGGTTTTGTCTACAGCGCCCTCTCCCTCTCCCTCGCCCTCGCCCTCGCGGTGGACGTGCAGTAGTTCAATCGGTGTCAAATTGCCAGAAGCATATTGTACTGTAGTATCATCATTGTTGGACCTTCCGAAGAGGCGAAGAGCCAAGTGCAAGGTTCACACGAGTACGAACTGTTGAACCTCCCGAAGAGGCAAAGAGCCAAGCACAAGGTTTTATAGGAGTTGTCGTCCTAGTAGGAGTGTACTACAACTATAGCGAACGATGCTACTGTATGGTGCCGCCATGTCACGTATATCCAAAGCTGTGCCACCTTTTTCTCAAAGAGCATGTTGGAGCCCGTGCAACAACCACACAAGTTGCACGTACACATAACACATTACTAGTAATAAATTCTAAAGGACAAATGCCAGTATGCCACACAAGTTCATCTCCAATTCATGTGATAAATTTGTGCACGACTAGTCTACATATATTCACAGCACTACCATTCACAATTACCGTACTCCACTTACATGTTATAGATGGGATACATGTCCTCCTCCAGGTTCCAGTCCCAGGTGTTCTTCATGGATGACATGATCCATAGCGGTGGGCAACGGGAATCATTGTCACAGTTTTCTAGTCCGGTTCCACACGATGGAGACTCATCCAAGCTGAAGCGGCATAAATCAGGGATAGCGTGTCCCAGCATGTCGTTCATCCGGCGGTGCGCACTGAAGACACAACCATGCTTCATGAACGACAGGCCTTCCGTGTCGTGCACGGAAGGTGGCATCTGCTTCACAATGGGGTAGCTGTCCCCGATGAAAAGCGAGTACTCTCCAAGAGTGTTCCTCGGCACCCACGTAGCATCACGGGGGTCGAACTCGGCGCCGTTCATCTGGTACACGCGGCATCCCAGATCTGGACACATGGTGACGTACATAGTCAACTTCCATGCATAATAATGTTGTGCTCAAATATGGCGGTCAGTAATACTGTGCAGCAAATAGTACTACTCCGGTATAGAGGAAGTAAAATAATCGGCTTATTATATATAGCCACTCTTGGCTACATGGATGAGATAGTAAGACATGGAAAAACAAAAATGGTGGCAGCTAGTGGGTTCATGTCTTCAAGGGCCTAGCTAGCTATACGCGTCCTCCAAGGTAAAAAATACTCCTACTAGTACTACAAAGTATACTACTAGTACAACAATGAAAGAGAAGGCGAGAGGGTTAAAAATGGAATACCTGGGTAGATGGTGATGGTCCGATCATGGTAGATTGTGTGACCATGTTGCACATCAGTGGTACCATGGGTAACAACTGCTAAGATAGTTGATCCCAATATGCCAAAGTCAGCTACAAGGTTCCAAGTTAGACTGAATCACGGATGCAAATGCACATCCAGGATCGGCGATCTTATTTTGATTGGGGGATGACTGGTCCTTGCAAAAAAATGGAGTACCATTAGGGATGCAAATGATGGTTTGTGCATTCCGTTTGTAATCTCCCGTAACGTAGGATGGCAACCAGATGAAACAAGTCCGCTGGCTTTTCACCGCGAAGATGCGGCCTAGATTGCGCACGGTGTCTTCGAACGTGTAGGAGTACAAATCTGCCGCCGCCAACATGCGCCAGCCTCTACCGTTACTGCCTCTTGCATTGATGGCAATCCTTATGTCGAACACCGCGATGAGATAGTAATCGTCGTAGCCGCGTTGCTTTGTCTGCGGGTCCGCAATTGCTATATTCTTCAATCTCATGTAGGCATCATCATACGTATTCAAGCCCAGCCAGTCCGGAAGGCCGATCCCAATGGTGGAGAAGGGGTCTACCGGAACGGCCGCACTGCTGTGGAAGTTGTGCAAAATGCTGGTGGTATCCGGCCGGAGGTATGCAAGACAATCTTAGTTGGCACCGACCCAGACCTACATATAAGATGGTGGGCAGCAGAGAAATTACGGGATGGAAATGGAATAACTAAGTACTACATGATCAAACTCCATTACTGACCTGCTCATCAGACAAAATCCGACTACCTCTCAATGTCGGCAACTCTATCGGAGTCAACGTGCAACCATGGCCAGGGAGCGGTGAACTGTTCAAAGGATTGTCCCATAGAAGAATCTTCTCCTCGAGGACGCATGGAAGACCAACAAGCATGGCCTTTTCCCAAGCCTGTTTAAGCAGCGTCTTGAAAAAGTTGGTGCAGGAAGCACCGAGTCATGCGCCGGTGAGAACGTCGGAGCGGCGTGTGATTTCTCCCAGAGGATCGTTGTCCAAGGTCTCCCAGCCCCGACGAGGAGGAGAACTGCCTGGCGAATCCATGGGAGCAGCGACGAACTGCCTTCTCTTCGCGGGGAGGGGAACTGGCGAGGAGGAGATAAGAGCGTAGTAACCGCAGGGCCTCGTCCCTTCCAACTGTAGATCGTTCCTCAGCGAAGGGGTGAGGCTATTATTTACTACTAGTACTAGAATTATGGAACATTATGGGATTGCATTATACTGTAAATAATATCACTAGTAAGAAATTTTTGGCACTAGGTAGTAGTTTTTGGCGTGGATTAAGAAATTTTGGGTACGTTTTTGCCATTTTTTTGTACACGCCAACTAATGTCAAAAAACGTCTTACATTATTTGACGGAGGAGTACGTACTCGTACTGTAGCAGTACTAGTACTACTTTTCTCAACTAGTAGTGCGATGTATTGTACTTCTAGTCTAGTCTAGTATAGTGCACCAGTTTTGAACTCTTGAATCTCAGGGCCAAGGAGCTACAGTTGGAAGTGGAGGGTACTGCTGTTCTCTAGAACCATCGCTATACTATCAATGCAGGGGAAGTACACCTGCGTAGTGGCCTAGTGGGTACTCTCGGTGCTCTATTCAGCCACTCCTCTCACGTAGCTGGCCTACTCAGCCGCTCCTCTCACGCACACACTAGCAACCTGTTTATCAGCGACGGTTACCGCGGGGGCAGAACATTTGAGTTATTTGATACAGCGAGACTAGGCTTTTCGCTTCCATTTGTGGAGGTGTAATGGATCTTGTCGAACTTTGTTAGTAGTTCCTTCTTTACGAATGAGATGAAGCAAAGCTTTTGCCTCCATTTAAAAAAAACACGTCAAGAGGAATTTATTTTATAGTAGAGCCGATAATGGAGTGAAGTCCATGCGTGCAACGCCACAAGCTATAGAGTAGTAGTAGAGCACTTTACGTACAGAGCCATATTGCATAGTTCCCAATGCCCCGCCAGGCTTTTCCGGCTCCTCGGGCTTAATTAGGAGGCACTAGTTTAAATATGCTACTAGCTGATGAGGAAGCTGCAAGCGAGGTGCGGCTAGGGTGAGCACGCGAGCCACGAGATGCTGGGAAGGAAAACCCGTTCACGTGGCTAGGCTGTCTAGTGCACCCAGATTGTGGGGCCGCACGTCCGTTTGACTTCAAAACTCAAACTAACTGTGTAAAATATTGGCTCGCAGCAAAGTGTAGTAGTACTATTTTAAAAAAAAGGCCGCCATGCGTTCGGCTGGGATCAAACCCACAAAACAAGGTATACACTCCCGCGACCACTAGTAGTACTCGTTGGAGTACAACGCAACCTAGAATCGCCTTTTGTCGCTAGTAGTACGTACATTGTTGCTTACAAGAAACCCCTAAGAGCATGGTTAATAGTATAGCTAGCTGCTGGCTATAAGCCAGTGCCATGTCATCTATAGCCCATTTTATAGCCAACATGTACAATAATAGATCAAAAGAGTGTACTACTTTTTTATTATGTGGCCCACTTCTCATTCTCACAAAGAGCCTAGGAGCACGTGCTAGAGCTGGCTCTTCATGAAGAGCCCGCTTACCTTCTCTCTCCTCTTCTCTTTCCTCCAACTAAGCAGAAACATACTAGTTTATTTCTTATAGCCCGCTGACTCAGCTCTATTGTACTTGCTCTAATAATGCAAGAAACCACTAAAATGCCAAGAAACTACTACCACTTGCATATGTGGCAGACTTAAGATAAGACTAACTTATCAACCATTGTACATGCTCTTACCAACAAAAATCCTCAAGTGACCTCCTACCTCCGGCCCGTCCACCTAGTCATCCTCGGCCATGGGACGCAGCTACCGCCACCGGCAGAAGGCAAGGTCAAAACCGCCGGCGGTGCGGAGCCCATGTTGCAGCTGCCCGGATGCCAGCTCCGTCCGGTGCTTGCAGCCGCTAGCTAGCCAAGATAGCTCCGTCCAGCTGCTTGTCTGCAAGGTTTGCTAGCTAGATTGGCATGGCAGCGCGGCGGCTTGCTCGCTCAAGCTGCGCTAAGGCCAGCCATCTGGCTCGAGCGAAGGCCAGCGTGGTGGCTTGCTCGCTCGTGAGTCACGCTCGGGCCAGCCTGCCAACTCGTGCGGAGGCCAGTGCGGCGTCCGGCCCATCCGGCGGAGCAGCGGCCAACTCTCTCATCACCGGCGCCACCGACGAACACGCATCAGTACTGTTTGAAGTAATGTTCAGGAAAAATAATGATTTGAGGGGGGAATAACATGATAGAAGGTCAGATGTGGGTCGCTCGTGTCAACGGTCAAACAAAATGGGTTGGTTTAAGCTGCCTCGTCAGCAGCAGACGTGTGGACCAACCCTGTCATAAATGGGTTTAAACGAACCTAATCGGTAGGAGTACTAGGTAGTTTTTGGCATGGATTAAGAAATTTTGGGTATGTTTTTGCTATTTTTTGTACAATAGATTCTTCCTAGGGCTGGTTGAAAGTGGTAGTTTTTTGTTAAATACTCTACATATTGTAAGTAGGAGTGAAAGTTAAGCTTTGGAAGCCAATAAGCAAGGCTAGTTACATAGTGCATATGTGTACATGATTGAAAGTAAATATCAACCATGAGTGACTAATATCTTGATGGAAAACTCGAAACTATGGAATACTAGGAAAAATGCATGGTTGTAAATACTAGCAATGTTCATGTATGTTGCAACAAATCATAGTTAGAATAATACTTATTCACAAACTTGGTACAAAACACTCTAATTTTGATATACATATGTCACTAGAGATATATTATGTTTCAATTAGAATATATTTCTTGGGCTGTTTTGGTGAGGTCGGGGAGGGATGTGGTTGGTTTTAAGATACTAATTATGGGTTTTTCTGCAAATTGGTAAACAAGTGGGATGTTGGTGAGAAAAGGCAACAATTTACCTCCCAATCGTTAGATGTAGATCTAATGGTCAGAAACAACGGATGGCAGACACACCAGCATCACCAACTTAGTCTTGTGTAGGAGTACTAGCAAGATCCGTGCATTGCACGGAACATCAAGATGCATTTTTTTATAAAACACTTGTTGTGATTGACCCTTGCGGGAGTAATCCCATGTGTAAAAACTAATGATATCTTGAGAAATATGAGATAAGGTGAAGAGGAGTGGGGCGTGGTGGTGGTTGGTGGTTGGATTGAGCGGAGGCATGGGGATTGACGACGCCGGCAGCGGCCACCAAGCCAGTTTGTTCCAAAGGCTTCCTTTCTTAATTCCTCAACAATGAGGTTTGTTGGAGATAAGGATGAACGAGGGAAGGCCTTGTCTGCAAATGTGGAGAGGGGTGCGGGTATCTTTTAGTTTCATTTCCATCCGTCAGATATAGATCGGATGGTCTATATTGCAAGATGGCACACGTACCATCATCACCAACTCGGTTTTTTATAAGAGAAGAAATATAAGTATGGAGATACAAACGTATTATCGATACTTGCTTCCGTAAACTAGCATCTACATTCTATTCAACACCTCGGCATGTGGTGCCTTAGCACAATGACTTCTCGACTGTGTAAAACAAAGATTTTCCCGTCGCCGACAAGGAGGGGTGACGGCGGCATGCTTTTTGGCTTGCTTTAGTCCTAGTAGTCATAGTAGGTGGTCTAAGCACGTGTAGATTTATTCTTTTTCATGTCTCGTGTTCGCCGTACTGCCACGACTGTGGATGAATAGACGGTAAGTTATTCATGGGGAAACCGTTGTTGAGCGTGTTTGCGAGAGAGAGAGAGATAGTGTGCATGTGTGATATGTTAGAGACTGAGGCAATGATAACAGATTCTTTGTGTCTATGTGTGTGGAGGATAGAGAGAGACATGTACATGGGGCTTTGTGTTGTGTAACGTGGGGACACATATACATAATTAGAGAGTGAGTGCGTGAGATACACATGCGGACATGAGGAGAGATGAGGATCCAGATAAATGGGTGTTTGTGCGTGTCTGTGTGTGTTTGTGCACACGTTTGTGTGTGAGAGGGGGAGAGTGTATGTGGAGTAGAGAGACCACTGATGATGTAAACCTAGTATAAGGGAAGGAGGAATGGTGTGTCATGTGTAGTAGCGAGATAGTAGGGGTGCGGGTGGGCGGATCAGACTATTTGGAAGAGACATCGAGTGTGTGTGTGGGAGAGGGGTGTGAGAGCGAGAGAAAGAGAGAGCTAGCGACGGAGAGAGAGAGAGAGAGGAAGAGAGGGGGCGAGAGGGGTTGTTTTTGTCCATAAATGGCGTATAGATAGGGAGACAATGTTGATGTTGTCCGAAATTGGCCTATGAACGGAGACGCAAGGGAAGAGAGTCATCGTGTGTGTGATAGGGACTTCATGAGAGATCTAGAATAGATGGTGTAGAGAACAATGTGCGAAATCGAGAACCATTATACATTAGGGAGCTATGCAAAGAGTGACGACATATATGTATACAGGGAAGGAGTTGGGGCGGGTCCGCATGTGGGAGAGATAGAAAGAAGAGAGTGGTGCACAAGGAGAGAAAGTGTGCTTGTTTGCAGTGGGGGTGGTGTGTGAGGTGAGTGCGCGAGAACCACATAACTAGGAAGATAGACGTTTGGGGGCGACATTTTGTGTGGATGGGAAATATATACTCTACATAGTGCATGTGCTTGGGTAAGAGAGATAGCGGGAGACCTAGAGAGTGAGGGAAGAGATGTGTGCATGCCCGAGAGACAAAGTGATAGAGACCTATGTTGGGGTCCGGACTTTACAAGAGAGAGGGGTGTTAATGTGCTCGTGTGTTGGTGTTTGGGGGAGAGAACGACTTCTCTATGTGTGTGTGTGTGGTGGTGGGGGTGGGTTGACTTCAGATCAAGAGTGAGGTGTCTATATTTGAGGGACTTTAGCGTAATTGAGATCTTGTGCACTCATGGTTGATCAATTTGTTTCACAGTTTTTACTATGAGATAACGATACTTCTGAACATGCGTGATATACCTTGATGTACCAGAATTACAAACCTAAGATTGGAATTTTGGAATTCGACTCCATCATTAGCTTTTGTAATTCATTTAAACGAAGGTACATTTTTAAGCCGGGATTTCGTGATTTCAAATTCATATATTAAACCTAGAGATATACACATACGGGCATGTTCAAACTTTATAATCATCCACTTTATTCATACACATACACATTTTTGCTTTTGTCATCATATTTAGGATAAACACATTTGGAATTTCATTTGAATTGGACCGTATGATGGTATTTGCTTGTAGTAGCTCAATGATCCATATTTGAATTGAATGGACAATCTAAGTTTCGAGTTGGAGACACTGATTTTCAAAACTTGGACATTTTTTTTGTGTGCAAAACAAACAAATTGTCAGCCATGATATCATAGTCGGTCGTACGAGAGCAGAATACTTATAATTTTAGGCGCCAAAAGCTTTCAAACTTCCCGCTCACATCGAAATATCACGCGCCTGAAAGTTTAGCCCTGCGATATTCCTGTTTTACCCCTGCCACATGAACGGAAAAGGGCTGCTTTGGTAACACCATTGTTTTCCCCTCTTTGCCCCCAACATTCTTCCCCAGAGTCCCTCCCCTTCCCCTCCCCGACCCCCCCAACCACGGCAAGCCGCCGAATCAAGTCCCCCGCCATAGCAGTGGACCTCACACCCCGTCGGATCTACCTTCCGCACCTTGGAACCCCCAACTGCCAACTCACCACTTCACCAGAGCCGCTTCAGCGACTGGCTTGTCCACTGCTCCAAATCTCCTTGACCGCCATCATGGTCCACCGCACCGGATCTGCTTAACCTGCGCCCTCGTCCAGCACAGCGTAGGCCCTTCACTCACTCCCTCGTCCGCCCCTTCGCTGGCCCTTCATACAAGCCCTCGTCCACCGCAACATATCCGCCTCACCGAAAGCACTGTACAACGCGCCCGCCGAAGCCTTTGTCCACTGCACCGGACCCACTCCACGGACGCCATATTCAACTCCATCAGCCCTGCTTTACCAACGCCGCAGCCTCATCAGGTTATTTCGATTTGTACTGCTTCGGTTTTTCTCTTTATCGTGCAACTGTTCACTTACCACAGATGAGCTTTCTTGTATGTCGGTAGGCGCCGCAACCATAGCACCGGAGCCACTTCAGCGACGGTGACAGCCGGCCCAAACTCAACCGCAACACGAGAACCATCGACGATCCTTAGCTATCAAGTATGACAACGATATCCATACGCCGCCGAGAATCAAGTACTATTATCCAACGGCCGACGCCTACGTTCACTTTCCTAGCATAAGCACCGCACCTTTGAATTTCTTCAGGGCATCATTCGGTTTTTCATGAGATGCGTTATTCTGCTTGCACCTGTAGGGCCATACTTCTGGCAGTGAACATGTTACATGTGCTAAATTACATACCAGTGCACATATAGTTAATATGCTTTAGTTTTGTTCTGATGCCACCTGTTGGTTCCATCAGACTGCTTAATGTTCTCTATGCTTAATTACACATCAGCAAACTAGCATGTGGTTCCGCTGCTTTTTGTTCATTTTACCCTACATTTTCTGATGCTAGCTATTACATCACTGCTCCAAGCCTCTGTTCATTACTTGTTTGTGTGTTCTTGATCTTCCCAAGTTGCATGACTAATTTGATGCTTCTATTAATTATGGAGCTACCAACCCCATTAAGCAAAATATTTGTTCTTTTGGGGCTGGCACCTCGAACAAGCATAAAAATAGAGGGAAGCAGTTATGTTGTCGTGTATGCACACACCCTTCTTTCATTAATTTAGATGAACCATTGATGATCAATTCAGACCAGTGCATGCGATTAAAATTAATTTTACCTAAATAGATGGTGCAGAATAAACTACAACAACTAGACTTGCAACCACGAGATGCTGACGATATCTTCAAGAACATTGCAACAGCAGCTAGGCTTCACAGCAACATATGGTAAGCCAGTGTGTTTAGTACATGTGAAATGTAATGCGAGTGGGCTGCTTTCTTGGCTTGTGCCCTCAACGTGTAATCCTACTGAATTACAAATAGTTCAGTTGTCTGCTTTGCTGTATTGCTTGATTCTAATGCTTATTTGTTGTTACGCTATACCTGAGTTGGCCAAATGTCAGCAGTGCCTGTTGTACTGTCGTAAAGAAATGCATGCCTATTTCATTTGAGTCATTAACTTTTCCTCTCAACTTGATCACAAGACTGTCTTCGTAGTTTATATGAGGCCACACTGTTAAGTGCTTTCTCAGATTATTTCAACTACTTAGATGCCTTGGCAACTTAAATATAGCGGTTGTACACTCCCTTGCAACTAGGGATGTCAACTGGGTCCCGTTTAATCCCGATTAAAGTCCACTAGTGGTATGATAGTTCAAAAGAGTTTTTGTTTTTGGAGGAAAATGAACTAGGGAGGTAGCAAAAACTAACTAGATGGGACTGGCGGATGTCGTTTATTTTCCACTTACATCCCTAGTTTCATCTTACCATTTTAATTTCTTTTCGGCTGATGCTGCTTCGAACCATTTAAATATATTTTTCCATGCTCGGCAATAATTTGTCCATCGTTTACCATGTAAGCTTACTGCCTGGATCATACGATAACTATCTCTTACTGATGTCCATCGGAAACCTTTCAGGATGCCGTTCACACTAGGACACAATGTACAACCCCAGAATCTATTTGTGGAAGCAGTGCGCCATCCATGTTACCAGATGGTAGCAGTTCAGAGGCAACACCGCCGGAGAGCAGTCTGAGCACAGATATTATAGTGCTTGAGGCTCTACTAGAGGCAGAAATAGATGGTGTGGCTGCCATGAATGAGGTAATCTTTATATTGAGGCTGGAAATTATGGAATTAGCGGCACACATTATGCAAGCAACCCAAGAATTGGAGGAAGTAAGAATGTTGCATTTGAAGACGGAGGAGGTCCTGCTGTTTCTGCTATCTGAAGCCCAAGGTAATCCCGGTTCTTCTTTAGATACCAGTTGAAATTGTCATTAGATTATTGTACTTGCATGGTGTGTCATGTCTCTGAATGGATTATGTTGCAAGACCCCCTATGTTGTCCGTGTGTTGTAATGATCCGAATTTTTTAGGCGAGGTAATCCTCAGTACTTGTATGATTGACATAAGGTGAACTATTTTTCGTGTGAGCATATTGTATTGGATGAAATAATTGTTTGACTCAGAGTGTATCCAACCTACTGAATTCAAAGATCACGACATTTCTAAATCATAATCATATATAAAGGTGGAATAAATCTTTGTTGTGGTTTTGAAGAAATAAATAACAAAACGTATAATTATCCATGGATATTCGTAATTGAATACAAATTGGATTTGAATTTAGTTTGCCAGGTCCCAAGGCAAACGTGAATGCTAATTCTCCCAAGTTTTGAATGAAGTGGCTAAACACCAACTATAATTTGTGGGCTGCCCAAAGCAAGTGTTTGCGAGATGGAAATTACTGTCTACCCCTGACACTTGACATCCTTATCGATCGCATTAACACTGCTGTCGATAGGGGTAGACTAGTAACTTCAATCAGACGTGACACGACGGCCTCTGAGCCCATTCAGACACGGTGGGCGCCAAACATGGGCGGCAAAACACATTTGATTCAAGCTCGTCCGAAAGACATGTGTCTCTTCCTCCATTTCCCCATTCATACACGGTGGGCGGCAAAACAAACTCTCCTCGTCCGAAATCGATGTAGGCTAATATTTTAAATAGGGGAAGATGTGTAACTTCCATCAGACGTGACACAACCGCCCTACCTGTCCCAAAGTGCGCCATTACTAGTTTAAACTAGTAATGGCGCATGGTGGAACAGTGCGCCATTAGTAGTTTTGCAAAAAAGGGAATAAAAAATATAATAAAAAAACAACATTAGTGGCGCACTTTCCGGCGGGTGCGCCATTACTAGTTACAACTAGTAATGGCGCACTGTGTCTGGATGCGCCATTAGTATGTTTGGACAGGCGCACTAGTTAAATTTTTTTTTGATACTAATGGCGCACCCTGGGCCAGGTGCGCCATTAGTAGTTTCAACTCTAATGGCGTATCAGAAGGTGGTGCGCCATTAGTATGTACTAATGGCGCACCACTTGTCTGGTGCGCCATTAGTGTCAATCCCATCTATAGCCCTTTTTCTAGTAGTGTAGGGTTACACAAGGTCGGTTACAAAGGAGGAGATATACATATCCGTATTGCCTAGCTTGCCTTCCACGCCAAGTAGAGTCCTATCCAGACACGAGACAAAGTCTTCAATCTTGTATCTTCATAGTCCAACAGTCCAGCCAAAGGATATAGTCCGGCTGTCGGGAGACCCCCTAATCCAGGACTCCCTCGGTAGCCCCTGAACCAGGCTTCAATGACGATGAGTCCGGCGCACAGTGTTGTCTTCGACATTGCAAGGCGGGTTCCTCCTCCGAATACACCACAGAAGAATCTGAATACAAGGATAGTGTCTGACCCTGCAAAATAAGTTCCACATACCACCGTAGAGAGAATAATATTTCCACAAATCTAATCTGCTGACATGTTTTGGAAACATGACATCATGCCGTGGCCTGGTGATTATTCGAACCGTTTCTTTTAACTAGCCCCGCACATAACGTGAGGCAGTTTCTTGACACGTCTTGTCAAAGAAGAGATCGTGTCCCCCTTATTACGGGATTCTCATCAATACGGGCGTGGGTAACCCAACCGCGCCATCAATTACGACGCTTGGGGGATAAGCGAGTTTTACCAGGCTAGTGGGGGCGCATAGTTTCGGCCGCCCTTATAAGGGGATAAGGTTCATCCTTTTTCTACCCACGCCTTCTTCCTCCTTGCTCATCCATTCTCGCACACTCGAGCTCCAACGCCCAAGTCCACATCCTTCTCCTCAACCTTCTCCAAACATGTCCGGAGCAGGAGGCAAGTGGATGGCTTCCTCCGTCACGGAGGGACACATCAAAAAGCTGCGCGGAGCTGGATACTTATCCGCGAATATCGCGCATCGGCTACCCGCTGCGGGGCAGATAGTCCCCACCCTGGAACCTCACGAGAGGGTAGTCTTCCTCCACCACTTACTCCGCGGACTGGGGTTTCCCCTCCGTCCATTCGTCCGTGGTCTTATGTTCTACTACGGGCTGGACTTTCATGATCTAGCCCCGAACTTCATCCTCAACATTTTGGCGTTCATCATCGTCTGTGAGGCTTTCCTTCCCATCCGGCCCCACTTCGGCATGTGCTGAAGACCTTCAATATCAAGCCGAAGGTGGTGGGAGGCCAACAAGCAGAATGCGGCGGAGCCATGGTGGGCAAGATGCCCAATGTTATATGGCTTGAAGGCTCCTTCGTGGAGACCATAAAGGGGTGGCAATCGGCGTGGTTCTACATCACTGAGCCGCGCCACACCAACTGGGTGGTGGCCCCCGAGTTTCGATCCAGAATCCCCACGTGGCTCACCACCTAGAAAGAGAAGGGCTTGTCCTGGGGTTCATCGGTGGAGCTGGACGCACTCAAGAAATGTATCTGGAATATGACAAGCAAGAAGCTCAAGCTTGTCAACATAGTCCAGGTCATGCTCTTCCGCCGGATCCTCCCGTGTTAACAACGGGATTTTAATTTATGGGAGTTCGACCGGCCCAGCACCAGACTCTAAGCGAGCTCTTCGACATGACGCACAAGGACGTCTGGAGGGTGCTGTTCAAGGGCGCCGAGGTCCCTCCTTCTCTTACCGAGGACCGTGGGCTAAGTGCGAAGCGCCTAGCGCATTCGGTGAGTTATATACATCCGGTAGGATATTTATTTCCCCTAGCTTAACCATGTGCGGGGTCTGAGCTCCATGCCTTTGATAGGACTAGGTGGAGACGTCGGTGTAGATTAACTGTCCGGCCCCTCTGCCTGAAGACACTGCGGATGCTCTCCTGACGGAGATGCTGACTCCAGCTCCTTACAAGGTGCCGGAGAGGACCAAGAAGGCCAAGGGAACCCGAAAGAGTTCCCGGCACCTGGTGGTATCAGATTAATCATCCGATAACTCCGTGACGCACTCCTCCCCCGAAGACGAGGAGGAAGATGAAGATGCTCCCCCTTCAGTCAGGGGAGACAAGAAAAGGAAGGCCGCCCCGACCGGGGGGGGGGGGCGAAGGGTCCAAGAAGGGGAGGACCCTCCTTCCGGACTACTCCACCACCGCTGCCGAAGGCGAAGACGAGTGGCTGCTCAGGGCCAAGCCCCTGGCAAAGTCGTAAGTATTTGGATACCAGAGTAACTCATAGCATACCTTTGTCGCACTGCTTCCCCTAACGCCGAATATGATTATGCAGACCGCCCCAAGCCCGTATCGACGTATCTTCATCGGGCGGCTCCTTGGACTCGTCGGATATGGATAGCGATCCACTTCCGACCGCCACCTCCCCTTGCCCTATGGACAATGCCGAGATATTGTCTCAAGAGGCACCGGGTCGAGGGGAGACAATCCCGGAGGCGCCTCAAGGCGACCTTCCAGACTCCAGGAGCAGAGGGAGGGAGGCTCCCGAGGGCTCCGAGTTCGGCCTTCAGCCGAACACCGCACCGGAACCTCAAGTGGTTCCGGACTCAGGCAGGCGGCCTCCTTCCAAAAGGGGCAAGACGCCTGTGCCGGTGACCTCTGTCCATCCAGAGGCACTGGACTATCTGCTGGGAGCGCTTCGCAGCGCTTCCATCGACGAAGAGTGCCGCACTATTATGAGTGCGGTGATCCAAAAGGTTCAGTCCGCCAAGAGCGGACTGACTGAAGCCTGTGCCAGCCTTCTAACATGCTTTGAGGTAAGTATTTGAAATACAGGAAAAATATTACCGCATAGACAGTAGCCCCTGATGCTCTGTTTGGTGTTCAAAAAGAAAAGCCGAATAGAGGATCAACTAATATCTACAGGAGTCTAATATATGTATGTCTATATGCGTATGCAGGCTTCGCTGCTAACCTCTGCCGCACTGATTGTGGAGGTCGCCGTACTGAAGCAGGACCTCGAAGGGTCCAAGAAAGAGCTCGGCCTTGCCAAGAGGCAGCTCGATGAGAACAAAGTTAAGTAATACCTAGTCTGTAGATATGTATATATATATATAAGTGACGCGATTGCAAAATGACAGGATCATCTTTAATCTACCAGGGGCCACGACCAAAGTGGCAACCCTGAAGCAAGCGCTATCCGAGGACGAAAACAAAGAGGCCCAGGAGCGCATTGAGCGGGAAAAACAAGAGGCACGGGTGGGCGAGGTGCAGCAAGAGCTCCACACTCTCGTGACGAAGCATGAGGCGTTGGAGCTTGACTTGAAGACGCGAGAGTCCGAGCTTGCCGCGGCCCTTGAGAGTGCAAAGATTGCCAAGGCTGAAGCCCAAAAGGATCTCCAGGAGATTGATGCGATGAAGAAGATAGCGGCGGGTAAGGCATTCTATATGCAAAGCAAGCATGTGAAAGTAAATTACTTGTTACTTACCCGAATCCGGAGCTTTCCAGGAGCATTCGTAGATTTGCCCTGTAGCGTGTCGGATGCCGCACAGTTTTACCAGGCCGAGGAGGGAAGCTCAACGGAGAAGCTATTCTGGTCTCAGTGTACTAAGACCGAACACCCGATGCCTCTGAGCGACCAGCTGAAACAACTGGTTGAGCTGCACAAGGCGGCCGAACAGGCCATGAAGGGCTTTATAGTCCGGATGTGGCCTGGTGACGCCCTTCCCAACAGCTACTTCGGCCTGGTGAGGCGGCTTGTGGATGCCTGCCCACGGCTGGAAGTCATCAAGCGGTCCATCTGCATCGAAGGTGCATGTCGGGCTTTCGCACGTGCGAAGGTGCACTGGGCCAAGATGGACGCCGTGAAGCTGGTGAAGGAAGGGCCATCGCAGGGCAAGGAGCATCGCCACCCCGAGATGTACTATGAGGGTGTCCTGAAGGGTGCCCGTCTTGTACCGGACGAGTGTGTGAAAGATGTAATATTTGAGTAAACTTGCTCATGTAATCATGTATTATGAAGACTTGTTCATATGCGCTATGCAATGCTTGTTTGAATTTAAAATATTGCCTTCTGTTCAGCTGTTTATCAAATCTGAGAGATGGCTAGTCGTCGGCTTCTACCCCCACGCCACAAGTGCTGGGGTGTTCGGGATAAACCTGAGCACTCTTGTTCCCGTTGTTGGGTCCTTCGAGGGAGGTGCTCAGCACAACGAACAAGGCAATCAGACTATAATGCGTTATCACTCTCACTTAGCCATATAATTCTATAATTTTAAATTTCGGCGAAGCCCCTAGTATTCGGAAGGCTGAATTCGGGGCGCGATACACACCTTAAGCCGGACAGGGCCGACTCCTCGCTCTAAGCAGCATAAGTCTTTAGGGACTTGAAACCTCTCGAACAGCGACCAGTCTCTCGCCTTATCATGACAGTCAGTTTTAGCTTTCTCTACTGAGGTGCTTAGCCCAGCAGAACTGGGGCACAATCGCAGTAGTTCTCCCAGTGCTACCTTTGCCGATATAGCGGAACGTAAGGTACCAAAACATGGGAGCCGGGAAAACCCAACTATTGACCCAAGACATGATTCGGAGCTGATGCATATAATGCTATAAGTTTGGGGTGCCGCACTATCGAAAGTGTTCGGACTTCTCACGCTATATTATGGGGTATGCTTAAGCCCCTAGCGTATTGGCCGTACCAGAGTGTACGGGTGCTAGATGTCATTAATGAACATATATATATATAAAGGAAGAGTGCAATAATAGTCTTAATTCTATGCATTGTTTATTCAAAAAGGTGCATTAAAGCAGAATGATACAAGTAGTGCGATAAGCAAAACGTAGGACTATTTGACATGTCCCTTCCAAGGGCGAGCTGAGGAATAGTATTAAAGCAAGTATTTCACTCGTTATCGTAATCCACCTGGGAGTTCCATGGTGTGACGTAGCTCTCTGCCTCCTTGGTTGCTGCATCATGTGTTCGGCAATCATGCTGCCGGACAGGGTTTCCAGAGATTGAAGTCCCGAAAGAGAAAAATAACAAAGCAGGAAGCCCCTAGTGCGGTTTAAGCCGCGTCTTGGGGCGTGCCGTAGTTGTGCCCCCCTCTCCACCTGTGCCCATGGTATTTTTAATGCGTAATTATGTACGCGTGGCACGGATTTCGCCGTTTGGCTGGGACCGGGGTGGGGGCCACATTGCTATGCGAGCTCGAAACGTGCCAGGCGGTCCTGTTGCCGATTACTCCGGGCGCGCTTGAAGGTGTCCGGGTCCTTAATCGCCGAACTAGTGGATTGCCTTAAGAGGCTATGAGGGAGTCCTGGATTAGGGGGTCTCCGGACAGTCGGACTATCTCCATTGGCCGGACTGTTAGACTATGAAGATACAAGACTGAAGACTTCGTCTCGTGTCCGGATGGGACTCTACTTGGCGTGGAAGGCAAGCTAGGCAATACGTATATGGATATCTCCTCCTTTGTAACCGCCCTTGTGTAACCCTAACCCTCTCCGGTTTCTATATAAACTGAAGGGTTTTAGTCCGTAGGACAACAATCACAACATACAATCATACCATAGGCTAGCTTCTAGGGTTTAGCCTCTCTGATCTCGTGGTAGATCTACTCTTGTAACACACATATCATCAATATTAATCAAGCAGGATGTAGGGTTTTACCTGCATCAAGAGGGCCCGAACCTGGGTAAAACTTCGTGTCCCTTGCCTCCTGTTACCATCCGGCCTAGACGCACAGTTCGGGACCCCCTACCCGAGATCCGCTGGTTTTGACACTGACATTGGTGCTTTCATTGAGAGTTCCTCTGTGTCGTCGCCGTTAGGCTTGATGGCTCCTACTATCATCGATAGCGATGCGGTCCAGGATGAGACTTTTCTCCCCGGACAGATCTTCATATTCGGCGGCTTTGCACTGCGGGCTAATTCGCTTGGCCATCTGGAGAAGATTGAAAGCTACGCCCCTGACCATCAGGTCAGATTTGGAAGTTTGAATTACACGGCCAACATCCATGGGGACTTGATCTTTGACAGATTCGAGCCACAGCCGGGCGCGCCGCACTGTCGCGATGGGTATGACCTAGCTCTGCCACCGGACGGTACCCCAGAGGCCGCGCCCGCATCAGCCGACCCTTAGCTCGGAGCCAGCCGCGCCAATCGAGGACGGGTGGCTAGATACCGCCTCAGGGGCTGCAGTCTTGATGGTGATCGAGCCAAACACCAGCATAATCCTCTGCGCAGCCCGTGACTCCAAGGTGCCGGACTCTCTTCCGGCCCCCGAACCATCCGCGCCCCTGCTAATCGAATCCGGCACCGATCATGGAATTCACCACCGCGGATATCTTTCAGCACTCGCCCTTCGGCGACATTCTGAATTCACTAAGGTCTCTCTCTTTGTCAGGAGAGCCCCGGCCGGATTATGGCCAACGGGATTGGGATAAGGACGACGAAGAAATTCGACGCCCACCCACCACCCACTTTGTAGCCACTGTCGATGATTTAACCGACATGCTCGACTTCGACTCCGAAGACATCAACGGTATGGACGACGATGTAGGAGACGAACATGAACCAGCACCTACAGGGTGCTGGACGTCCACTTCATCATATGATGTATACATGGTGGACACACCAAAAGAAGACGACGAGGAACGGAAGGATGCACCGAAGGCTTATTCCCTCGAGAAGCAGTCAAAGCGGCGGCGCAAGCGCCGCCCCAAATCACGCCTCGCCAGATAACGATAACACAGACCCAGCGTTGGAGCAGGGCGAACCACTGCCGGACCACGGCGATACGGAGAATCAAACCGAACAAACCAATTCTGTCAAAGATAATAGTCCAGACGACACAACGCCGGACAGGCACCCGGAGCAGCAGAATGCCCGTCAAAGGCTTGTTTCCACCGCGAGGAGCCTGAAAAAGCAGCAGCAAAGGCTCAAGGCTGTGCAGGACACACACCAAATCAGATGGAATAAAGTACTCAACACAGCAGCGAAGTACAGCGACAATCGCCCCACCAAGAGCTACCCAAAGCGGAAGTTGCTACCTGAATTCGATGAGGAGGCATCAGACCCCTCACAACCAAAAATCAAAGCAGCCACCTGGCCGGATAGACGACCTCACGGCCAACATAGAGCGGCAAACAATGCCACCCACAAGACAATACGCGATTCACGCGAGGGCTTGCACCAAAAAGACAGCGCAACCAGATCCATCTATGGACCACGCAAGCACGCCCCAGCATACGATATAACACAACAAACATCCGAACAACGCGGTACACCCAGATACAGGGGTTCCGCACACCCCCTATGTTTCACCGATGAGGTGCTGGATCATGAATTTCCGGAGGGATTCAAACCTGTAAACATAGAGGCATACGACGGAACAACAGACCCTGGGGTGTGGATCGAGGACTATATCCTCCACATCCATATGGCTCGAGGAGATGATCTCCATGCCATCAAGTACTTACCACTCAAACTCAAAGGGCCAGCTCGTCATTGGTTTAAAGGCCTCCCCAAAAACTCCATTGGAAGCTGGGCAGAGCTTGAAGACGCTTTTTGGGCAAACTTTCAAGGGACTTATGTCCGACCTCCGGATGCGGACGATTTGAGTCATATAACTCAACAGCCCGAAGAGTCAGCCCGAAAGCTTTGGAACAGGTCTCTTACTAAAAAGAACCAAATTGTCGACTGCCCGGACGCCGAAGCCTTGGCAGCTTTTAAGCACAGCGTCCATGACGAATGGCTCGCCCGACACCTCGGCCAAGAAAAACCGAGAACAATGGCAGCATTAACAAGCCTCATGACCCGCTTTTGCGCGGGTGAAGACAGCTGGCTAGCCCGATGCAGCTCCAGCGACCCCAGTACATCTGAAGTTAGAGATGGAAACGGGTAATCACGGCGCAACAGCAATAACAAACGCCGGAATAAAGGAGACAACACGAAGAGCACGGCAGTAAACGCCGGATTCAAAATCTCTCGGCCAGGTCAGCAAAAGCCGCCCCCTAAAGGCGCCAGAGACGAACTGTCCAGCCTAAACAAAATTCTGGACCAAATATGTTAGGTCCATAGCACCCCTGGCAAACCAGCCAATCATACCCACCGAGAATGTTGGGTCTTCAAGCAGTCCGGCAAGCTCAACGTCATACACAAGGGGGAGGATACACCAAGCGAAGATGAGGATGAGCCTCTCAAGGAAGACACTGGGGAACAAAAGAAATTTCCACCAGAAGTCAAAACAGTAAATGTGTTACACTTGATCAATGGCAGAAACAAAACGGCACTCCCAGAAAAATACGCCCGAAGGCCTATCACCACGGAGTCCTGCCACTGGTCGTCTCAACCGATCACTTTCGACCATTGTGATTACTCAGCAAGTGTCCGGCGTGCAGGATGGGCTGCCCTGGTATTAGACCCAATAATTGACGGATATCACTTCACATGAGTCCTGATGGACGGTGGCAGCAGTCTAAACCTGATATACCAGGATACAATCCATGAAATGGGGATAGATCCAACAAAAATTTGCCATAGTAATATTACCTTTAAAGGAGTAACGCCAGGCCCAGGGGCTCATTGCACGGGCTCCCTGCTACTAAAAGTTATATTCAGCTTCCCTGATAACTTCCATAGAGAACATTTAACCTTCCACATCACTCTGTTTCAAAGTGGCTATCAAGCACTACTCGAACGCGAAGCTTTCGCTCGCTTTAACGCAATACCACACTATGCTTCCCTCACACTCAAGATGCCCGGTCCACGCGGCGTCATTACAGTGAACGGAAGTATTAAGCGATCTCTGCGCGCCAAAGAGCGTGCGGCTGCCCTGGCAGCCGCACACTAAAAGTGTCCTTACCAACTAAAGCATTCAGCAGGTCGTCACGACCTCGCACACGGTTAGACGAGTCCGGCGCAGCTATATGCAATTTTTACCGGATCAATGATCACACCCCTATTACAAATACAGGGGGCTCAATGTGCGCAGACAAGCGGCAATTCTTACTTACCTTGAATTATACATGATTTCTTTAAAAAACTATCTTTTGCACGACAACTTTTTTCACCTAAGCTCCTCTCTTTTACAGATAATCGTCGTGCTACACCCGTCCAGGATACGACACAATGGAGACACAGGCGCAGACGTGCAGCAGGGACCCGCTCCAAGGATTCTTTTTAGATTAAGACCCTGCGTAAACCTTTTTTTACTGTCTCTTGTTGATACATATCCACCGAATTCTCAGCACAGTCGAGAAGGATGCTGGCGTCTTGGCATGTGGCCACGTCAGAATAATGCACGTACCTGGACACAAGGGGCTTCTTACGAAGGGCACTATCTAGGCCCGGTTTATACCATAAAGACCGAATACCTTAGGGAGTGTTCGGCGTCGCGAGTTTGGCCTTATATGCATCAACTCCGAATCATTGTCTTTGGTCAAATGTTGGGTTTGCCCGGCTCCTGTGTTTTGGTGCCTTATGTTCCGCTTTATCGGCTAAGGTAGCACCAGGAGAACTACTGCGCTTGTGCCCTGGTTCATCCGGACGAGCACCTCGGTAGAGAAAGCCGAAAACTGACTGTCATGATATAGCGTGAGACTGGTCAACCACTCGGTGACCTATCGGAATGTTAGAATTCCTCCGCCTTAACGAAGGGCCGTTTCCCGGCCAGGCATGTACGCACCCCGCGATCGGGAGAGTGTGGAGCCACCAGGGGCTATCTAGTAGCCCCACTGTCAAACTCCTATGGCTAAGTGAAAGTGTTAAAGCATTATAGTCTGGTTGCCTCGCTCGCTACGCTATCACCTCCTTAATAGGACCAAGACGTTGGGTTAAGTGTGAACACGCGTTTTTTGCGAACAACCCCCATTTTATGCGTGGGGGTTGAAGCCGACGGCTGCAATCTTTCAGGTTATACACATGTATACATAAACGGCTGCACAGGAGGCATCATCCTACTTTCAGGCAAAAGTATAAAAATAACCTTATAAAAATTCATAAAAGCATTGTGCTTACAATGAAAATGCATATCACTCAAACATAATATATTTTGAGCACTGGGCCTCTATCAAACGGGCACCCTTGAGAACCTCCTCGAAATAGTGCTCGGCAGCCACCCGGCCTATGGCCGATCCCTGCGCCGCAACAGTGGTACCGTCCATCTCCGCCCAGTATGCTTTAACATGGGCAAGGGCCATCCGCGAGCCTTCTTTGCACGCCGACCTTTTCATCGCATTAATGCGCGGCACCGCATCAAGGAACTGCTGCACTAAGCTGAAATAGCTGTTTGGCTTTGGCCTTTCCGGCCGTAGCTGATCCGCAACAGACCTCATGGCGAGTCCGGACAACCTATTCAGTTCGGCCCATTCGGCTAGCTGGTCAGTCAACGAAAGCGGACGCTCCGGAACATGGAATTGCATCCAGAATAGCTTGTCCACTTCACGATCTGTCTGAACTTGGAAGTACTTGGCCGCATCGACAGCGCTCGCCGCCAAATCCATATACGCATCTGCCGAACTCCACAGCCGATCCAGAGGGGTATACCGAGGATCTCCGAACTTCCTCTGTAACATGAAGGGTTTTCCAGCCGCAATATCCCCGGCTTCCCGCAGCTCCTCCTTCCTCGCTCTCATAGCAGAAAGGGTGTCTTTGTCCGCCGCCGCGGCCTTCTCAAGGTCCGTTGCCTTCGCCCGGTTTTCTTTTTCAAGAAACCGGCAACGGTCGGCAGTGTCTTTTAACTCTACGTCTATCCTGGCCATCTTATCCTAGCTCTCGCAGTGTGCGGCCTTCTTGGCTTTCAACTCTTCGGCTGCCTTCAAAGCAGACGCATTACTAATCCTCGCTTGTTCCTTGGCTCGGGCAAGTTCCGCCCGCAAGGCTTCCACGGTGGCAGCTCCATCTGCAGTCACAACATATTAAAGATACTGGCATTATGCTGCTCTTATTATGTGGTGTTCACCGGATAATAACACTTACCCTGTGCCTCGTCAAGCCTCTTGTTAACAAGCTCGATGTCGGCGTCTGCCGTATCTAGTTGCCGTTTTAATTGGGCAAACTCACTAGTCCGGCTAGCCACCGGAGCTTCCACCACCTGCACATAGAGGCAGTTTGGTTATTGGCTGGGAATATGATCCTTTGTTCGCTGCCGTTCTCGACGACAACCAGAGTCTCAGGGGCTACTATCTACACAGGGCACACCTAACATGTGCAGTACTATCACATATTATCTCACATACCTCAAAGCCTGTTAATAGACTCATAAAGGCTTCATGTAATCCGCTTTCAGCGGACGAGATTCTCTCCATCACCGTACCCATCAGCGTACGGTGCTCTTCTGAGATGGCCGCTCACCCCACCAACTCCTTCAGAACGTCCAACCGCACACCAGACGGTGCCGGACTCTTTCGTATGCTCTCTTCGGGAGCCGGACACTGGGGACTTTGGGGGTCTATGGGATTATCTTCTGGCCTCACCGGATCCAGAGAGGCCCTCCGCAACGACACTTCGGGGTCGCCCGCTTCTGGAGCGGAGGAGTCCGGGGGAGGCGTTTCGCTCTCCATCATCTCTGGAAGAAGATCCCCCGAAGACAAGCTCATTTGAGAGGGGCTGAGGCCCGAACTGCAAGATAGATGCGGTGGTTATTTTCTCAGAGGAAAAAGATTGCATACCCTTACTATTGAAATATTTTGGATCACTTACGACTCGTTGGAGGGCTGATCCCCCCGTGGACTCTGTGCGGCAGAAGCACCCCCCAAGGCAGGACCCTTAGTGGGAGACCTGTTCTCCCGTTTGGAGGCTTCGGCTTCCGGATCCTCAGAAGCAGTCCTTTTCCTCCCCCGATCGTCCTCCTTCGTGGAGACGTTCGTTCCCTCGGTTGGAGCGAATAGCGATGGGGGCCCGCGTCTGCCCGTATTATCTCCCTCGGTATCTTCCTTCAAGGGCTCCGGGCAAGGTGCAACCTCGAGCATCTTCACCAATACCGGATTTTCCAAACCCTCAGGGAGGGGGGCCAAACACCGAATCATCTTCGCTTTTGTTAGCCAGTCCTGGTCAAAAAGTGAACTCTCAGAAATAACTTCGAATAAAAGACAGCGTGTTCGGCCAGAGGATTTCTTACTTGTTCGGCGGCGCGGTTACTGCTCAGGCCCATGTCCTCGGTGATATCCGGACATTCCACTTGAGGTCCGAAGAATGACTTGTACATCTCCTCGTGCGTCAGGCCAAGGAAACTTTGAATGGCATGTGGCCCCTCTGGGTTGAACTCCCACAAGCGCAGGGGCCGACGTTTTCAAGGCTAGACTTGACGAACCAGCATAACTTGTATTACCGCAACCAAATTAAAATCTCCCTCGAAGAGATCTCGGATGCGGCTTTGCAGTATAGGCACGTCCTTGGCTGGACCCCAGCTCAGACCCCTGCTAATCCATGACATCAGTTGTGGTGGGGGGCCCGGGCGGAAAGTGGGGGCAGCCGCCCACTTGGCACTTTTGGGAGCCGTGACGTAAAACCACTCCCGTTGCCATAATTTAGACACCTCTGGAAAGGAACCTTTCAGCCATGGAGCTCCTGCCATCTTGCCTATTGATGCACCTCCGCACGCTGCATGTTGCCCCTCGATCATCTTCGGTTGTACTTCAAAGGTCTTGAGCCATAGGCCGAAGTGAGGGGTCACACGGAGGAAGGCCTCACACACGACAATAAATGTCGTGATGTGGAGAAAGGAGTCTAAAGCTAGATCGTGGAAGTCTAGCCCGTAATAGAACATCAAGCCCCTGACGAAAGGATCTAGAGTGAGGCCTAGACCTCGGAGGAAGTGGGAGATGAACACAACATTCTCGTTGGGTCCGGGAGTAGGGACGACCTGCCCTTGAGCAGGCAGCCGATGCGAAACCTCGGCGGTCAGGTATCTGGCCTCCCTCAACTTCTTAATGTCCTCTTCCGTCACGGAGGAGGGCATCCATCAGCCTTGAAGGCTGGATCCGGACATGATTGAAGATCCGGAGCACCTAACCTGGGCTTTGGGTGTTAGAACTCGAGGCAGAGGAAGGGTTAGATTGAGCACGAGAGAGAAAAAGCAAAAAGCCCGTCCCTTTATAAAGAGGGTGAATATCAAGCGTCCTCTCTGTAGCCGTTTAGGACTTGCCTATAATCTAGGAGTCCTAGACACGGTTGGGTTACGCAAACCCGTTGTGATGAGAATCCCGTAATTGGGGGAACACGATCTCCGCTTCGGCAAGACGTGTCACGAAACCGCCTCTCGTTATGTGTGGAGCTGGTTGAAAGAAATGGTTCGAATAATCACCGGTCCATGACATAACGTCATGCTGCCAAAACAAGCCAGCAAATTAGATCTGCGAAAGCGTTATTCTCTCTGCGATGGAATGTGGAACTTATTTTGCAGGATCGGACACTATCCTCGTATTCAAATTCTTCTGTGATGTATTCGGAGACAACTGCGCCGGATTCATCGTCATTGAAGCCTGGTTCAGGGGCTACTGAGGGAGTCCTGGATTAGGGGGTCTTTGGACAGCCGGACTATCTCCATTGGCCGGACTGTTATACTATGAAGATACAAGATTGAAGACTTCGTCTCGTGTCCGGATGGGACTCTACTTGGCGTGCAAGGCAAGCTAGGCAATACGTATATGGATATCTCTTCCTTTGTAACCGACCTTGTGTAACCCTAACCCTCTCCGGTGTCTATATAAACCGAAGGGTTTTAGTCCGTAGGAAAACAATCACAACATACAATCATACCATAGGCTAGCTTCTAGGGTTTAGCCTCTCTGATCTCGTGGTAGATCTACTCTTGTAACACCCATATCATCAATATTAATCAAGTAGGACGTAGGGTTTTACCTCCATCAAGAGGGCCCGAACCTGGGTAAAACTTCGTGTACCTTGCCTCCTGTTACCATCCGGCCTAGACGCACAGTTCGGGACCCCCTACCCGAGATCCGCCGGTTTTGACACCGACAGGCTACTTTGTGCTTCTGCTGCGAGGGCCGCAGCGTGCTCCTCCGTGCGAAGAGAGCGCTCTGTGTTTCCATTGGCTGTGATGACCCCCTGAGGTCCTGGCATCTTGAGCTTGAGATATGCGTAATGCGGTACCGCATTGAATCTCGCCAATGCGGTTCGCCCGAGCAGTGCATGGTAGCCACTACGGAACGGGACTATGTCGAAGATTAACTCTTCGCTTCGGAAGTTATCCGGAGATCTAAAGACCACTTCCAGTGTTACTGAGCCTGTGCAATGGGCCTCTACACCTGGTATGACGCCTTTAAAGGTCGTTTTAGTGGGTTTGATCCTTGAGGGGTCTATACCAATTTTGCGCACTATGTCCTGATAAAGCAGGTTCAGGCTGCTGCCGCCATCCATAAGGACTCGAGTGAGGTGAAATCTGTCAATGATTGGGTCTAGGAGCAATGCGGCAAATCCGCCATGACGGATACTAGTGGGGTGGTCCCTGCGGTCGAAGGTGATCGGACAGGAAGACCATGGGTTGAACTTTGGGGCGACTGGCTCCAACGCATATACGTCCCTGAGCGCACACTTCCACTCCCTCTTGGGGATGTGGGTTGCGTATATCATGTTCACCGTCCGCACTTGTGGGGGAAACCTCTTCTGTCCTCTGGTGTTCGGCTGCCGGGGCTCCTCCTCGTCATCGCTATGTGACCCCTTATCTTTGTTTTCGGCATTTATCTTGCCGGCCTGCTTGAACACCCAACAATCCCTGTTGGTGTGGTTGGCTGGCTTGTCGGGGGTGCCGTGTATTTGGCACGAGCGATCGAGTATACGGTCCAAACTGGACGGGCCCGGAGTGCTTCTTTTGAATGGCTTTTTCCGCTGACCGGGTTTAGAGCCTTTGAATCCGACATTGACCGTCGTATCCTCGGTATTGTCGCTGTTAATGCGGCGCTTATGTTTGTTGCGATGTGACCTGCCATTGCCATCCTTGGTATCCGAAGTACCATGGTTCTTTGATATGTCATTGCTGCGAGCCAGCCAGCTGTCTTCTCCCGCACAAAATCGGGTCATGAGTGTCGTGAGGGCTGCCATAGATTTCGGCTTTTCCTGGCCAAGGTGCTGGGAGAGCCACTCGTCGCGGATGTTGTGCTTAAAAGCTGCTAGGGCCTCTGCATCCGGACAGTCGACGATTTGATTTTTCTTTGTTAGGAACCATGTCCAGAATTGACTGGCCGATTCTTCTGGCTGGTGAATTATGTGGCTCAAGTCATCGGCATCTGGTGGTCGCACGTAAGGGCCTTGGAAGTTGTCGAGGAATGCGGCTTCCAGATCCTCCCAACAACCAATGGACTCTGCTGGCAAGCTATTGAGCCAATGCCGAGCTGGTCCTTTGAGCTTGAGTGGGAGGTATTTAATGGCGTGTAGATCATCACCGCGGGCCATGTGGATCTGCAGGAGGAAATCCTCGATCCATACCGCAGGATCTGTTGTGTTGTCATATGATTCTATATTTACGGGTTTGAAACCCTCTGGGATATGATGATCCATTACTTCGCCTGTGAAGCATAGGGGGTGTGCGGTGCCTCTGTACTGGGCTATGTCGCGACGCAACTCGAATGAGTCTTGCCTGCTGTGTTCGGCCCGACCAGACTTACTTTTACTGTATCCGGCATGACGATTATTGTCTCTCATAGTGGCGCGCCCTCATGATCCGTAGATCGATCTTGCATGTTTTGCTTTGTCCTCCAATACGTCTCGCAGGTCTGGCGTATTTCCCCATGCCTTTTTATTTGAATGGCGTTGGGGTGCGGGCTGAGCTTTTGGCTGGAATGCCTCTTTGTCACGGCCACGAGGTGGCTGATCAGCCGCGTCATACGCCGGGGATGTAGGTTTCGGTGCTTCCTCCTCCAGTCGGGGTAGCAACCTGCACTTTGGGTAACTCTTGGAGGGGTGTTCAAGTTTATATTCCTTGGCCGCCAGGACTTCAGTCCATCTGTCAGCTAGCAAATCTTGATCAGCTTGAAGCTGTTGCTGCTTTTTCTTAAGGCTATTTGCCGTGGCTATAAGCCGGCGCTTGAAGCGCTCTTGTTCGACGGGATCCTCTGGCACGACGAATTCGTCATCGTCGAGGCTTGCCTCGTCTTCAGAGGGAGGCATGTAATTATCATCCTCCGCCTCTCCATATGCCGCTCTCTCTGGAGGGCTGGCTTCTCCATCCTCCTGCCCTAAATCTTTTTGGAGGGGATTGTTGCCGTCTTCGGCACTATCCGGAGTGCTATTATCTCCTGTGCCGGTATCACCGCTTTTGCCTTGGCGGGACTTAGAGCGGCGCCGCTGACGCCGGTGCTTGGGTTGCTTCTTGGAGGGGTCATCCTCTGTTGTCTCGTCGCCATTGCCTTCTTTGGGTGTGTCCACCATGTATATATCGTATGATGAGGTGGCTGTCCAGTGCCCTGTGGGCAGTGGTTCTTCTTTGTCTCCCGCATCGTCGTCCATACCGTCGATGTCTTTGGAGTCGAAGTCGAGCATGTCGGTTAAGTCGTCGACAGTGGCTACTAAGTGGGTGGTGGGTGGGCGGCGAATTTCTTCATCATCCGCATCCTAATCCTGCTGGACATAGTTCGGCCAGGATCCTCCTGACAAGGAGAGAGACCTTAATGAGTTCAGTATGTCGCCGAAGGGCGAGTGCTGAAAAATATCCACGGAGGTAAACTCCATGATCGGCGCCCAATCGGATTCGATAGGAACGGGCGCAGGCGGTTCGGAGTCCGTGGCCGGAGAAGGATCTGGCAGTTTGGCAACACGGCTCTCGTGAAGGGTAAGGTCGATATTCGGCTCGATCGCCACTGAGGATACGGCCTCCGTGACGGGGTCTATCCACCCGTCCATGGATGGCGCAACTAGCTCCGAATTGAGGCTCAGAGCGGCTGCCGGTGCAATCTCCTAAATACGGTCCGATGGTAGAGCTAAATCGTACTCATCGTGACCGCGTGGCGCAGAATGCAGGGGCTCGAATCCGTCAAAGATCAAGTCTCCGCGAATATCGGCTGTGTAGTTGAAGCTTCCAAACCTGACCTGGTGGCCAGGGGCGTAACTTTTGATCTACTCCAGATGGCCAAGTGAGTTAGCCTGCAGTGCGAAGCCGCCGAACACAAAGATCTGTCTGAGGAGAAAAGTCTCACCCTGGACTGCATCGCTATCGATGATAGTACGAGCCATCAAGCCTAACGGCGACGACACAAAGGAACTCTCAATGAAAGCACCAATGTCGGTGTCAAAACCGGTGGATCTCGGGTAGGGGTTCCCGAACTGTGCGTCTAAGGCGGATGGTAACAGGAGGCAGGGAACACGATGTTTTACCCAGGTTCGGGCCCTCTTGATGGAGGTAGAACCCTACGTCCTGTTTGATTTATTCTTGATGATATGAGTATTACCAGAGTTGATCTACCACGAGATCGGAGAGGCTAAACCCTAGAAGCTAGCCTATGGTATGATTGTATCTTGTCCTACAGACTAAAACCCTCCGGTTTATATAGACACCGGAGGGGGCTAGGGTTACACAAGGTCGGTTATAAAGGATGAGATATACATATCCGTATTGCCTAGCTTTCCTTCCACGCCAAGTAGAGTCCTGTCCGGATACGAGACGAAGTCTTCAATCTTGTATCTCCATAGTCCAACAGTCTGCCAAAGGATATAGTCCGGCTGTTCGGAGACCCCCTAATCCAGGACTCCCTCACCCGCGGTCTAGGTGGAGGTAACAGAGCGGGTCGGTAAGGAGACATTGCAGCTGCCATGTCAGCCAAGGTATTGAAGCAGTTCGACATTGTCGGATTTCGGGTTCCTCGGCACTCTTCGTCTATGCTTGCCTCCTTAACACCAAAGAGGAAACAAGGACATTGCGCGCGCTGGCGCCCGCCTGGCACCCGCCTTGTGTCGATTGTCATGGCTCACATCATTGGAACCTCGCGAGATTTGCCTTGCCTTGATATCTCTGTGCCTCGCGAGCCACCCTGATGAGGATGCTCCTGAGGAGGTCTTGTGTCATCCTCTTCGCGAGGCTTTGCCCCTCGCGAGGAGGGGTGTTCTTGTTCTTGGTGAGTTTGTGTGGTTGAGGATGATCTAGTCTAATTTGAGAAGGAAGGCAGCCAACAACGGCCAATTTGAAAGGGGACAGCTAGTACAAGTTATCCTGACAAAAGCAGTCTTCGCCTGCCAAAGGCTCTGGTGGTGACGCCGCCTTGCGCTCCATGGTGACCTCCGTCTTTCCGTCATGCTGGTCTTGGTCTCGTTGCACCAATATGGAAACCTTTTCTTGACGCCTCGGTACTCTTCGTCTACGCTTGCCTCCTTAACACCAAAGAGGAAACAAGGACGTTGCGCGCTTTGTGGGAATGGGAGTCCCCAGACTTGCCTGCCTGTAGCCCATGGCGTGGCTCTGCAAGCGGGTCCGCACGACCCATCTTCACCAACAAGCATTTAGGACCCTCGCGAGGGGCCAAGCCTCGCAAGGCGGACGACACAAGACCTCCTCAGGAGCGGCCTCACCGGGCCAGCTTGCGAGGGGTGGAGAGATCAAGGCAAGGCAAATCTCGCGAGGTTCCAATGTCGTGAGCCATGACAATCGAGACCAGGTGGGTGCCAGGCGGGCCCCAGCGCGCGGTGTCCTTGTTTCCTCTTTGGTGTTAAGGAGGCAAGCGTAGACGAAGAGTACCGAGGCGTTAAGCAAATGTTTCCATATTGGTGCAACGAGACCAAGACCAGTAGAATGGCAAGACGGAGGTCACCATGCAGCCCAAGGCGGCGTCACCACCAGAGCCTTTGGTAGGCGAAGACTGCTTTTGTCAGGATAACTTGTGCTAGCTATCCCCTTTCAAATTGGCCGTTGTTGGCTCCCTTCCCGCTCAATATTTGGGATAGGACCAGGGCCTCTATAAATAGGGATAGCCAGCACCATAGCTAGGGGATCTGATCTGAGACTAGATCATCCTCAACCACACAAACTCACCAAGCACAAGAACACCCCTCCTCAGGAGGCTGTTCTTCACCTTGTACTGTCCATCCTCAGCCCGAGAGGCAATCCACCACACCACACTAGAGTAGGGTATTACACTTCAATGGTGGCCCGAACCAATATAAATCTTGTGTCCCTTGTGTTGCGAGTTCGTCGAGCTAGCCTTTGAGATCGTGGCAAGGTTGAGGGCGTGAGTAGGTAGGGGGAGATCTTCACGCGCACCCCAGTGTTCGAACCTTAAAGGTTTTCCCGGAACCCGAAATCCAACATTTCATGGACCCACGCTTAGTCACTCCACCAAGCTCATGGCTGATGCTCACTGAGCACGCACTGAGCGGCGGGCCGCCCTCGCCGCCCGCGTCGCTCAAACGGCTCCCGTCGGCGGGCCTCCCCGTCGTTCTCCGTCACCCGCCGCCAATGCCGTCAACAGTTCGGTGGCAAACAAGCAGCAAGCTTCTTCGCTGCATCCCTCCATGCACTATGACGGCCACACCGCCACCCCGACACCGACTCCGGCCGGCTCATCATCTCACGCTCGCCGCGCACCCATGGACGCACAGGCCACACTGCTCATGGAGCGCGAGCTCCTGTGTTACAGCCTAGTCGACGACCTCTACGAGGACTGGCTGGACCGCATCACCGAGCTTGTCAGCACCGCAGGGGGCTCCCCTGCACCGTTCCTCTTGCTGCCTCGTCCACCGCCAGTTATGGGTGATGTAGCTCATGCAACACCTCCACCACCCCTTCACCAAGACGATACAATGGCACCAAGGCACGCGGTTCTGCGGCCGACCCGCCGCGCCAAGCGCCCGCGCGTGAAGAAAGAAGCTGTCAAGAAGTTCCTCGACCGCAAGAGAACGCTCCACCACTCCCCGCACCGCCGCGTCAGGATCGCTTGTCGCGGAAGGGCCATGCGCCACCTGCCGGGGTGGCGCGCGGGCGCCAAGACCAGGCTCCACCTTCACAGCGGGCCCCGGTGACTACGGCCGGCTGCCGCGACTTCACCCCCGCGCTGCGTAGCGTCGCCTGGCCGGGAAAGTTCAAGCCGGATCTGCCTCCTCGCTACGACGGCACTCCCGACCCCGCTGAGTTCTTGTAGATCTACAAGCTGAGCATCGAGGCAGCCAACGGTGACGAGAAAGTCATGGCGAACTGGTTCCCCATGGCTCTCAAGGATGGCGCCCGCTTGTGGCTCCTGAACCTACCCCCAGGCTCCATCTCTTCCTGGAACGAGATGCGCGATCGCTTTGTTGGCAACTTCCAGGGCACTCGCGACCGCTCCCTGGCCGTGGGTGACCTGCACCGCGTCAAGCAACAACCAGGAGAGACCCTCCAGAAGTACATCCAGCATTTCAACAACGTCCGCCTCAAGATCCCCAAGGTGACGGACGAGGCCATCATCTCTGCATTCTCCGACGGTGTCCGCGACGTCAAGATGAAGGAGGAGCTCGCCATCCACTAGGAGTTGTGCACATCCCTGGAGCTATTCAACCTGGCGACCAAGTGTGCAAGGGCTGAGGAAGGGCGCCTTTCCCTCCTCGAGCACCCAGCTGCCGACCCGGAGGAGAAGAAATCCAAGGCCAAGGACGTGAAGTGCAAGGGAGTCGCCGTGCTCGCGGTGGAGCCGGACACGAAGCGCGGTAGGGACCAGCCTGAGTCATCCAAGGGCAGCCGACCATTTTGCACCTTCCACAACGTGCATAGCCACAACACCAATGATTGTCAAGAACTCAGGGCCATTCGCGATGGACGCTTCGGTCGACGCCCCGAGCGCAACGACCGAGGCTACGGCCGAGGAGTAGGACGTGGCGGAGGACGCTGGGACGACCATGCACTACTAGCGAAAAGCCTAGCAGCAGCGCGGGTTTTAGGCCTATCAGTAGCGCAGGATGGTGCGCTACTGGTACGACGCTACAACTAAAGGTTAGCAATAGTGTGGGTTAACCCACGCTACTGCTGTATCGACTTAGTAGTAGCATTTTCTCCAAACAGCGCTACTGGTAATTACTAGTAGCGCTTCTTCCTCCACGCGCTACTACTATTATTTCATATTTTATTTCTTTTTTATTTCATGTTTTATTCATACACCTTTATACAAATTTTCATACAACAGCAATTTAGAGAATGTTTTTATATCATAATGAGTTATTACATCACTGGGTGAAAGAACCGTGGACTAGTTTCAAGTGGATGGACATCCACTTGAAACTAATCTGTGGTTCTTTCACCCGATGATATAATAAATATCATCGTCATCATCATCATCATCATCATCATCATCATCATATCATTAACAACTTATCATCATAATACATCATTGTCATATAACACCTCCTCATGATCATCGTTTTCATCAATGAGACATCACATAGCAAGTTGGTCACTAGTCATAATCACAACTACTCCTCATCATCAACTCTAACACATTGTACCACATAATAAATATTGGACCTCATAGGACCTACTACATTATGTTAGGACCTACTATATTCTCCTAGGTAAAATAGCATAAAACAAGATAGCCCCTGACTCTCCATTATGGAGAATGGAGATTATCCTATCTCCAATTCTTGCCTTTCGGACAATGTTGCTTCCAAGTAGCTCCTTACGACTGTCCATACATTTTTTCCATTCTGTGATTTTCATGTCTCCATCTCTTTTAGAAATCCGATATGGACATGTGAGATTCGTAGGACGACTCAAACGTCTCCAACGTATCTATAATTTTTGATTGCTCCATGCTATATTATCTACTGTTTTGGGCAATATTTGGCTTTATTATCCACTTTTATATTACTTTTGGGACTAACCTATTAACCGGAGGCCCAGCCTAGATTTGTTGTTTTATGCCTATTTCAGTGTTTCGAAGAAAAGGAATATCAAACGGAGTCGAAACGGAACGAAATCAACTGGACAAGTTATTTTTGGAACGAAAGCCACCACATAGACTTGGACTCCACGTTAGGAGATACGGGAGGTGCTCAGAGGGTGGGGGCGCCCCCCCCCTAGGGCGCGCCCCCTGCCTCGTGGGGCCCTCGTGGCTCCTCCGACGTACTTCCTGCACCCATATATATCGTCGTACCCTAAAACTTCCAGAAGAGACAATAGATCGGGAGTTCCGCCGCCAAAAGCCTCCGTAGCCACCGAAAGCCAATCTAGACCCGTTCCGGCACCCTGCCGGAGGGGGCAATCCTTCTCCGGTGGCCATCTTCATCATCTCGGTGCTCTCCATGACGAGGAGGGAGTAGTTCTCCCTCGGGGCTAAGGGTATGTACTAGTAGCTATGTGTTTGATCTCTCTCTCTCTCTCGTGTTCTTGATTTGGCACGATCTTGATGTATCGCGAGCTTTGCTATTATAGTTGGATCTTATGTTTCTCCTCCCCCACTTCTCTCTTGTAATGAATCGAGTTTCCCCTTTGAAGTAATCTTATTGGATTGAGTCTTTAAAGATTTGAGAACACTTGATGTATGTCTTGCCGTGGATATCTGTGGTGACAATGGGACATCACGTGATTCACTTGATGTATGTTTTGGTGATCAACTTGCGGGTTCCATGACCTTAGGAACCTATGCATAGGGGTTGGCACACGTTTTCGTCGTGATTCTCCGGTAGAACTTTGGGGCACTCTTTGAGGTCCTTTCTGTTGGTTGAATAGATGAATCTGAGATTGTGTGATGCATATCGTATAATCATGCCCACGGATACTTGAGGTGACATTGGAGTATCTAGGTGACATTAGGGTTTTGATTGATTTGTGTCTTAAGGTGTTATTATAGTACAAACTCTAGGGCTGTTTGTGACACTTATAGGAATAGCCCAACGGATTGATTGGAAAGAATAACTTTGAGGTGGTTTCGTACCCTACCATAATCTCTTCGTTCGTTCTCCGCTATTAGTGACTTTGGAGTGACTCTTTGTTGCATGTTGAGGGATAGTTATATGATCCAATTATTTTATTATTGTTGAGAGGACTTGCACTAGTGAAAGTATGAACCCTAGGCCTTGTTTCCTAGCATTACAATACCGTTTACGCTCACTTTTATCACTTGCTACCTTGCTGTTTTTATTATTTCAGATTACAAAAACTATTATCTACCATCCATATACCACTTGTATCACCATCTCTTCGCCGAACTAGTGCACCTATACAATTTACCATTGTATTGGATGTGTTGGGGACACACGAGACTCTTTGTTATTTGGTTGCAGGGTTGCTTGAGAGAGACCATCTTCATCCTACGCCTCCTATGGATTGATAAACCTTAGGTCATGCACTTGAGGGAAATTTGCTACTGTCCTACAAACCTCTGCACTTGGAGGCCCAACAGCGTCTACAAGAAGAAGGTTTTGTAGTGGACATCAAGCTCTTTTCTGGCGCCGTTGCCGGGGAGGTGAGTGCTTGAAGGTATATCTTTAGATCTTGCAATCGAGTCTTTTAGTTTCTTGTTTTGCCACTAGTTTAGTTTATAAAAGAAAACTATAAAAAATGGAATTGAGTTTGTCTCATACGCTTCACCTTTTTAATATCTTTCGTGAGTATGATGGAAAAGATAATTGTGCTCAAGTGTTAGAAGAAGAGATCTCTAATATGTTTGGCACTAAATATTTGAATGATGAGCATGATTGCAATGTTGTTAGTACGAATTCTTTCAATATCCATGATGCTAATGATGATTGCACTAGTTATGATGAAGATGCCTCCTATAAACATGTCAATTTTTGTGGAGTAGACTGGGTTTGCAAGTACACACCAAATAGGGAAGATAGATATTGCAAGAGGCATAAGTACTTAGAAACCAAATTTTTGCAAGAAGAGCTAGATGAATGTGCTGAAAATTTAAGATATCTTACCCATACTTGCGGACTTTGCAATTTACATGGTCATTTAAATATCAAATGCAAATTGTTCCATGACCGTATCGTGTCCAAAAATTGTGATGACTTGATTTCCCTTGCCCATCATAATGCACTTAGTTTTCTCTTGGGTTATGAAGAAATGAAACGTATAACTGAGGATATTCAAAAATTTAATCTCGATAAACTTCTTGGTTTTGATCTAGAGAAGACTTATATGTATTGTGTGGTGAATTGCATTGAAAATCCTTATATTGGGAATTACATAAAGAAAATAAAACAAATAGAAGATGAAGAGAATACTAATGAAAGGGAAGAGACTTCCCAATATCCTCCTATTAATTCTTATGATGAATTAGGTAACGAGGAGGAGCCTCCTATTCAACCAATCTCATTAATAAGGAGCTCCAAAAAGAGGATTGAACCCACACATGATGTGGTGAAGAAGAAGAAAAGAAAAAGGAAGAGAGGTAAAAAGATATCTCTCCCAAATAATGCTGCTCCTATTACTATTGTGCCTCATGAAAATATAATTGTGGAAGATAATGATACTTCTTATGATCTTGAAAATCTTTTTGGCACTTGCTTGGAAGAATATGATAATTGCTATACTATTGGTGCTATCCATACTATTAATGATGAGAGTGATTATGCTTATGACATGAAAAGGCCCAAGCTTGGGGAAGCTATGTTTGATGAGGATGACATATTTGAGAATATATTTGCTGCAATTAATGTTTGTCCCAAGCTTGGGGAAGCTATGATTAATGAAGATGATATTTTTAGTCTCCCAAGTTTTGATATGCAAGTTTATAATGATGATAGCATGCCTCCTACTTATGATGATTATTGTGATGATACTTATGCTATAAAAATTAGTGATTATATTTATAAAACTTGTCATGGTTATGATTACCCCTTCTCTGAACATTACTCTTTTGATGTGGAAACAATTTATAGTATTCAAGTTTCCTATGATACTCCCACTATTCCGAATGAGAAGAATTTTGCTTATGTGGAGAGTAATAAATTTTCTATGCTTGTAGATCATGAAAAGAATGCTTTAGGTGCTGGTTATATTGTTGAATTAATTCATGATGCTACTGAAAATTACTATGAGGGAGGAACATATGCTTGTAGGAATTGCAATAATATCAAGTTTTCTCTCTATGTGCTTAAAGTTTTGAAGTTATGCTTGTTTTGCTTTCCTATGCAAGTTCATTATTGTTCCCATAAGTTGTTTGCTCACAAAATCCCTATGCATAGGAAGTGGGTTATAATTAAATTTGCTAGTCATATTCTTCATGATGCTCTCTTTATGTTTCAATTCTCATCCTTTATGTGAGCATCATTGAAATCGTCATGCCTACCTAGGGTCGTTAAACGATAGCGCTTGTTGGGAGGCAACCCAATTTTATTTTTGTTCCTTGATTTTTGTTACTGTTTAGTAATAAATAATTCATCTAGCCTATATTTAGATGTGGTTTTATGCTTTTAATTAGTGTTTGTGCCAAGTAGAACCTTTGGGAAGACTTGGGGAAAGTCTTGTTGATCATGCTGTAAAAAACAGAAACTTTAGCGCTCACGAGAATTGCTGCCATTTTTATTTGGAAAGTGATATTTAGTTATTTCCTTTTGCAGATGATTAATAGATAAATTTAGCAGGTCCAGAAATTTATTTTAGAATTTTATGAGTTCCAGAAGTATACGTTTGATCCAGATTACTACAGACTGTTCTGTTTTTGACAGATTCTCTTTTTGATGTGTTGTTTACTTATTTTGATGAATCTATGGCTAGTAAAATAGTTTATAAACCATAGAGAAGTTGGAATACAGTAGTTTTAACAGAAATGTAAATAAAGAATGAGTTCATTACAGTACCTTGAAGTGGTGATTTATTTTCTTATACTAACGGAGCTTACGAGTTTTCTGTTAAGTTTTGGGTTGTGAAGTTTTCAAGTTTTGGGTAAGGATTCGATGGACTATGGAATAAGGAGTGGAAAGAGCCTAAGATTGGGGATGCCCAAGGCACCCCAAGGTAATATTCAAGGACAACCAAGAGCCTAAGCTTGGGGATGCCCCGGAAGTCATACCCTCTTTCGTCTTTGTTCATCAGTAACTTTACTTGGAGCTATATTTTTATTCACCACATGATATGTGTTTTGCTTGGAGCGTCAATTTATTTTGTTAGGATTTGCTTGCTGTTATTTAAAACAATGTTTTGCATCTTTTATTTCAATAGAAGTGGCATTGATATTCTTTACTATGCCTATTTTAGAAGTTCACATGTTGCTGTTTGAAAACAGAAAGTTTACCACTGTTGCAATAATTCCCTAGAAAATTCAGAATGTGATAAAATGTTGAAACCTTTTTCATATTAAGATCTGATAAGTTTAATACAGTTGGAATTTTCTTTCATAATTTTTGGAGCTATGGAAGTATGCATGTTGCTGCATTCTTTACAGACTCTCCTGTTTAGGCAGATTGCTGTTATGTTTGCATTGTTTGCATATGTTTGCTTCTTTAATGATTCTATTTGAGGATAGGACTATTAAATATGCAGAGGAATTTAGTATGGGATGTTGAATAATAATTTTAGTGATTTTCTACAGTAGAGTATGATAAGGTCTTTGCAATGGTTTATACTAACTTATATCACGAGTCCTTGTTGAGTTTTGTGTGGATGAAGCTTTTGAGATTTAGGGAGACCGTGATATGAGAGGAATTAAGGAGACACAAAAGCTCAAGCTTGGGGATGCCCAAGGCATCCCAAGATAATATTTCAAGAAGTCTCAAGCGTCTAAGCTTGGGGATGCCCCGGTTGGCATCCCACCTTTCTTCTTCAACAACTATCGGTTAGTATCGGTTGATCCTAAGTTTTTGCTTCTTCACATGATGTTTGCTATTCTTAGAATGTCATTTTATTTTGATTTGCTTGCTGTTTGAATAAAATACCAAGATCTGAAATTATTAAATTTTAGAGAGTCTTCACATAGTTGCATAATTATTCAACTACTCATTGATCTTCACTTATATCCTTCAAAGTAGTTTGTCACTTGCTCTAGTGCTTCACTTATATCTTTTAGAGCATGGTGGTAGTTTTATTTTGAAGAAATAGAATAGATGAACTCTCATCCTTCACTTAGATTATTTTGAGAGTCTTAAATAGCATGGTAATTTGCTTAAAATCCTAATATGCTAGGTATTCAAGAATAATAAAATTCTCTTATGAGTGTGTTGAATACTAAGACAAGTTTGATACTTGATGATTGTTTTGAGATATGAGGATGGTAATATTAGAGTCATGCTAGTTGAGTAGTTGTGAATTTGATAAATACTTGTGTTGAAGTTTGTGATTTCCGTAGCATGCACGTATGGTGAACCGTTATGTGATGAAGTCGGAGCATGATTTATTTATTGATTGCCTTCCTTATGAGTGGCGGTCGGGGACGAGCGATGGTATTTTCCTACCAATCTATCCCCCTAGGAGCATGCGCGTAGTACTTTGTTTCGATAACTAATAGATTTTTGCAATAAGTATGTGAGTTCTTTATGACTAATTTTGAGTCCATGGATTATACCACTCTCACCCTTCCACCATTGCTAGCCTCTCTAGTACCGCGCAAACTTTTGCCGGTACCATAAACCCACCATATACCTTCCTCTAAACAGCCACCATACCTACCTATTATGGAATTTCCATAGCCATTCCGAGATATATTGCCATGCAACTTTCCACCATCCAGTTTATCATGACACATTCATCATTGTCATATTGCTAGCATGATCATGTAGTTGACATAGTATTTGTGGAAAAGCCACTGTTCATAATTCTTTCATACATGTCACTCTTGATTCATTGCATATCCCGGTACACCGCCGGAGGCATTCATATAGAGTCATCTTTGTTCTAGTATCGAGTTGTATCATTGAGTTGTAAATAAATAGAAGTGTGATGATCATAATTCAATAGAGCATTGTCCCCAAAAAAAGAGAAAGGCCAAATAAAAAAATAAAAATAAATAAAAGGGACAATGCTACTATCCTTTTTCCACACTTGTGCTTCAAAGTAGCACCATGATCTTTATGATAGAGAGTCTCTTGTTCTGTCACTTTCATATACTAGTGGGAATTTTTCATTATAGAACTTGGCTTGTATATTCCAACAATGGGCCTCCTCAAGTACCCTAGGTCTTCATGAGCAAGCAAGTTGGATGCACACCCACTAGTTTCTTTTGTTGAGCTTTCATACATTTATAGCTCTAGTGCGTCCGTTGCATGGCAATCCCTACTCACTCACATTGATATCTATTGATGGGCATCTCCATAGCCCATTGATACGCCTAGTTGATGTGAGACTATCTTCTCCCTTTTGTCTTCTCCACAACCACCATTCTATTCCACCTATAGTGCTATGTCCATGGCTCACGCTCATGTATTGCGTGAAGATTGAAAAAGTTTGAGAACATCAAAAGTATGAAACAATTGCTTGGCTTGTCATCGGGGTTGTGCATGATTTAAGTACTTTGTGTGGTGAAGATGGAGCATAGCCAGACTATATGATTTTGTAGGGATAGCTTTCTTTAGCCATGTTATTTTGAGAAGACATGATTGCTTAGTTAGTATGCTTGAAGTATTATTATTTCTATGTCAATATGAACTTTTGTCTTGAATCTTATGGATCTGAATATTCATATCACAAGTAAGAAGAATTACATTGAAATTATGCCAACTAGCATTCCACATCAAAAATTATCTTTTTTATCATTTACGTACTCAAGGACAAGCAGGAATTAAGCTTGGGGATGCTTGATACGTCTCCAACGTATCTATAATTTTTGATTGCTCCATGCTATATTATCTACTATTTTGGGAAATATTGGGCTTTATTATCCACTTTTATATTACTTTTGGGACTAACCTATTAACCGGAGGCCCAGCCCAGATTTGCTGTTTTATGCCTATTTCTGTGTTTCGAAGAAAAGGAATATCAAACGGAGTCGAAACGAAATGAAATCATCTGGAGAAGTTTTTTTTGTAATGAAAGCCACCAGATAGACTTGGACTCCACGTCAGGAGATACGGGAGGTGCTCACGAGGGTGGGGGCTCCCCCCCTAAGGCGCACCCCCTGCCTTGTGGGGCCCCCATGGCTCCTCTGACGTACTTCCTGCACCCATATATATCGTCGTACCCCAAAACTTCCAGAAGAGTGAATAGATCGGGAGTTCCGCCGCCAGAAGCCTCCGTAGCCACCGAAAGCCAATCTAGACCCGTTCCGGCACCCTGTCGGAGGGGGCAATCCTTCTCCGGTGGCCATCTTCATCATCCCGGTGCTCTCCATGACGAGGAGGGAGTAGTTCTCCCTCGGGGCTGAGGGTATGTACCAGTAGCTATGTGTTTGATCTCTCTCTCTCTCTCTCGTGTTCTTGATTTGAGCTTTGCTATTATAGTTGGATCTTATGTTTCTCCTCCCCCTCTTCTCTCTTGTAATGAATCGAGTTTCCCCTTTGAAGTAATCTTATCGGATTGAGTCTTTAAAAATTTGAGAACACTTGATGTATGTCTTGTCGTGGATATCTATGGTGACAATGGGATATCACGTGATTCACTTGATGTATGTTTTGGTGATCAACTTGCGGGTTCCACCCATGAACCTATGCATAGGGGTTGGCACACCTTTTCGTCGTGATTCTCCGGTAGAACTTTGGGGCACTCTTTGAGGTCCTTTGTTTTGGTTGAATAGATGAAACTGAGATTGTGTGATGCATATCGTATAATCATGCCCACAGATACTTGAGGTGACATTGGAGTATCTAGGTGACATTAGGGTTTTGATTGATTTGTGTCTTAAGGTGTTATTCTAGTACGAACTCTAGGGATGTTTGTGACACTTATAGGAATAGCCCAACAGATTGATTGGAAAGAATAACTTTGAGGTGGTTTCGTACCCTACCATAATCTCTTCGTTCGTTCTCCGATATTAGTGACTTTGGAGTGACTCTTTTTTGCATGTTGAGGGATAGTTATATGATCCAATTATGTTATTATTGTTGAGAGGACTTGCACTAGTGAAAGTATGAACCCCAGGCCTTGTTTCCTAGCATTGCAATACCGTTTACGCTTGCTTTTATCACTTGCTACCTTGCTGTTTTTATTATTTCAGATTACAAAAACTATTATCTACCATCCATATACCACTTGTATCACCATCTCTTCGCTGAACTAGTGCACCTATACAATTTACCATTGTATTGGGTGTGTTGGGGACACAAGAGACTCTTTGTTATTTGGTTGCAGGGTTGCTTGAGAGAGACCATCTTCATCCTATGCCTCCTACGGATTGATAAACCTTAGGTCATGCAATTGAGGGAAATTTGCTACTGTCCTACAAACCTCTGCACTTGGAGGCCCAACAACGTCTACAAGAAGAAGGTTGTGTAGTAGACGTCAACGACCTGGCTGTATGTTCAAAACCTTAAGGCGACCTTTCTGATGCATCAGATGAGGCACACAATCATTCGGGATTTTCTGTTGAAAAACATAGTAATAACTTGGTAGTTAGAAATGTAGTTAAGTTTTAAAAGAATTTATGCAAAAGATGCACGAATGTCGTAATTGTAAAAAATCTTACCATGGCATCTCCATGGATGTTACCGTAGTTCAACACGTGCACTAGTGGCACGTATTGACCATAATGTTGAGGAGTTTTATTATAGATATTGTAATTCTCAAGATCAATAGAAAATGCGACCAGGTGATTTTTCTCCTGATAAGTTAACTCAAAGCCATCGGTGTAGTAGGTTCTGTCTACAATGTTCTGCACATTGTTTGAACAATTAAAATAAGCTGTCAATGGAAATAAGCTGTCAACGATTTTGAAATGAACAATATAAATTAGTTAATAACTATGTTTGAGAAACTCACATAGCGGTAGAATTGGAAGCGTATCAACAAGGACCCAAATGTCCAAATTGTCTTGGTCGATGTCAGGATCACCACCAAGATCCATGGTGACAAACATACCCTCTTGAAAATCATACATCTTGCAAAGTGCTTCCCAACCCGGGCAACCAAAATGGGATACGCTCTCAGAATTGTATAGATTTACCTCAAAATCCATACCATGATGGGTCCTTAGGTTAATTTTCTTTGTTTCATTCCTCTCATGATCTTCAAAACCCATCCTCTCGAAGACATAGCATATTGCATGGCATGGGATAAGCTAATCGAATTGTAAAAGACAAAAATTACACGTTGAAGTAGTACAAGTCGAGCTTAATTACAGAAAAAAACACTTTGCGTCATAGCTTACCATATCACAATCGAAGGCATCCTCGAGCTTAATGCTGAAGCGCCGATCTTCGTCCAGGTGAGGCATGTCGCAGAAACCCCAGTCGTCGTGACACCAAGAGCACGCCCCCGGGAGACTTTCGTCGTCCGAGTACGACATTTCCTATGTTCATAATTGAAATATTAAACTTGTACAATTAAATATATGTACTATAAAAATTAAATTAGATCATTATTATTCATCACGGGTTGACTATCGGTCTGCCGAGTCTATATGGTGGAGACTCTCCCTCACTGATTCCTCTCTGACATTTGCGACCGTCGGTGATGGTCGTTACTCCTTCTTTCCCTAGTGCATAACAAAGGTCTAGCACAAGGAAAAGAAGGAGAAACGACCCCCACAACAACAGTCGGGATTCTTCGTCCTCTCTCATATATGGTGGATACACTCCCTCACTGATTTTTCGACCTTCGGTGATGGAGGCTCGGCAGACTTAATGTCAACTCGAAATGTCGTTTAATTATTTTTCTAGAAAATCCAGGCCACTTGATATTTCCTATATATTCTAGCACAAGTCATGCCAAAATTCACGAAAAATTCCGGTATGACCTTTGCTAAAACAGGACATATCGAGCGCCTGAAATTTGCTGGAACGGAAGTTAATCAACACTCCGGCTAAACATAGGCCACTCGGAGGTGTAGCATGAACATGACCGGCCACTTGGGCAACCACATATCCTATTTGAGCAAGACAAGATATACATGTTTTTATCTAAATCATATCTTATAGGACTCATATTGACATGGAGATTTGGCTGGTCTCACCTCGAGGTCAGAGGGGGTCGGTGACGGGGACGACGACGGGGATGATGGAGGGGCTCCTTGATTTCTGCAAAAACAAAAACCCTATAAATAAAGCCCTAGCGAATGACATCGATGCAATAATTGCTTAAACTAAAAAATAACAACAAATGTGACAAGTTCAACTAGTTCTATTAATTCAAATAGTTCTTACTAAATATAAACTTACTATAAATAGAAATAAACTAAAAATAAACTAGTTCAACTAGTTATATTAATTTTCTTACTAAAAATACATTAGTTCTATTAAGTCAACTAGTTCTTACTAAAACTAAACTAGTTCAACTAGTTTATTAATTTACTTACTAATTATTTTAAACACTTACTAAAAACAGTAAAAGAACTATATTGAATTTTTTCTCTAAACTAAACACTAATGCCATAATTAACATCCAGTAAACCCTACTTCCCTAACCCTACTGCCCTAGTTCTTAAGCATCTACAAGTACTAACTAATTAAATGAACCCTACCTAGGTGCTTAAGCATCTACAACTACTTAAGCACCCATTGATGAACCCTAGGAATTTGTCTTAAAAACTAATTAAGTATCTACAACTACTGCCCTAATTAACATCTAGTTTACAATTAAGCATCTACAACTACTGCCCTAATTAGCATCTAATTTGATGAACCCTAACTAATTTGATGCACTATAAAATTTGATGAACCCTAGCTAGGCATTGGTAGGGGAGGAGGAGGAGGAGGAGGTGTAGACGTGCTCACCTCAAGCACCAGCAGAGTTAGGGAGCGGCCGAGGGAGGGGTAGGCGGCGTCGAGGTCGGGGTCGAGCTCGGGCGCTCGATGGAGGGCGGCGATGTACGGCGGCGGCGAGGTCAGGGTCAGGGGAGGCATCGAGGTCGGGGTCGGGGGCGGCGTCGAGGCCGTGCGGAAGGCGACGGGAGAGTGCGCGGTGGTCGACGACAATGCAGGGCGACGACGGTGCGGGGACAACAGAGGAGTTGGATTTGGGGGAAGTGGCCGTGGAGAAGAAGAACCGCGCGGTTAAGTGAAAAATAGTAGTAGCACAGTCCAGGAAAAGTGTTATTGCTACATTAGTTATAGCTAACTTAGCAATAGCGCTGTCTGACAAAACGCGCTACTACTAAGTTAGCAATAGCGCGTGTCCTGAAAGCACGCTGCTGCTACGCCTTTCTCCGTTATTTTTCATTTTTTTCCTTCACATTTTCATTTTTTTTCCTTCCCCTTTTTCTATTTCTTTCATTTTCATTTACTTTTCTATATGTTTTTCATTTGATTTTCCTTTCATTAGTAGTAGCGCTTTCTGGGTAAAACACGCTGCTACAACAACCTTAGCAGCAGCACACTTTGCTTAAGCACGCTACTACTATTGGTAGCCTTGCAAGAACAGTAGGGGAATTGTAGTTGCAGCGCTTGTTCGTTGAGACGCGCTATTGCTATAAACTTAGCTGCAACGCGTTGATGACCCACAAGTATAGGGGATCTATCGTAGTCCTTTCGATAAGTAAGAGTGTTGAACCCAACGAGGAGCAGAAGGAAATGATAAGCGGTTTTCAGCAAGGTATTCTCTGCAAGCACTGAAATTATAGGTAACAGATAGTTTTGTGATAAGATAATTTGTAACGAGCAGCAAGTAACAAAAGTAAATAAAGTGCAGCAAGGTGGACCAATCCTTTTTGTAGCAAAGGACAAGCCTGGACAAATTCTCATATAGAGAAAAGAGCTTCCGAGGACACATGGGAATTATCGTCAAGCTAGGTTTCATCACGATCATATGATTCGCGTTCGGTACTCTGATAATCTGATATGTGGGTGCACCGGTGCTTGGGTGCTGTCCTTACTTGGACAAGCATCCCACTTATGATTAACTATTATTGCAAGCATCCGCAACTACAAAAGCAGTATTAAGGTAAACCTAACCATAGCATGAAACATATGGATCCAAATCAGCCCCTTACGAAGCAACGCATAAACTAGGGTTTAAGCTTCTATCACTCTAGCAACCCATCATCTACTTATTACTTCCCAATGCCTTCCTCTAGGCCCAAATAATGGTGAAGTGTCATGTAGTCGACGTTCACATAACACCACTAGAGGAGAGACAACATACATCTCATCAAAATATCGAACCAATACCAAATTCACATGACTACTAATAGCAAGACTTCTCTCATGTCCTCAGGAACAAACGTAACTACTCACAAAGCATATTCATGTTCATAATCAGAGGAGTATTAATATGCATATAGGATCTGAACATATGATCTTCCACCAAATAAACCAACTAGCATCAACTACAAGGAGTAATCAACACTACTAGCAACCCACAGGTACCAATCCCAGACTTAGAGACAAGAATTGGATACAAGAGATAAACTAGGGTTTGAGAGGAGATGGTGCTGGTGAAGATGTTGATGGAGATTGAACCCCTCCCGATGAGAGGATCGTTGGTGATGATGATGGCGATGATTTCCCCCTCCCAGAGGGAAGTGTGCCCGGCAGAAGAGCTCCGCCGTAGCCCTAGATTGGTTCCGCCAAGGTTCCGCCTCGTGGCTGTGGAGTCTCGTCCCGACAGCTTGCTTATGATTTTTTTCTCATCGAAAGACTCCATATAGCAAAAGATGGGCATTGGAGGGCCACCAGGGGGCCCATGAGGCAGGGGGCGCGCCTAGGGGGTAGGGCGCGCCCCCCACCCTCGTGGCCAGGGTGTGGCCCCCCTCTGGAACTTCTTGCGCTTAGTATTTTTTATATATTCTGAAAATGACTTCCGTGAAGTTTCAGGACTTTTGGAGCTATGCAGAATAGGTCTATAATATTTGCTCCTTTTCTAGCCTAGAATCCCAGCTGCCGGCATTCTCCCTCTTTATGTAAACCTTGTAATATAAGAGAGAATAGGCATAAGTATTGTGACATAATGTGTAATAACAGCCCATAATGCAATAAATATCGATATAAAAGCATGATGCAAAATGGGCGTATCATCTCCCCCAAGCTTACACCTCACTTGTCCTCAAGCGAAAGCCGAAATCGAAAAATATGTCCACATGTTTAGAGATAGAGGTGTCGATAAAAATAAAATATGAACATGAGGGAATCATGATCATTCTTAGAACAACAACTTGATCTCTTATGCTACAGTAACAATTCTATCGCAATTTCAAGTATGAATCATAAACTTCATTGAAAACTAACAAACTATAATCTCAGTCATTGGAGCAATTGCAATTTATCATAACATAGGAAAGAGTCAATATAAGAGCTTTTCAGCAAGTCCACATACTCAACTATCATATAGTCTTTCACAATTGCTAACACTCACGCAATACTTATGGGTATGGAGTTTTAATCGGACACAGAGAAAGATAGGGGCTTATAGTTTTGCCTCCCAACGTTTTACCTCAAGGGTAATGTTAACAATAATAGTTCATGAAAACTCACATCCAATTAGCCATATATACCAGGATCTTTCCAACATGTTGTGCTTGCCAAAAGATAAAATGCAAAAAGGAAGGGTGAAGATCACCATGACTCTTATGTAAGGTAGGAGATAAAAGTAAAATATAGGCCCTTCGCAGAGGGAAGCAGAGGTTGTCATGCGCTTTTATGGTTGGATGCACAAATCTTAATGTGAAAGAATGTCACTTTATATTGCCACTTGTGATATGGACCTTTATTATGCAGTCCGTCGCTTTTATTTCTTCTGTATCACACAACCATATAAAGCTTATTTTCTCCCACACTAATAAGTCATACATATTTAGAGGGCAATTTTTATTGCTTGCATCGATGATAACTTACTTGAGGGATCTTACTCAATCCATAGGTAGGTATGGTGGACTCTCATGGCAAAACTGGTTTTAGGGTGTTTGGAAGCACAAGTAGTATCTCTACTTGGTGCAAAGAATTTGGCTAGCATAAGGGGGAAAGGCAAGCTCAATCATGTTGGATGATCCATGACAATATAATTTATCTTAGATGTAAGAAAACATAACCCATTACGTTGTCTTCCTTGTCCAACGTCAACTCTTTAGCATGTCATATTTTAATGAGTGCTCACAATCATAAAAGATGTCCAAGATAGTGTATTTACATGTGAAGACCTCTCTTTCTTTATTACTTCCTATTAATTGCAACGATGACCAAAACTATGTTTGTCAACTCTCAACAACTTTTATTCATCATACTCTTTCTATGTGAGCTCATTACTCTTCATAAGACCCGTATGATCTCTTTTATTTTCTTTTTATTCTTTCTCTTTTCTTTTATTCACTCAAGATTATTGCAAAATAATCAAGCCCTTGGCTCAACACTAATCTTTATTATATATAGCGCACGGACTACATAGAAGGATCATAAAGCAAAACTCACAACTAGATCATACTAAAACTTTATGCTACTAGATCAAGATATTACCAAAAGAATCAAACTAAGAAAACGGTAAAGATAGAAGTGATGGTGATACGATACTGGGGCACTCCCCCAAGCTTGGCAGTTGCCAAGGGGAGTGCCCATACCAGATACTCAATTCCTCTTTGTTGGTGGAGAGGGTGGAGTTGTTGATGATCTAGGCTTGTTGTCCCTCTTCCAAGGCATAGGCTCGCCATCATAGAGGGATGACCGAGTCTCCTGAATCCTCAAATCTATAGCCAAACTCATCCTCTTGAATCTATACTCATACTCACAGTTTTGATTTTGCAGGTCATAAATGTGGGCTTGGAGGTGCTCGATTTTCTCATGAAGTTTGAAGATGGCCTCCCCAATGTCCTTGGCGTCCAGCTTGTGGTTGTTGGTTAGCTCCGTGATCATAATGTGATTGGAGTCAAGTCCACGCTCCACCATCTCCCGGCACCTGAAAACTTGTTGCTCCATTGCCTAGAGCCTTGTCTCCACGCTTCCGGTCCTCCTTGGTCCCTCAACATCACGGATGTGCAGCACCCCTCATGCATCTCAATGGTTTGTGGGTGTTGCAACACTTCCGTGAGGTAGGGGTTGATGACCTTATCGAAGAACTTGTCCTTGGGGGCACTTGGAGATGTCATGATGATCTCGATCTGTCAGAAAAACAACTCGAAACAAGAACAAAGGATATTTGCATGATACGGTGGTCAAAACCTTCAGGAGGTTATATAATGAATTTTTACCGACCAAAATACGTAACGTGCAAGAAAATGGAGTCCAGAGAGCACACGAGGTGCCCACGAGGCAGGGGGCATGCCCAGGGGGTAGGGCACGCCCTCCACCCTCGTGGAGCCCTCGTGTCCTTCCCAGGCTGCTTCTTATTTTTCTAAATATTCCAAAACGGAGAAAAATTGCCATTAGAACTGTTTTGGAGTCGGTTTACTTACCGTACCACATACCTATTCCTTTTCGGAGTCTGAAACGTTCCGGAAGGTGTCCCTTATGCATTCCTCCGGGGTTACGGTTTCAATAAGATTGGTTTCAACATTTATGGGATTACCTGAGATATAATGTTTGATTCTTTGACCATTCATCACCTTCGGATTTGTGCCTTCGAAGTTGTTGATTTTTATGGCACCGGAACGATATACCTCCTCGATAACGTAAGGACCTTCCCATTTAGAGAGAAGCTTTCCTGCAAAAAATCTTAAATGAGAGTTGTATAGCAATACATAATCACCTACATTAAACTCGCGCTTTTGTATCCTTTTGTCATGCCATCGTTTAACCTTTTCTTTAAACAATTTGGCATTCTCATAGGCTTGGGTTCTCCATTCATCAAGTGAGCTAATGTCAAATAACCTTTTCTCATCGGCAAGTTTGAAATCATAATTGAGCTCTTTAATAGCCCAATAAGCCTTATGTTCTAGTTCGAGAGGTAAGTGACATGCTTTTCCATAAACCATTTTATACGGATACATACCCATAGGATTTTTATATGCAGTTTTATAGGCCCATAATGCATCATCAAGTTTCTTGGACCAATTCTTTCTAGATCTATTAATAGTCTTTTGCAAAATTAATTTGAGTTCTCTATTACTCAATTCTACTTGATCACTAGACTGTGGGTGATAAAGAGATGCAATTCTATGATTAACATTGTACTTAGCAAGCATTTTACGAAAGGCTGCATGAATAAAATGTGAACCACCATCAGTCATTAAGTATCTAGGGACTCCAAACCTCGGAAAAATAACTTCTTTAAGCATCTTAATAGAGGTGTTATGATCAACACTACTAGTTGGCATAGCTTCTACCCACTTAGTAACGTAATCAACAACAACTAAAATATGTGTATATCCATTAGAGGAAGGAAACGGCCCCATATAATCAAAGCCCCAAACATCAAATGGTTCAATAATAAGTGAATATTTAATAGGAATTTCTTGACGTCTACTAATATTACCAATTCTTTGACATTCATCACAAGATAAGACAAACTTACGGGCATCCTTGAAGAGAGTAGGCCAATAAAAATCGGATACCTTATGTGCAGTTCTATCTCCAGCGCGGTGTCCTCCATAAGCTTCGGAGTGACACTTGCGTAGGATCTGTTACTGTTCATGCTCAGGTACACAACATCTAATAACACCATCTACTCCCTCTTTATAAGGATGTGGGTCATCCCAAAAGTAATGTCTTAAATCATAGTAAAACTTTTTCTTTTGCTGGTATGTGAAACTAGGTGGTATAAACATAGCAACAATGTAATTAGCATAATCAGCATACCATGGAGCAGTGTGAGAAGCATTTATGACATTTAATTGTTCATCAGGAAAGCTATCATCAATAGGTAGTGGGTCATCAAGAACATTTTCTAACCTAGACAAGTTGTCTGCAACGGGGTTCTCAGCTCCCTTTCTATCAATAATATGCAAATCAAATTCTTGTAGCAAGAGAACCCATCTAATAAGTCTAGGTTTAGCATCTTTCTTTTCCATAAGATATTTAATAGCAGCATGATACATGTGAATAGTTACTTTAGAATCAACAATATAAGGTCTGAACTTATCACAAGCAAATACAAATGCTAAAAATTCTTTTTCAGTAGTGGCATAATTTCTCTGAGCATTGTCTAGAGTTTTACTAGCATATTGAATAACATTTAATTTCTTATCAACTCTTTGCCTTAGAACAGCACCTAGAGCATAATCACTAGCATCACACATAATTTCAAAAGGTAAATTCCAATTAGGTGGCTAAACAATAGGTGCAGAGATTAATGCTTTCTTAAGTATTGCAAAGGCTTCTACACAATCATCATCAAAGACGAATGGTATATATATTCGAAATAAATTAGTCATAGGCCGAGAAATTTTTGAGAAGTCCTTAATGAACCTCCTATAAAAACCTGTATGACCAAGGAAACTTCTTATAACTTTGATGTCCTTGGGACACGACATCTTTTCAATAGCATTAACTTTAGCTTTATCAACTTCAATGCCTCTTTCAGAAATTTTGTGCCCCAGACAATACCTTCATTAACCATAAAGTGGCATTTCTGCCAATTCAAGACAAGGTTAGTTTCTTCACATCTCTGCAAAACTCGATCAAGGTGCTTAAGCAATCATCAAAAGAGGATCCATAAACGGAGAAATCATCCATGAATACCTCACATATCTTCAAAAATCAGAAAATATAGCCATCATGCATCTTTGAAAGGTAGCAGGTGCATTACATAAACCAAAAGGCATATGTCTATAAGCGAAAGTACCGAAAGGGCAAGTAAAAGTGGTCTTAGATTGATCATTAGCCGACACAGGTATTTGGGAGAAACCAGAATAACCATCTAGAAAGCAAAAATATGTATGTTTGGATAATCTTTCTAGCATTTGATCAATAAAAGGTAAGGGGTAATGATCTTTTTAGTAGCCTTATTTAATTTGCGGAAATCAATTACCATCCTGTAACCTGTAATAATTATTTGCGGAATCAATTCATCTTTATCATTAGGAACGATAGTAATACCTCCCTTCTTAGGAACACAATGAACAGGACTTACCCACTGACTATCAGCAACGGGATAAATTATACCTGCCTCAAGGAGCTTTAGTATTTCTTTTCTTATTACTTATTTCATCTTAGGATTCAGTCGTCGTTGGTGATCAATAACTGGTTTGGCATGTTTTTCCAAATTTATTTTGTGTTGACATAGAGTGGGACTAATGCCCTTAAGATCATCAAGAGTATATCCAATAGCAGCACGGTGCTTCTTCAGAGTTTTCAATAATTTTTCTTCCTCCTTCTCTGAAAGGTTAGCACTAATAATAACAAGATATATCTTCTTTTCATCAAGATAAGCATATTTAAGAGTATCAGGCAATGGTTTAAGCTCAAACACGGGATCACCCTTGGGTGGAGGAGGATCCCCTAAGATTTCAACAGGCAAGTTGTGTTTCAGAATAGGTCCCTGTTTAAAGAACACTTCATCTATTTCCCTTCTTTCATTCATATACATATCATTTTCATGGTCTAGCAAATATTGTTCTAAAGGATCACTAGGAGGTACGGCAATAGAAGAAAGACCAATAATTTCATCTTTACTAGGCAATTCTTCTTCATAGTGTTGTCTACGAAATTTAGAAAAGTTGAACTCATGAGACATATCATCTAAACCAATAGTAATAACATCCTTTTTGCAGTCTATCCTAGCATTAACAATGTTTAAGAAGGGTCTACCAAATATAATGGGACAAAAGCTATCTTGTGGGGAACCAAGAACAAGAAAATCAGCAGGATATTTAGTTTTCCCACACAAGACTTGAACCTCTGTAACAATTCCCATTGGTAAAATAGTATCTCTACTGGCAAGTTTAATGGTGACATCAATTTCTTCTAACTCAGTAGGTGCAAAATCATGCATATTTCTTTGTATAAGTCAATAGGTATTGCACTAGCACTAGCACCCACATCACACAAGCCATGATAACAATGATCTCCTATCTTAACAAAAATAACAGGCATGCCTACCACAGGTCTATGTTTATCTTTAGCACAAGGTTTAGCAATTCTAGTAGTTTCATCACAGAAATAAATAACATGCCCAGCAATATGATCAGCCAAGAGATCCTTCACAATAGCAATATTAGGTTCAACTTTAACTTGCTCACGAGGTGTATAGGTTCTAATATTGCTTTTGTGAACCACAGTTGAAGCTTTAGCATGATCTTTTATCCTAACAGGAAAAGGTGGTTTCTCAACATAAGCAGTCGGAACAATAGGATCATTATAAGTGACAGTCTTTTCTTAAACTTTAATAGGTGCAACTACTTTTACTTCAATGGGAGGATGAGATTTAAACCACTTCTCCTTAGGGAGATCAACATGAGTAGCAAAAGATTCAAAGAAAGAAGCTACTATCTAAGAGTCAAGTCCATATTTAGTGCTATATTTACGGAAAACATCGGCATCCATAAAAGATTTAACACAATCAAACTTAGGTGTCATACCTAACTCCTTACCTTCGTCGAGATCCCAATCTTCAGAGTTGTGTTTAATTCTTTCCAATACCATTTGAATTCAATAGTCTTCATCATAAAAGAGCCAGCACAAGAAGTATCGAGCATGGTGCGATTGTTATCAGAAAGCCGAGCATAAAATTTTTGAATAATCATTTCTCTTGAGAGCTCGTGATTGGGGCATGAATATAACATTGACTTAAGCCTCCCCCAAGCTTGAGCGATGCTTTCTCCTTCGCAAGGCCAAAAATTATATATATAATTACGATCACGATGAACAAGATGCATAGGATAAAACTTCTGATGAAATTCCAATTTCAATCGTTTGTAGTTCCATGATCCCATATCATCACATAGCCTATACCATGTAATTGCGTCTCCCTCCAAAGATAAAGGGATGACCTTCTTCTTGATAACATCATCGGGCATACCTGCAAGCTTAAATAATCCACAAACTTCATCCACATATATTAGGTGCTCATCAGGATGTAATGTTCCATCTCCTGCAAAAGGATTAGCTAGCAGATTTTCTATCATACCCGAAGGAATTTCAAAGCAGACATTTTCATTTTTAGTAGGTTCAGTAGGTTGGGGAGAAACTCTTTGCTCTACTGGTCGAGGTGAAGATACCCCGAACAAGCCCCTCAGAGGATTACTTTCCATAGTAACAAGTGACAGTAAATTTCAGCACACTATATAAAGTTTTCCTTACCAAATTCCACCTACCAAAGGTGCTTCACTCCCTGGCAATGGCGCCAGAAAAGAGTCTTGATGACCCACAAGTATAGGGGATCTATCATAGTCCTTTCGATAAGTAAGAGTGTTGAACCCAACGAGGAGCAGAAGGAAATGATAAGCGGTTTTCAGCAAGGTATTCTCTGCAAGCACTGAAATTATAGGTAACAGATAGTTTTGTGATAAGATAATTTGTAACGAGCAGCAAGTAACAAAAGTAAATAAAGTGCAGCAAGGTGGACCAATCCTTTTTGTAGCAAAGGACAAGCCTGGACAAATTCTCATATAGAGAAAAGAGCTTCCGAGGACACATGGGAATTATCGTCAAGCTAGGTTTCATCACGATCATATGATTCGCGTTCGGTACTTTGATAATCTGATATGTGGGTGGACTGGTGCTTGGGTGCTGTCCTTACTTGGACAAGCATTCCAGTTATGATTAACTCCTATTGCAAGCATCCGCAACTACAAAAGAAGTATTAAGGTAAACCTAACCATAGCATGAAACATATGGATCCAAATCAGCCCCTTACGAACCATGCATAAACTAGGGTTTAAGCTTCTGTCACTCTAGCAACCCATCATCTACTTATTACTTCCCAATGCCTTCCTCTAGACCCAAATAATGGTGAAGTGTCATGCAGTCGACATTAACATAACACCACTAGAGGAGAGACAACATACATCTCATCAAAATATCGAACGAATACCAAATTCACATGACTACTAATAGCAAGACTTCTCCCATGTCCTCGGGAACAAACGTAACTACTCACAAAGCATATCCATGTTCATAATCAGAGGAGTATTAATATGCATATAGGATCTGAACATATGATATTCCACCAAATAAACCAACTAGCATCAACTACAAGGAGTAATCAACACTACTAGCAACCCATAGGTACCAATCCCAGACTTAGAGACAAGAATTGGATACAAGAGATGAAGTAGGGTTTGAGAGGAGATGGTTCTGGTGAAGACGTTGATGGAGATTGACCCCCTCTCGATGAGAGGATCGTTGGTGATGACGATGGCGATGATTTCCCCCTCCCGGAGGGAAGTGTCCCCAGCAGAACAGCTACGTCGAATCCCCACATTGGTTCCGCCAAGGTTCCGCCTCGTGGCGGCGGAGTCTCGTCCCGAAAGCTTGATTATGATTTTTTTCTCATCGAAAGACTCCATATAGCGGAAGATGGGCATCGGAGGGCCACCAGGAGGCCCACGAGGCAGGGGGCGCGCCCAGGGCGGTAGGGCGCGCCGCCACCCTCGTGGCCAGGGTGTGGCCCCCCTCTGGAACTTCTTGCGCTCAGTATTTTTTATATATTCTGAAAATTACTTTCGTGAAGTTTTAGGACTTTTGGAGCTGTGCAGAATAGGTCTCTAATATTTGCTCCTTTTCCAGCCTAGAATCCCAGCTGCCGGCATTCTCCCTCTTTATGTAAGCCTTGTAAAATAAGAGAGAATAGGCATAAGTATTGTGACATAACGTGTAATAACAGCCCATAAAGCAATAAATATTGATATAAAAGCAAAATGCAAAATGGACGTATCACACGTTTCTTTGCCACGCGCTAGTGATAAGTAGTAGTAGCACTTATTTTTGTCCCGCGCTACTGGTAAGATTCTGCATATAAGGTTTTCCCTAGTAGTGATGGCCCACGCTAGGAGTGGTGCGACCGACCTCTTGAGGACCGCTGGCAAGATCAGCCTCGCGAGGGCGCCTGGAGGGATCAGCCTCGCGAGGATCACCCTCAGGGCAACCCCGGTCTTCCTCCGCTGCCGGCACCACCAAAAAGGAACGATGACCACCATCAAGACGAGGCGGCTGGGGGCTTCCAGGAGCCGCCTGCTATCGCCTGCATCTTCGGAGGATCTCAAGACCCAGCCTCGCACCGTATCGTCAAGCAATTTGCTCGCGAGGTGAACGCAGTCCTTCCGAAGCTCGAAGCTACATGCCCTCTCAGGTGGTCCAAGTGTGCTATTACCTTCAGCTCAGCAGATCAGCTCAAGTGCGCGGCTATCGCTGGTGCTCTCCCAATGCTTTGTTCACCCATCATCAGCAACGTGCAAGTCACCAAGACCCTCATTGACAGCAGCGCGGGGCTCAACATCCTGTCCGTCGAGACGTTCGACAACCTACAAGTGACCTACGATCAGCTTCAACCTACCAAGCCTTTCTCAGGAGTGATCGACGGCTCCACCACGCCGATAGGTCAGGTCCACCTCCCAGTCACCTTCGGCACACGCGACAACTACCGCACCGAGCTCATCAACTTCGACGTCGCCCACATCCGTGTATTGTACAATGCCATCCTCGGGTATCCAGCCCTGGCCAAGTTCATGGCAGTGACGCACCACGGCTACAACATCCTCAAGATGCCTGGAAGCAGCGGGATCATCACAGTCCCCTGCGAAGAAAGAGATGCGGTGTGCACCCTCGAGTGCGCCTTCCAGGCAGCGTCAATCGAAGACCCCGACAACAATGCAGCTCGATACCCTCGTGAGGTCGTCCCCAAGAAGAAGAAGTAGCTACTTCGTGCTGGACCTTGGGAGGACAGCACCGCAAGTGGTACCTCATCAGGATCAGCGCCCGCGCGTGGGGCTCCTCCCTCTATCGCATAGGAAGGCGCACCCGGCGCCCTCCTCAAGCAGGGCTCGGCGGCTCTTTTCTGGAGGGCCTTAGACCTTGCCAACATTACGAGGGAGGCGCTCGGGCACCACGTGGAGGCGTGCTTCACGGCATGTCTCCCTTAGGAAGACACTGGACAAGGAGCGCCCGGTGCCCAGGAGTTCATCACCAAGGTATCTCAGGAGCTTCAGGAAGCAAGAGCAATTCACGGTGACCGCCGCCCACCTGGTGCTGCTCTCCACCCCAGCAAGGGTGGTGAGCTGTGCGTCTGCATCGACATCCCAGGGCTCAATCGGGCCGCATCTCAGGAGCGCTTCTGGCCTTCACATGCTAGACGCTGCGAGGGCCCACCGCAAAGCTACGTTCGCATGCCATTCGGCCTACCGAGCATGGCTGCTGCCTTCCAGCGCAACCTGCAGAGCGTCATGGCAGGTCAGGAGGCCAGGCACCATGCAGTCCTGGCGGAGATGGCGACGGTCCTCAAGGAACCGCCTGGACCCCCAGAGCCTCCCAAGGCTCAGGGCCCCGGTGGCTCGTGAGGGGCAACCCCTTCGCCGCGTACCTTCAGCAGCCTCAACACCCCTTCATCAACAGAATGAGGTGACATTTTCCAAGTTTATTTAGCTTGGAGCGCCCTCAGGGCTACATCATTCCCAGGCCGCGTGGGTCTATCCCTGTGGCATGTATCCCTTATTGTTCATGTCTTTAGCTTACCTTGCCGGGGGCGCACCTTGGGCTGCATCATCCCCAAGTCGCTCGGGCCGGACCCAGTGGCATGTTTGCTTTCCATGCATAATTTATCTGTGTCCATCACCTGATTGATTGTTGCCCACCATGGGAGCCGTGCACCGGTCGTCTTCCTTTAGGATCCTTCGCATGAGAAGGCTAGGCATGACGTCTGTGCCCGGGCCCGTCCCTGTAGCATCGATAAATCCAACGGCTGAGCTCTGTCTGGTGGGCCAGCCCCATTCATGTCACCTCCTGGGGCTGTGGGTGCTTGGCTTTCTTACCACCTCCCAGGACCAACACAGCGAACAAGAATCAAGACCAGGCGCAACCTGCCTTGAGGTAGGGCCTCGTGAGTCCCGCGCTAGCTCGCAAGTGCCCAGACACACCTCGTCTAGCCCTGTCGTGCAAGCCATGTGTCAGGGCGGGGCTGTACACGCCCCGGAGGCTCTCCGCGGTAGGGAGTCCCCACCCACATACCAGAGGCAGACCAGCAATCACCGCTGCGTTTTGTTCCCCTCCTCGCGCTAACTTGCAGGAACTTCCCAAGGACTACAGCGGGCGGTACCGCGGGCTTTCCCTCTTCTCCCATGCGATTCGCTTGCGCGTTAAAAGTGGGGCTCCTGAGCATCGCGACTCAGGAGCTCTTACTGGCTCTCCAGCCCTCACCCCTGGCCTTGGCCACGGCATCGCGACCTGGAATACCAGCGGCGGCTGAGCTCGCTTGAGGGCCGGGACCTGAGGATGCAGAGCACTAAGGAGAACATGGAGAAGAGGGGGAGGCTCGCACGGGCCTAACCTAGCTACCCAGCAGCAGCAAACGCCCAAGTCTGATGCAATACGAGGAACCAACTCCGAAATGCCAAGATAAGTCTTGTACCTGGACCGACCCATCCCTACGGCATAAGATCCTCGCCTTTTCACTGCCTTGCTGCGGCAACGTCGCCTCCCTTTCCCATCCTTAGGTAGCTGCTTGCATGCTAAATGGTACCTCTTCAGCATCGCGCCTCGGGAGCTCTTACTGGACCTCGGGCCGCTCACCTCCTGGCCTTGACCACGACATCGCGACCTGGCATACCAGCGACGGCTGCAGCCTGCCTGGGGACCGGGACCTGTCAGCATAGAGCACCAAGCTGCTGCGGGGTTGGAAAGGGGGAGACCAACCCTCAGTAGGACATGTGCTCGCAAGTTTTCACAATAAGGATAATATTAAGAAAAGGCATTACAAACGCTTTACACACCCCCGCGGGGTCCGCTTCGATTCTTCGTAGGGAACAAAAGGAAAGGAATCCCTAGGAGCTCTATCTACACGCGCCGGACGTTGCCGACGCCATCATCAACAGTGGGCCACGAAGGGCCAGCACCAACCCCATCAAGATAACGGCGACGGCGGCCAGATGCGGCGACCTTGCTCCGGGCCCGACGGGAGCTCGGGGCACGTAGCTGTCGGCGCTTGTCTCCGGAGACTCCACAAGCTCGGGGGAGTCGTTGGACCACCAGGAGTCGCCGCTGTCGCTCGAGGAGCTGCAGGCGAGGCCAGGTGGGCGGCGGTCACCGTGAATTGCTCTTGCTTCCTGAAGCTCCTGAGATACCTTGGTGATGAACTCCTGGGCACCGGGCGCTCCTTGCCCAGTGTCTTCCTAAGGGACACGTGCCGCAAAGCACGGCTCCACGTGGTGCCCGAGCGCCTCCCTCGTAATGTTGGCAAGGTCTGAGGCCCTCTAGAAAAGATCCCCCGAGCCCGGCCCGAGGAGGGCGCCGGGCGCGCCTTCCTATGCGACAGAGGGAGGCGCCCTAGGCGCGGGCGCTGATCCTGACGAGGTACCACTTGCGGTGCTATCCTCCCGTGGTCCGGCACGGAGTAGCTGCTTCTTCTTCTCGGGGACGACCTCACGAGTGTACCAAGCTGCATTATTGTCGGGGTCTTCGATTGTTGCTGCCTGGAAGGCGCGCTCGAGGGAGCACACTACATCTCTTTCTTCGCAAGGGACTATGATGATCCCGCTGCTTCCTGGTATTTTGAGGACGTTGTAGCCGTGGTGCGTCACTGACATTAACTTGGCTAGGGCTAGATACCCGAGGATGGCATTGTACGGCAGACGGATGTGGGCAACTTTGAAGTCGATGAGCTCGGTGCAGTAGTTGTCGCGTGTGCCGAAGGTGACTGGGAGGCGGACCTGACCTATCGGTGTGGTGGAGCCGTCGGTCACACATGAGAAAGGCTTGGTAGGCTGAAGCTGATCATAGGGAACTTGTAGGTTGTTGAACGTCTCGACGGACAGGACGTTGAGCCGACGGATGTGGGCGACTTTGAAGTCGATGAGCTTGGTGCAGTAGTTGTCGCGTGTGCCGAAGGTGACTGGGAGGCAGACCTGACCTATCGGTGTGGTGGAGCCGTCGGTCACACATGAGAAAGGCTTGGTAGGCTGAAGCTGATCGTAGGGAACTTGTAGGTTGTTGAACGTCTCGACGGACAGGACGTTGAGCCCTCCGCCGCCGTCGATGAGGGTCTTGGTGACTTGCACGTCGTTGATGATAGGGGAATAAAGCATTGGGAGAGCGCCAGCGGTAGCCGCGCACTTGACCTGATCTGCTGAGCTGAAGGTAATAGCGCACTTGGACCACCTGAGCGGGCGTGTAGCTTCGAGCTTGGGAAGGACTGTGTTCACCTCGCGAGCAAACTGCTTGATGATACGTTGTGAGGCTGGGGCTTGAGCTCCGCCCAAGATGCTGGCGATAGCACGTGGCTCCTGGAAGCCCCTAGCCCCCTCTTCTTGATGGTGGTCGCCATTCCTTCTTGGTGGTGGCGGCAGCAGAGGAACAACGGGGTTGCCCTGAGTGCGATCCTCGCGAGGTTGATCCCTCCTGGCGCCCTCGTGAGGCTGATCTTGCCAGCGGTCCTCACGAGGTCGGTCGCGCCTCTCTTGGCATGGGCCATGGTCATCCCAGCATCCTCCGCCACATCCTCCTCCTCGGCCGTAGCCTCAGTCGTTGCGCTCGGGTTGTCGACCGAAGCGTTTACGCGAATAGCCCTGAGCTCTTGACAATGATTGTTGTTGTGGCTATGCACGTTGTGGAAGGAGCAAAACGGTCGGCTGCCCTTGGATGACTCAAGCTGGTCCCTGCCGCACTTCGTGTCTGGCTCAGCCGCGAGCACGGCAACTCCCTTGCGCTTCACGTCCTTGGCCTTGGATTTCATCTCCTCCGGTTCGGTAGCTGGGGGCTCGAGGAGGGAAAGGCAACCTTCCTCAGCCCTTGCGCACTTGGTCGCCAGGTTGAACAGCTCCAGGGATGTGCACAGCTCCTCATGGATGGCGAGCTCCTCCTTCATCTTGATGTTGCGGACACCGTCGGAGAATGCAGAGATGATGGCCTCGTCCGTCACCTTGGGGATCTTGAGGCGGACGTTGTTGAAGCGCTGGATGTACTTCTGGAGTGTCTCTCCTGGTTGTTGCTTGACACGTCGCAGGTCACCCACGGCCGGGGGGCGGTCGCGAGTGCCCTGGAAGTTGGCGACGAAGCGGTCGCGCATCTCGTTCCAAGAAGAGATGGAGCCTGGGGGTAGGTTCAGGAGCCACGAGCGCACGCCATCCTTGAGAGCCATGGGGAACTAGTTCACCATGACTTTCTCGTCGTTGTTCACCGCCTCGATGCTCAGCTCGTAGAGCTACGAGAACTCAGCGGGGTAGGAGGTGCCGTCGTAGCGAGGAGGCAGATCCGACTTGAACTTGCACAGCCAGGCGACGGTAGCCAGATCGGGGGTGAAAGCACGGCAGCGGGTCGTAGTCGCCGGGGCCCGCCGTGGAGGTGGAGCCTGGTCTTGGCGCTCGCGCGCCACCACGGCAAACGGCACATGGCCCTGCCATGGCAAGCGATCCTGATGCGGCGGTGCAGGGAGCGGTGGAGCGTTCTCTTGCGGTCGAGGAACTTCTTGACAGCTTCATTCTTCACGCGCGGGCGCTTGGCGCGATGGGTCGCGCCGCGGAGCCGCGCGCCTTGGCGCCAGTGCGCCGTCATGGTGCAGGGGTGGTGGAGGTGCTGCGTGAGCTACATCGCCCGTAGCTGGTGGTGGACAAGGCAGCGAGAGGGACAGTGCGGGGGAGCCCCCCTGCGGTGCTGATGAGCTCGGCGATGTGGTCCATCCAGCCCTGGTAGAGGTTGTCGACTAGGCGGTAACGCAGGAGCTCGTGCGCCATGAGCAGCGCGGCCTGCGCGTCCATGGGTGCGCGGCAAGCGTGAGATGACGAGCCAGCCAGAGACGGCGATGGGGTGGCGGTGTGGCCGTCACGGCGCATGGAGGGATGCAGCGAGGAAGCTTGCTACTCGTTTGCCGCCGGATCGATGACAGCGTTGGCGGCGGGTGACGGAGAACGACGGGGAGGCCCGCCGACGGGAGCCGTCTGAGCAACGCGAGTGGCGAGGGCGGCCCGGCGCTCAGCGCGAGCTCGGCGAGCATCGGCCATGAGCTTGGTGGAGTGACGAAGCGTGGGTCGACGAAGAAGAAGGCTTTGGTGCACCCCTACCTGGCGCGCCAAATGTCGGATTTCGGGTTCCGGCAAAACCCTTAAGGTCCAAACACTGGGTGCGCACAAAGATCTCCCCCTACCTACTCACGATCTCAAAGGCTAGCTCGATGAACTCGCAACACAAAGGACACAAGATTTATATTGGTCCGGATCACCGTTGCGGTGTAATACCCTACTCCAGTGTGGTGTGGTGGATTGCCTCTCGAGCTGAGGATGGACAGTACAAGGTGAAGAACAGCGTCCTGAGCAGGGGTCTTCTTGTGCTTGGTGAGTTTGTGTGGTTGAGGATGATCTAGTCTAGGATCCCATCTCCTAGCTATGGTGGTGGCTAGCCCTATTTATAGAGGCCCTAGTCCTCTCCCCAAATATTGAGAGGGAAGGGAGCCAACAACGGTCAATTTGAAAGGGGACAGCTAGTACAAGTTATCCTGACAAAAGCAGTCTTTGCCTGCCAAAGGCTCTGGTGGTGACGCCGCCTTGGGCTCCATGGTGACCTCCGTCTTGCCGTCCAGCTGGTCTTGATCTCATTGCACGAATATGGAAACCTTTTCTTGACGCCTCGGTACTCTTCGTCTGCGCTTGCCTCCTTAACACCAAAGAGGAAACAAGGACATTGCACGCACTGGCGCCCGCCTGGCACCCGCCTGGTCTCGATCATCACGGCTCACGTCATTGGAACCTCATGAGATTTTCCTTGCATTGATCTCTTTGCCCCTCGTGAGCCAGCCTGGTGAGGCCGCTCCTGAGGAGGTCTTGTGTCGTCCGCCTCGCGAGGCATGGCCCCTCGCGAGGGTCTTGAATGCTTGTTGGTGAAGATGGGTCATACGGGCTCACTTGCAGAGCCACGCCGTGGGCCACAGGCAGGCAACTCTGGGGACCCCCATTCCCATAACGCCGACACGCGTGATGGACATCGGCTTGAAGAAGCAACAGTGCAGCTATGCCGACGCTGCTCATAACTTGTGACGCGGTCAAAGCTAGATTGATGAAGTGACCGAGCGGCGATGTCAGCGCGCCTGACCCAAGCAATCCGTGGGGCGATGGCATTGGTGATAATTTAGTCTTCGTGATGCCAAATTTTTGTTTGGCTTGCCGAGCTGATGATCCGATAAGGTTGGGCTCGGCTCGATGAAGTGACGATCTGTCTAGCATAGGTCGGCAGATATGGAGTAAAGGCTGGTTTGACACCGGCGTGACGACGAATATTACCTCCAAAAAGGAGTAAAAATTGTGAGCATGTGTTCGTAAACAAAACACAATACCCTAAAAAGAGATTATTCCAAAAAGGTTGTCCAATACGCCGTTTATGAAGAAATATGAACTCGGGTCGGACTCATATTCACGCAGAAAATAGATCCGAAAAGTGATGCACTAATCGGAAGGTTCCTGGAGTTTGGACGGTTGGATCGAGCTGAAATTTGGAGAGGTGGTAGATATAGGAATTCCGCATCCGATCAACGGTTGGATCTTCCAAAGGACGTCTGATATAGATGATGGGCACCACGCTCCAAACTCGTCCAGATTCCCGTCCAGATTCGAGAGGGCTCGGGTATATCAGAGATCGGCGGAGATTGCTCCATCGGAACGCGGCAAAATTTTAAAGTGTTGTTGTAGACTCAATTCCGCACAATTCCACAGAAGGAATTGTAAAAAAATGCTCGAGGATGTGGTGGTAGCGGATACAAGTTCGCTGTTCGGAAAAACAACACGGTCGCCCGAGGGCAATGTTGACATTGATCCCCCGAGCTCCATGGATGATTCCTCCATGGTCATGATAGAGATTGGAGTTGATGTTGATGAAGGCCCTCGTCCGAACATCAAGATTGGAGGCAAGGCACAATCCTTGGTCAAGCCAAGGTGACCAGTCAAGCCGGCAACGAAGATGCCGATGTCGCAGTTGATCTGCAGACGAGCCATTGATCTTTTGCCGATCACATAGCAGAACTCCCAATGAAAGCACCATTGTCAGTGTGAAAACCGGCAGATCTCGGGGTAGGGGGTCCTGAGCTATGGATTCTCGGATCAATGGTAATAAGAACAAAGGAGACGATGTTTACCCAGGTTCGGGCCCTCTTGATGGAGGTAAAACCCTACGTCCTGCTCTTGTTTATATTGATGGATTATCAAGTACAGAGTTGATCTACCTCGAGATCATATGTTGTGGTCTAAAACCTGAGGGTATGATAAATAATGTCATAATGATCTATCGACTAACCTAGCCTCGGCTTATATAATGTACCGGAGGCTTAGGATAACAAAAGTCCTAGTCGAATACGTTGGTGGAGAGGAGTCCTTGTCTTGATCATCAAGCCTTGTCAAATCTTCCTCCTGTGCGGCATGGGCTGCCCGAAGTGGCCCATGAGCGAACCGCCATGGGGGTTGAGGGAGTCCTGGGCTAAGGGGTCCTCGGGTGTCCGACCTATTTTACGTGGGCCGGACTGATGGGTTGTAAAGATACGAAGACCGAAGACTCTACCCGTGTGCAGATGGGACTCTCCTTGGCGTGGAAGGCAAGCTTGGCGATGAAACATGAAGATTCCTTTCTCTATAACCGACCTTATGTAACCCTATATCCCCCTGGTGTCTATATAAACCGGAGGGCTAGGCCCATAGAGATATATCCTCATAATCATAGTCAGGCTAGACTTTTAGGGTTTAGCCATTACGATCTCGTGGTAGATCAACTCTTGTAATACTCATATTCATCAAGAACAATCAAGCAGGAAGTAGGGTATTACCTCCATAGAGAGGCCCTGAACCTGGGTAAACATTGTGTCCCCTGTCTCCTGTTACCACCGACCTTAGACGCACAGTTCGAGACCCCCTACCCGAGATCCGCCAGGTTTGACACCGACATTGGTGCTTTCATTGAGAGTTCCACTATGCCATCGTTAAGAGGTTTGATGGCTCCTTCTATCATTCACAATGATGTTGTCCAAGGGGAAGTCTTCCTCCCTGACGGATCTTCGTGTTCGGCGGCTTCGCACTGCGGGCCAACTCGCTTGGCCATCTAGAGCAGATCGAAAGCTACACCCCTGGCCACCAGGTCAGATTTGGAAGCTTGAACTATGTCATGGATATCCGTGGAGACTTGATCTTCGACAGATTCGAGACCACGGCAGCCGCTCCCTGCCACCACGATGAACACGACGTAAATCTGTCATCGGCCCATACGTAGGAGATAGTACCTGTAGCTGCTCTAGCCATAGATCTAGAGAAGATCGTGCCATCCGAAAATGGGAAGCTCAACCCCGCCGCGGAAGCCGTAGACTTAGCGGCGTGGGAGCTACACACAGACTTAACTTCAAGTGACATCTATGTCATGGGAGCTACGGACTCGTCTCCTGCTATAGGTTCCGAACCTTGTGCGTCCGCGTACGTCGAGCTTGATCAGTCATCGATCGTCGAATTCAGCTCCGCGGACATCTTCCGAGACTCACCCTTGGGCGACGTGCTAAACTCGTTAAGAGCACTATCTTTAGTGGGGGCTTTCAGCCGAATTGTGTCCGGTTCGAACCGGAGGCTGATGACGGAGAATTTCACTTCCCACCCACCGCCCACTTCATAGCCACTGTCGAAGACTTAACTGACATGCTCAATTATGGCTTCGATGACATCGATGGTATGGACGACGATGCCAGAGAGGAAGAGGCCCAGAACCCGCCATTTACTGGATTCTGGACGACCACTTCCTCGTATGATGTATACATGGTGGATACACCAAAAGAGAATAGCGGCGATGACAAGGATGATCCGGTTGAGGATAAACCTCCCGAGACACAATCAAAGCGCCGGCATCAGCGGCACCGCTCTAAGTCACGCCGCAACAAAGACAGTAACACCGGCACAGGAGAAGATAACACTCCGAAAGGTGCTGAAGACAATGAAGACCCCGTTGACGCAACAGCCGAACAGGATGAAAGGGAAGATGGGCAAGTTAGCCCTGGTAAACAGGCCACGCACGAAGACTCGGTGAACAGTAATTATCTTCCGCTCTCCGAGGATGAGGCGAGCCTCGGCACTGAGGATTTTATCATGCCTGAGGAACCTCTTGAGCAGGAGCGCTTCAAGCGCAAGCTAATAGCCACTGCAAGCAGCCTGAAAAAGAAGCAGCAGCAACTTAAAGTTGACCAAGATCTGCTCAACGATAAATGGACCGATGTCCTAGAAGCCGAAGAATATGGCCTTAAGCGCCCAGCTAAAAGCTACCTGAAGCGCAACCTGCTACCTCAATTCGAGGACGAGGCGCCGGAGCACATACCACCATCGTGCAATGCAGCTGACCGACCACCACGTGGTCATGATAAAACGGTAACTCAAGCCGAACACCAGCCCGCCCCGCCTCATCATAAGGGCAGAGTTAAAATAGCTCATGGTCATACATATGACCTTCAGCAGGAACTGAACAGTAAAGCAGGACATACCAGATCGATCTACGGATCGGGAGGACATGCTTCGACACGCGATGACGGCCATCTATTCGGACGTGACAAACCTAGTCATGTGCGGGCTGAAAGCCGCAGACGGACTCCATCAGAGCTACGTTGCGATGCGGCCCGATATAGAGGCACCGCACACCCTCTTTGCTTCACTGACGAAGTCATGGAACATGAATTCCCAGAAGGGTTCAAACTCGTGAATATAGAAACATACGATGGAACCACAGACCCCGCGGTATGGATGAAGACTTCATTCTTCATATTCATATGGCCCGCGGCGAGGACCTTCATGCCATTATGCCATTAAATACCTCCCCCTAAAACTCAAAGGACCAGCCTGGCACTGGCTGAACAGCCTGCCCGAAAATTCCATCGGCAGCTGGGAGGACTTGGAAGAAGCCTTCCTTGACAACTTCCAAGGTACATATGTTCGACCTCCAGACGCTGATGACTTAATCCATATAGTTTAACAGCCCGGAGAGTCTGCCAGGAAATTTCGGACTAGGTTCTTAACTAAAAAGAACCAGATCGTCGACTATCCGGATGCCGAAGCCCTAGCGGCCTTTAAACACAACATCCGCGACGAATGGCTCGCCCGCCACCTCGACAAAGAAAAGCCAAAGTCCACGGCGGCCCTCACGGCACTCATGACCCGTTTTTGTGCGGGCGAGGATAGTTGGCTGGCCCGTGGCAAAAAAAATATATAAGCGACACCAGGACCCCTGAAGCCAAAAATAGCAACGACAAGTCCCGACACAACATATACACGCATCGAAACAACAAAGACAACACTGATGATACGGCGGTCATTGCCGGATTCAGTGGCTCTAAGTCCAGTCAGCGGAAGAAGCCGTTCAAAAAGAACAATTCGGGCTCATCTAGCTTGGACCTCATACTTGATCGTCCGTGCCAGATTCACGACACCCCAGACAAACCACCCAATCACACCAACAGAGATTGTTGGGCTTTTAAATAGGCCGACAAGTTAAATGCCGAAAGCAAGGAGAAGGGATCGCAAGAGAAGATGATGACGAGGAGCCCCGGCCACCGAACACAGGGGGACAGAAGAAGTTTCCCCCTCAGGTCAAAATGGTGAACATGATATACGCTACCCACATCCCCAAGAGGGAGTGCAAGCGCGCGCTTAGGGACGTCTACGCGATGGAGCCAGTCGCCCCAAAATTTAATACATGGTCGTCATGCCCGATCACTTTCGATCTCCGGGATCATCTGACCAGTATCTATCATGGTGGTTCAGCCGCACTGGTCTTGGACCCAATAATTGATGGATTCCACCTGACGCGAGTCCTGATGGACGGTGGCAGTAGCCTCAACTTGCTCTATCAGGATACAGTGGCAAAATTGGCATCAATCCATCATGGATCAAGCCCACAAAGACTTCCTTTAAAGGAGTCATACTAGGTGTAGAGGCCTGCTGTACGGGCTCAATCACACTAGAGGTTGGCTTCGGATCTTCGGACAATTTCCGAAGCGAGGAGTTAATCTTCGACATCGTCCCCTTCCGCAGTGGCTATCATGCACTGCTTGGACGAACCGCATTTGATCAATTCAACGCGGTGCCACACTACGCTTATCTCAATCTCAAGATGCCCGGACCACGAGGCATCATAACAGTTAATGGAAACACGGAACGCTCCCTTCGCACCGAGGAGCACACTGCTGCCTTAGCGGCAGAGGTACACAGAGGCCTTTTCAAGCAGAACCTTAATTCGGCGGCCGATCCCTCGGAAACTGTCAAGAGAGTCTGGACCATTCTGAAGCAGGACAGCTCGGCTCGTTAAGAGCTCGACTAGCAATTTGGCTTCCGTCCCAGTCCCGACCAAGTGGCGGCAACTATACCGCGTGTACATAACTACGCACTAAAAATACCATGGGCACGGATGGAGGCATAACCAGCTTGTGATCCACAATACGACTCGACCGCCCCGGACACACATACTTTCACTGTTTCCTTTTTTCCTTTTTTTCAGGTTTATTTTTCACAGGCCTTTCCTGACGGCTTGACCATCGATTCTTTTCGAAGGATAAGAACACCAAGACGACAAGAAGCATGGACGTGTGGGGGAATTTTTAGGTGGTTTTTTAACGATCCATTTACTTTTTTTCATGACCCATACGCAGCTCTCCCTTGGTTAAGGCATAGTAAATAGACTTCTGCTTATTACACTACTTGTATAAATGCGCTTCAACACACCAATAAAATTATAATGGAAACAGGTTACCGCCCAAATTTTATGGCTCTAGCTTACTACCTTTTCTTCTTTTTTCTTTTTTTAATAACTTTATCAAATAGCACCCGTACACTCTGGTACATTTCAAAATTGCCAGGGGCTTCACAGCACCCCGCAACATGGCAACACAAAGTCCGAACACTTCTACAGTATAGTTCGCCACCTCGAATTTAGCACTATATGCATTGGCTTCGAATCATGTCTTTGGTCAATAGTTGGGTTGCCCGGCTCCTGTGCTTACTACCTTATGTTCCGCTGTATTGGCTAGGGTAGTAAAGGGAGAACTACTACGATTGTGCCCTGGTTTCCCCGGATGAGCATCTCAGTAGAGAAAGCCGAAAACTGACTGTCATGATACGGCGAGAGCCGGTCAGCTCTTCGGAGGTCTAAAATCCTTAGAGATTTTTTCCGCATTACGCGAGGGACTGGTACTTACCCAATCTAGTGTTTACAGCATCCTAGTTCGGATACTAGGGGCTGCGCCTATATTTCTATTGTCAAACTCCTATGGCTGAGTGAGGGTGCTAAAGCCGCATAGTCCGATTGTCTGGTTCGTTGCGCTGAAACACCTCCTTCAATGACCAAATAATTGGATCAAGAGTGTTTAGATTACATCCCGAACACCCCCGCATTTCCTACGTGGGGGCTGAAGCCGATGACCGACCAACTCTCAGATTTCACACAACACGGTCGCACAGGAGGAGAAATCCTTTAAATAGCAAAGCACTATATTACATAACGATTTTGTTTCATCATACAAAGCAAAGACAACATGAATGTATTCATTTGAAAATAGTGTCTTGCGCACATTGCTTTGCCACAATGCGAGACCCCTCCAGGACATCCGCAAAATACCGCTCGGGCGTGCAGTGCTCCTTGCCCTCTGGTGGCCCCTTAGTCATCATCTTGACGGCGTCCATCTTCGCCCACCACACGTTGACGTGGCGAAGGCCATGCGCGCACCTTCAATGCAGGCCGATCGCTTGACGACATCCAGCCGAGGAAAGGCGTTCACCAGCCGCTTCACGAGCCCGATGTAACTGCTGGGCATAGCGTCGGCAGGCCACATCCGGATTATCACATTCTTCATGGCCAGTTCGGCCACCCTATGCAGCTCGACCAGCTGTTTGAGCTGATCGGTGAATGGCACTGGGTGCTCTGGCGCAAGGTACTACGACCAGAACAACTTCTCTGTTGAGCCCCCCTCTTCGGCTTGGAAGAACTCCGCAGCGCCGGACACACTGCACGGCAGATCTGTAAACGCCCTTGGAGAACTCCAAATCCGGGTTAATAAGAAATACTTCTTCTTCACATACTTTCTTTGCATACTAAATGCCTTACCCACCGCGATCCTCTTGGCCTCCTGGATCTCCTAGAGGGCACCCTGGGCTTCAACCCGGGCGCCTTCCGCGCTTTGATGAACCTTGGCGAGTTCGGTCTCTCGAGCCGAAACATCGCCCTCCAAGGTCTCATACTTCTTCACAGCGTCCTGGAGCTCTTGCTGAACCTCGTTCAGCCTGGCCTTAAGCTTCTTATGAGCAACCTGCTCCTTGACTGCTTTCCCCTCGGCTTCGGCCAGGGCCTTTTTAAGGGACTCGACCTCGGTCATCACTCCTACACCTATCATGACACTATGACCAATATACATCATTTATTCTTTCTGAATATATAGCAAGTCAGTACATACCTTGCTGGTCTTCCAGCTGCTTCCTCGCTTGACCGAGCTCCTTCTCGACCAGCTCCAGTCTCTGCTTTAGTCCGGAGACTTCGGTAGTGTGTGCGGTCGCGACCAGCAAGGACACCTGCTTATCAGACATATTTTAGTTAGTTTCCTGCGAAATTTAATTGATCCTCTGTCTGACTTTTCTTTCCGAACACCGGACAGTGTCTCAGGGGCTACTGTCTATATTGGGATTTTCCCTATTACACCGCTTACCTCAAAACCTGTCAGCAGGCCGCTACAGGCTTCGGTCAGTCCGCTCTTGACGGACTGAAGCTTCTCAATCACTGTACCCATAAGCATACGGTGTTCTTCCACAATGGAAGCGCCTTGTAGCGCTTCCAGTAGATTATCCGGTGCCTCTGGTTGGACAGAGGTCACCGATGGAACAGGCACACCCCTTCCTTCGAAGGAGGTTGCTCGCCAGATTCCGGAGCCGTATATAGGTCCCCGGACTTGTATTCGGCTAGGGGGAGAATTGAGCAAGGCCCCCGTCCTCAGTCGCCATGGGGATATGCTCCCCCATGTGTCCGGAAGCCGAGGTCTTGCCTCTTGGCGCCATCCCGGCAGCCTCCTGAACCTCTCCCTGGCCTGTGAAGGTCCTTTGGGACAGCACCTCGTCGTCGCCCTTGGCCGCGGGAGAGTGAGCGGCCGCCGGTGACTCACTAGCCATCGCCTTTGAATCCAACGAACCACTTGATGAGGATCGCTGGGAGTTGTCGTGGGCCGGACTGTAATGGCATAAAATATCATATTATATTATGAAGCAAGAGGACGGATGCATGGACATACGCGGGTTTAGATACTTACGACGCGACCGGTGGCTTGTTTCGGGGGCTTCGCTTCGGGCTGTTGTCGACGTCCCATGCGGAGTTATCCATGAGAGGGCCTTTCCCCCTCTTGGGCGCCTCCGCCTCCAGATTTGTGGAGGCCGACCTCTTCCTCCTACCGCCATCAGGGGGAGAGTCGCTCTCCTCCTCCTCCTCCTCCTCATCGTCGTCGTCTTCGGCAACAGAGGAGCGGATCTTGTCTTTGGACGTCACTTCCGAAGTGCCCTTGTGACGGGGGCCACTCAGGACCCCCTTGGCGTTCTTCTTGGCCTTCTTCTCCGGCGCCTTATAGGGCGCTGGTACCAGCATCTTCGCCAGGCGCAGCTGTCGGTGTCAAAACCCGTGGATCTCAGGTAGGGGGTCCCGAACTGTGCATCTAAGGTGGATGGTAACAGGAGGCAGGGGACACAATGTTTACCCAGGTTCGGCCCCTCTCGATGGAGGTAATACCCTACGTCCTGCTTGATTGATCTTGATGATATGAGTATTACAAGAGTTTATCTACCACGAGATCGAATAAGCTAAACCCTAGAAGCTAGCCTATGCTTCCGATTGTTCTTGTCCTACGGACTAAACCCTCTGGTTTATATAGACACCGGAGGGGGCTAGGGTTACACAGAGTCAGTTACAAGGGAGGAGATCTGCATATCCGAATTGCCAAGCTTGCCTTCCACGCAAAGGAGAGTCCCACCCGGACATGGGATGAAGTCTTCAATCTTTTATCTTCATAGTCCAACAGTCCAGCCAAAGTATATGGTCCGACTGTCCAAGGACCCCCTAATACAGGACTCCCTCAGTAGCCCCTGAACCAGGCTTCAATGATGATGAGTCCGGCGCGCAGATTGTCTTCGGCATTGCAAGGTGGGTTCCTTCTTCAAGTACTCCATAGAAGATTTTGAAAACGATGATCGTGTCTGGCTCTGCAAAACAAATTCCACATACCACCGTAGAGAGTATAATATTTCCACAAATCTAATCTGCTAACAACTTTTCATAACGTGACATCACGCCATGGCCCAGTCATTATGCGAACCGTTTTTCTCAACGAGCTACTACGCATATTGCGAGGCGGTTTTCTTGGCACGTCTTGTCGAAGCAGAGATCGTGTCCTCTTACCACGGGATTCTCATCAATACGAGTGTGGGTAACCCAACCGTGTTTGTTAATATGACTCCTCAATTTTTAGGCAAGTTCCAAATGGGCACGCGGAGGACGCTTGATATTCGCCCACTTTATAAAGGGGCCAAGGCCTGTCCTTTTCTTCTCGCTCCCAACCCTTCCCTCCCCCCAACTCGAGTTCCAACACCTAAGGATCAGGCTAAGCGCTTCGGACCTTCAACCATTTCCGGATCCAACCTTCAAGGTCGGTGGATGGCCTCGTCTGTCACAGCGGAGGACATCCGGAAGCTAAGGGAAGCCAGGTATCTGACCGCTGAAACATCGCACAGGCTGCCCGCTCAAGGGCAGGTCATCCCCACTCCCGAACCCAACGGGAGTGTCGTATTTGTTTCCCACTTCCTCCAAGGGCTAGGCTTTAGTCTTGATCCCTTTGTTAGAGGGCTTATGCTCTATTACGGGCTCGATTTCCCTGGTCTAGCCCCAGATTCCATCATTCACATCTCGTCGTTTATCGTCGTATGTGAGGCCTTCCTCCGCATCACCCCACACTTCGGCTTATGGCTCAAGACCTTTAATGTGAAGCCGAAGAAGATCGATGGGCGACACGTAGAATGCGGAGGCACCACAATAAGCAAAGGTGTCGATGCCCCATGGCCAAAGGGTTCCTTCCCGGAGGTGTCCAGCTTATGGCAGCGGGAGTGGTTTTACATCACAGCTCCCTGAAGTACTAAGTGGGTAGCTCCCCTTGCCTTCCGTTCGGGCCCCCCGCCGCAACTGGCGTCATGGGTCAACCAGGGGCTGGACTGGGGCCAGTCAATGACGTGCCGACATTGCAGAGTCGCATCCGGGATCTCTTCAAGAGGGATGTCAGCCTTGTCAAGGTAATGCTAGTTCGTCGGGTCCTGCCATGCCAACGTCGATCTCTCTGTATGTGGGAGTTCAACCCGGAAGGATCGCGAGCTATTCAGCAGTTCTTTGGCATGATGCTCGAAGAGATGTATGGATTGTTCTTCGGATCACGAATAAAGTGTCCGTACACCACCGAGGATGCGGGTCTCAACTGCAACCGTCCAGATACCCAGGTGAGTAATTCTGTGGCCGAACATGCTGTCTTTTTATTTGTCACAACATCATTCTGAAAAAATCAATCTTGGCCAGGACTGGATAAGAAAGGCGAAGATGGTCAGGTGTTCGGCCCCCCTTCCCGAAGGCTCATCGGATCCTGTACTAGCCAAGATACTCGAGCACGCACCTTATCAAGTGCCACCAGGGGAAGATAAAGGGAGGGATAAAGAAGCCGAAAGCAGGCCTCACACATTACTCGTCCAAACCGGGGGAATTAGTGTCTTCGCGAAGGAGGAGGATCAGGGAGAAGAATCTAGAATCCCCTCCCCCCAAGGAAGGAAAAGGACTGTCTCTGACGACTTGGAAACGAAAGGTTCCAAACGAGGGAATAAATCTTCGTCAGGAGGCACTGCCTCGGAGGGCGTCCTTACCACACAGTGCTCGCAAGGGGGCCATCCCTCCACCGAGCTGTAAGTGAATCAAGAGTGCTTTTGGTAAATGTATCCTACTTTATCTCCGAGGGCAATAACCGAGACATATATCTTGCAGTCCGGCCCGTAGCCCTTCTCAGCAGAGTTCATCTTCGGGGGATCTTCTTCTAGAGATGATGGAGAGTGAAACGCCTCCCCCTGCCTCCCCACCTCCTGGGGCGGACGACCCTGAGGTGTCATCACAGAGGGTTTCTCCTGATCCGCCAAGGCCAGAAGGTAACCCTTCGGCCACCCGCAGTCCGGAATATTCGTCTCCTATGGAGAGCAACAAAAAGAGTCTGGGACTGTTCGCTGTGCAACCGGACGCAGTGATGAGTCTTTTGGAGAAAGCTGCTATTTCAGAGGAGCATCGTACTTTAAAGAGTACGATGGTTGAGAGGATCTCGTCCGCCAAAAGTGGGTTGCATGAAGCTTTTACGAGCCTGCTAAGAGGCTTTGACGTACGCAAAGTAATATATAAAAAATTGATGGTACTGCACACGCTAGGTGTGCTCTATATAGATAGTAGCCCCTGAGACTCTAGTTGCTGTCCGGAGGCGGCAAATAGAGGATCGTAGTCCCAGGTAATTATTGCGCTGCTTTCATGTGCAGGAGGCTGATGGCCCGGTCGCTGGCAGTACTGCTGAATTTGCCAGACTTATTTGGCAAGTTGACGCGGCAAATGCTGACATCGCGTTTTTGAACAAGTGGCTTGACAAGGCACATGGTATGTATTTTCGGGTGGTCAACAAATATTAAGAGGAGCATGATGCTAGTATCTATAATATGTTGTTGCGGTAGATGGAGACACTTTGGGCGGAACTTGCCCAAGCCAAGAAACAAGCCAGGAGGAGTGATGCGGCCGCCCTAAAGACGGCCGAAGAGTTAAGAGCCGAACAGGCTGCTTGTCGCCAGAGCGAAGATAAAATAGCCAAGATGGCTATTGAACTAAAAGATGCCGCCGACCGGTATGAGCTGCTTGAAAAGGAAAGCCAAGCGAAAACGGCGGACCTGGAGAAAACCATGGTAGCAGCCAAGGAGACCCGCTCAAAAATCAGAGCGGCGAAGGAGGAGCTTCGCTAGGCCGGAGATATCACAGATGGGAAGCCCTTTTTGTTGCGGGCGAAGTTCGGAGATCCAAAGTATGCCCCTCTGGATCAATTATGGAGTGCTGCAGACGCGTATTTAGACCTGGCAATGAGTGCTGCTGATGCGACTGAGTTCTTCATAGATCAAAAAGATCACGAAGTTGAAAAGCTTTTTAGGTCACAGTTCAGTGCTTCGACGCGTCCGCTACTGTTAAATGAGCAAATGGCCGAGTGGGCTGAGCTCCATAGGTTGTCTGGGCTTGCCATGAGGTCTGTCGTGGATCATCTTTGGCCGGGAGGACCAAGTCGAATAGTTATTTTAGGTTAGTGCAAAGATTCCTTGGTGCCATGCCGCATATTGACGCCGTAAAGAGGTCGGCGTGCATAGAGGGTGCGCGGATGGCTCTTGCCCGTTTTAAGACATACTGGGCAGAGATGGACGCCACCGCTATTGCAACCCGGGGTCCGGCCATAGGCCAGGTCTTGTCCGAGCACTATTTTGAAGAAGGCCTAGAAGGCACTCGTCTAATAGAGGCTCAGTACTCGAAGAGTATCATGTTCGAGTGACATGTATCCCAATTTGTAAAAACAATGCTATTTGGCTTATAAAAGGCTGTGTTTATACTTTTGCCTAAAAGTATTATGATGCCTCCTATGCGGCCGTTTTATGTATGTATATAACCTGAAAGTTTGCAGTCGTCGGCTTCAGCCCCCACGTGTATAATGTGGGGGTGTTTGGAAAAGCGCGTATTCACACTTGATCCAACTTCTTGGTCCATTAAGGAGGTGATAGCGCGGCGAACAAGGCAATTGGACTATATTTCTTTAACACTTTCACTTAGCCATAGGAGTTTCATAGTGGGGCTACTATATAGCCCCTGGTACTTCCGTGCTTATCCGAATACGGTGCACGTACATACATGACCGGGAAACCGGTCCTTCGTTAATGCGAAGGAATCGCGAAGATTCCGGAGAGTCCTCGAGTGGTTGACCAGTCTCGCGCTTTATCATGACAGTCAGTTTTCGGCTTTCTCTACTGAGGTACTCATCCAGATGAACCAGGGCACAATCGCAGTAGTTCTCCCGGTGCCACCTTAGGTGATAGAGCGGAACGTAAGGTAGCAAAACATGGGAGCCGGGCAAACCCAACTATTAACCAAAGACATGATTTGGAGCTGATGCATATAAGGCCAAACTCGCGACGTCGAACACTCCCTAAGGTGTTCGGTCTTTACAACGTATAACGGGCTGAGTAACGCCCTTGATAACAAGCCCTGAATTTCTAGGTACGTGCATTAGTCTGATGTGACGAAATGTCAATAACGCCAGCATCCCTCTTGGTTATGTTGAGTATCCCGAGGGTGTGATGCAGCAAGAGACAGTAAAAAAAGGTTTACACAGGGTCTTAATCTAAAAAGAAACCTTTGAACGAGGCCATGCTGCACGTCTGCGCCTGTGTCTCCGTTGTGCCGTATCCTTGAAGGGTGTAGCACGATGATCATCTGTGAGAGAGGAAAGCCTAGGTGAAAGTTTTCGTGCGAAAAATTGGTTATTCTTAATAAACCATTAAAATTCAATCTAAATAAGATCAAGTTGAACTGTAGTCCTTTTTACATGTGGGAAGCCCCTAGCACCACCTATGGGGTTATATCCATCAACCCAGTCTTAAGTTTATCTGAGCTGTTACAGCTAGTGATTCGCCGGACTCGTCTAGCCGTGTCCGCGGTCTTGACGATCGATCATTTATTCTGGTTGGAGAGGGTGTTTAGTGTTCGGCTACTAAAGCTGCCGCACGTTCTTCCACACGTAAGGAACGTTTTGTGTTTCCGCTAACTGTGATGATGCCACGTGGACCGGGCATCTTAAGCTTAAGGTAAGCGTAATGCGGTATTGTTTTAAAACAAGCAAAGGCCGTTTTTCCAAGTAGTGCTTGATAGCCGCTTCGGAATGGAGCGATGTCGAAGGTTAACTTTTCACCTCGGAAGTTGTCGGGAGAACCGAATACAACATCTAGTACTAGAGAGCCCGTGCAATGGGCCTCTAAGCCTAGTATTACTCCTTTAAAGGTAGTATTGCTTTGGCCGATTCTTGTTGGGTCTATCCTCATTTTACGGACTGTGTCCTGATATATCAGATTAAGACTACTGCCGCCGTCCATAAGGACTCGGGTGAGATGGTATCCGTCAATTATTGGGTCTAGTACCTGCCGGGGTACTGATCCACGGGCACCTATGGGACCGGCGGACCGAGTCCCTTTCGGTTCGGCGGGGGCGGAGGTCGCACGAAGAGCGGATCGAGGTGAAGCACACGAGCGGTTTACCCAGGTTTGGGCCGCACGGATGCGTAAAACCCTACTCCTGCTTTGTGGTTTGTATTGAGTTCTTGCTCGGGAGCGCGGAGTGCTACAGTACCCTCCAGCAGCTAATGAGACCGAGCGTGAGTGTTCTCTTTTCTCCGAACCCCCCTCTACGTTGCGCATGGGCCTCCTTTTATATGCTCAAGGGGTCACCGATAGGTGGCAATGTAGACAAGGGTAAAAATGGGAAGGTGCTGCGGTTGGTACAGCTACCTGCTACAGTGTATCATACCTAACCATGACGGCAGGGGACAAGGGCATTAAATGCCCGTCTGTGTCGCCTAAATAGTGCAAAAAGGGACCGTCAGGGCGCCACTGCTCGCCACGATGGCAATCTTGTCAGCGCCGCTTGCCACCGCGCACCGCTGGCTGCACAGCCTCCCGCCACGTACGCCTGGAAGGGTCCCAGAGCGACACGTTGGTGGATGTGCTGGAGTGCGGACACAGAGTGGTGGCTTGCCGCGGCAAGCGCCTTGCCGCAGTCGATGTCTTGCCGCGTCTGGGAGCTTGTCGCTCACCGGGCCTTGCCGGGACGTGTGGCGCGTCGCGGCATGTTCCTTGAGATGCCTTGGTTGGCCTTCCCGGCAAGCTCCTCTTGCCGGGGTCTTGTCTCCTTGGCTTTCATATGCCTTGGTTGGCCTTCCCGGCAAGCTCCTCTTGCTGGGGTCTTGTCTCCTTGAATGGCTCCAGGGGAATCACGGAGGACATTGGCGGTCACCCGGCAAGCCTTGCCGCGGGATGCTGCGACTGCCCGTGCACAAGTTCGGGATACTAGGGTACCCTTACTCTAGTACACCGACAGGAGCCCCTGGGCCTGGGCCATACACGGTGCCGAGCGCTGTTGGGCCAGGCCCAAAACAGGGCACGGGCACGCGCGGCCTAGGTTACGCCGCATCTTTCTCCATATCCACCGCGCCCTCCCCGAACGTCACGCGTTGAATGCGGCGTCGTGGGAGAGATCGTGGGTGGTTTCTTTATTTGGAAATGCGGAACGTCCGCCCCCTCCCTCCTTATAAGCAGGGGAAACAGGGGCAGTTCGCCCATTCACCGGTTGCTACTCCAATCTTAGAAATCTCCGCCGCTCCCTCATCTTCCCAAAGCTAAAAAGAGAGCAGCGCCCCGCCCCCCATCGCCACCAGCACCACCAACGCCGTCGACCTCCTCCACCACTTCCGCCATGGCTCCGAAAGCCGACAAGGGGAAGGTTGTGAAGTCGACCGAGGCGCAGCGGCTTGCGGCGCTGCGAAAGGAGCGGGCAGTCTTCCCCCCCAAGCTTGCCGTGAAGGAGCTGAGGGAGAATTACTATCTCTTCTGGTCGACAGAAACGCGAGCGCATCCGGGCACGAAGGTACCCCCGGTCGCCGCTTGGAAAATGGCTCCAAACGGATATCCTTTCTTCGCCTTGTTCTTCTACGGCGGGCTCTGCCCGCCCTTCTCTGAGTTTTTCTGCGATATCATGAACACCTATGGATTCCACCTCCTTGACTTCACCCCCAATGCCGTTCTGACCATGGCAGTTTTTGCACATCTCTGCGAAAACTTTGTCGGAGTCCATCCCAACGTAGCCCTTTTTCGCCACTTCTTTATGCCCCGAGTAGAGAGAGGAGAACCTTTATCCGGCGGAATCGCCTGGATCTCGAGGGCCGGCAAGAAGGACACTTATTTGGAGGGAGAGTTCCGCGGCAAGTGGGAAGAAGGAGAGCAGACTGGTGCTAGATTGACGAGGAGAATCCGCAGCCGTTTACCGCCCGGCGCCAAACCCCAGTAGCACGCGGCAGCGATTGGAGTGACATGGCCCCGGAAGATGATAGGCTGAAGATTGCCGTCACTCGGATCCTACGCCTCAGGCTTGCCGGGCTCACTGTAGGAGCTGTTGGCGCAGACTTTCTTCGCCGCCGCATTGCCCCCCTGCAGGAACGGGGGAGACCCACGTGGGAATTCAAGAATGCGGCGGATATCATGAGGCTGCGCCCAGGCCTCAATTTCAACTTCACTGTTTTGGAGCTCAACACGATGCTCCAGGAGCTGTTCAAGTATGACCCCCAACATCCCGAAGTGTTCAGGTTGCCGGGGGGGTGTTGTTCCGCTGTGCAACAACTCTGCGCTCGACCGCATCCGTGCAATGATGCCGCTGTGCGATTCGCATGGAATTGTCCCAACTTGGCAAGAGCCTGCAGACGACGTTGTGCAGCAGTTCTTTGACGACTTGGTAGAAGTGCCGATCTGCTCTGATGAAAAGGATAGGCTCACCTGCGACACCACCGATGAGGAGATGACACGCATCACCACCAGGCTAGAAGAGGCGGCGGCAGCCGCAGCCGAGGGCGAATTTGGATTCACCGTGGAGGAGGCAGATGTAGCAGAGGCGGCAAGCCGTGCCGAGCGAGGGGAGCCCGCCGGCGGGAAAGGGCTTGCCGGGCATAACGCCGAGTCGAGCGAGCCCGCCAAGGATACGAGCGGCTCGCTGGAGATCAACTCCTCTTCCTCCTCATCTTCAGGCAGCTCGCCGCAAGCAGAGCCTCCATCCCCGCCAAGAAGGCGTCTCCGCAAGGTCGGGGATGTAGTGGGGCGGCAGGCGGGTGAACAGTCGCCGTGCCGCGTGACGCGCTCCACCACGGCAAGCACTGGTGCAGCGGGAGCACCTCATGCTGCTGCGGCAACTGGAGCGGGGTCGTCTCGGGCCACCGCCACCGTTCCCGCCAAGCGGCCAAGGGAACCTACTCCTCCGCCTCCTCGCGCTAGACATGGGCCGGACTTCGACTTTTCCGCGTTCAGCTCCAACGAGGAAGAAGAAGAAGAGTAAGCTTCTCTTGTTGTACTTGTAGTTCTTCAATCCTTGCCGTTTTATCTTGTATCTCATTTGCTTGACTCTGAACTTGTTCCTTTTCATGACTCTGGCTCAGAGAGCAGCAAAGAGGGCCAAGGTCCCGGTGATTATCATCGAGGACGAACCCACCGCGACAGCAGGGGGTGCGCCCGAGACAACCTTGCCGGACCCGGCAACTTTTCTCCAGAGCAGCCCCCAGCGTAAGTATATGGTTCGCTTTCCGCTGTGAGGCGCGCATGGATACTCTGTATTTGCTGATATCTGATTGTTGGTTTGTGTAGGCGCAGAGCAGCCCCACCAGGAGCGCCCGGAAACTGCCCCCGAAAGGCCAAGGGAGAGTCCTCCGGCAAGGGGGAATTCTCCGGCAAAGGACAGCACCAGCGTCCCCCCGACGACAGAGATTACGACTGCTGAACCCAGTAGAGGTAATCTTCTCTTCAAAGCTTCTCTTGCGTTCTTATTCTTTTTGGATATTTGCTTGATTTTTCTCGCTTCTCCGGCAATCGGACCCATCTGCTGCGGAGCCGATGGAGACTGAGGCTGCTGTCGACAACGCAGCTGCCACTTAAGAAACAGCCGGCGCTGATGATCCCGCCGGCGACGAGGCCACCAAAGCTGCCGCCGCAGCAGCTGGCGAGGGATCTGGCGATCGCACTGACGGCCCTGAGGCCGTAGGAGCGCCAGGCGCTACGTCGACCGCCGACCCGTCCGCCGCTGCCGCAGCGCCAGGCTCCGAACAGCCCCGGCCAAGCGTCTACTTGAAGGCCGGCGATGGCGTCTTCATCAACCTCCCCTGGGCGTCAAGCTCCAGGGCGCCGGTCGAGGGAGAGAGCTTCGACGGAGAGGTGCTCGCCTCCGCTGGGCTGACGCTAGTTGACGTGCCGAGCAGCAGCAGCGGCGAGCCTGAGGAGGAGAGGCTGCTGCGGAAGCTGTTGTCGCTCTACCGTGCGCGGCAAGCCAAGCTGGAATCCCGTGAGGCGCTTGTCGCGAAGGCGGGAGCAGATATCGAGAAGCGCGCAGAGGAGCTCCGGGGTCTCCACCAGGAAACTCTCCGGTCCCTGGCAGAGGAGCGGGAGCAACTTGCCGAAGCGCAGAATGCCTTCTTCCTCGAGAAGGCCGAAGTTGAAGAGCAACAGCGGCTTGCCGCTGAGAAGCTGTTTGCGCAGGAGGGCGAGCTGGCGCAGCGGAAAGTTAACCTCAACAGCCACGAGGAGGAGCTTGCCGCGCGTGAGCAAGAATTCGGCGGAGCCCTTAAGCAAGCAGAGGATGCTGCCGCAGTTGCCGAGGCCGCCAAGAAGGAGCTGGAGACGAAGGTGGTGCAGCTGGAGGCCGATCTCAGGGCGAGTGGTGAAGATCTTGCCGCGCTCAAGATTGAGCGGGAGAAGGACGCCCAGAGCAACTCAGAGCTGCAGGCTCGTCTCACCGAGAAGGGCAAAGAGCTTAGCGCCGCCAAGGACTCCAACGCAGATCTTGAGTTGAAGCTGACCACTTTTACCAAGACGCTGGAGAAAGTGGAGCACTTGACGGAGGGTCTTGTGAGTGCTGCCGCAGATATCGTCAGGGAGCTGGCGCAGCTGGGGGTGGAGGATCTCGGGTATTCCTCCGATGAGAACCTTCAATCCAGCGCCAAGCTCACCTTGTTCTTCAAAGGCGTCGCGACGGCCCTCCAGCGGCTCCGGGAGAAGATCCCAAAGCAGCTGGCCGACGAGTCGCGCAAGATCTGCGCGGGAGCTCTTCAAAAGGTGTTGATGAAGGTGGTTTTCCGCAACCCGGGCCTCAACCTCACCAACGTCCTCAAGACCCTGCCGCCGGATGCTTACCTGGAGGCGCTCAAGACCCTTGTCGCACCCATTGTGGACAAGGTGAGCGGGATCAAGAGGATTGAGGGCGATCGTGTAGACTAGGCCGCCCATTTCCTTCTTTTCTTGTCGCTGCTGGTCATGTTACGAAAACAATCTGTTAGAGCCGCGACAAGCTATTTTGTAATATAGCTCTTTTCTGGGTAATGATTGCAATGTTATTCCCTTTACTTGATTCCTCCCTTTGTATGTTTTTGCCCTACGCTTTTAGGGAACTTGCTGGTGCAGGCACCTTAGCCATGAGCGCTGAGTGCGGGACGTCAGCAGCCTGCTGGCGGTGCCGCTACCGACAAGAAACCTGGTCGCAACTAGTCGCAGCTCACTTAAGTTGTTGAGCGGACTCGAAACAAAGTAAGGGCGCAACTAGCTACGAGTTGGTTCCTCCGCGCACAGGTTTTCCATACAAAGTGCGGTCGTTCAAGGGAGATAACTTAAAAGTTTAATAAATCTGATTGCTCAAACTTTGGCAACTTAGCTTTTCTGTTGTTTGCTTCCCGGTAAGGAGAAACTTTCTTGAACGACGCCTGGTCCATACCATTATCTTCTCCTTTCCCCCCGGCAAACTTGTGGGCGAGGGAACCTTCCTTTCCTTGAGAAAAAAGAAAGAGGAGAATATAAAGATATGGAGCCTTACGGCTCGTTATTGCTTACCGGGGGTAGGTGCTGCTCAAAATGTTAGATAACACGTGCAAAAAATAGGAAGCATGAAATTGACAAGATGTGCGGAGCACATGAGCTTTACTTATGCACGGGGTCTGCGCCCGGCTTTGTACAAAGGATTACATGCAACAGCGGCAAGACTTGTACAAAAGGTGGTTGCCAGAACAGGTTCCGGCAACCGCGCCTTATGGGTAAAACTTACGAAGGTGCTCAATGTTCCAGGAGTTGCTCACCAGAATGGCATCTTCGGTCTCAAGGCGGACAGCGCCAGGCCTAGTGACTCGTTTCACCCGGTAAGGGCCTTCCCACTTCGGCGTCAACTTGTTGGAATTCTTGGCGGACTGAACACGCCGAAGAACAAGGTCGCCTTCCTTGAGACTTCTGGCATTAACTTTGCGGCTATGGTAGCGGCGCAAAGCTTGCTGGTAGCGAGCAGCTCGTACAGCAGCCTGAAGACGGTCTTCCTCAAGGAGCAGCGCGTCATCTTGTCGCAGCTGCTCTTGCTCAAGCTCATCATAAGCGAGCACTCGAGGTGACCCGTATACGAGTTCCGTGGGGAGAACTGCCCCTGCTCCATAGACTAGAGCGAAAGGTGTCTGGCCAGTGGCTCAATTTGGCGTCGTCCTAATCGACCAAAGAACCACCGGCAGCTCCTCGATCCAGTTTCTTCCGCACTTGTGCAGCCTCTCGAAAGTCCTGGCCTTGAGCCCACGCAGCACTTCAGCATTTGCCCTTTCCGCTTGACCGTTGCTTCTCGGGTGAGCAACAGAAGCGAAGCAGACCTTGGCGCCAAGATCTTGGACGTACTGCATGAAGGTGCGGCTCGTGAATTGCGTACCCTTGTCGGTGATTATCCTGTTAGGGATCCCGAAGCGGTAAACGATCGACCTGAAGAACTTGACTGCTGACTGTGCTGTCACCTTCCTCACTGCTTCCACTTCTGGCCACTTTGTGAACTTGTCGATTGCAACGTACAAGTACTCAAAGCCCCCGATTGCTCGGGGAAAGGGGCTGAGGATGTCGAGCCCCCAGACCGAAAATGGCCAGGATAAAGGGATCGTCTGGAGAGCTTGAGCTGGTTGGTGTATCTGCTTGGAATGGAACTGGCACGCTTCACACTTGGTTACTTGTGCAGTTGCATCCTGGAGGGCTGTCGGCTAAAAGAAACCTTGCCGGAATGCCTTGCCGGCAAGTGCTCTTGCGCCAATGTGGTGACCACATATACCTCCATGTATCTCTGCCAACAGCTTTTGTCCGTCTTCCCGGTGAATACACTTCAATTTCACACCGTTGAGTCTTCTTCTGTACGGTGTCTTGTCGACAAACTGGTACATACTTGACTGCCGGGCTACTCTTTCCGCTTCTTCTTGCTCTTCGGGAAGTTCTCCTGTCTGAAGGAAACGGACAATCTATTGTGCCCATGCTGGAGCTTGTGGCTCGACAACAAGGACTAAAGGCAAATCTGTTGCTGCAGGAACATCCGCTTCTACGGCGAGAACCTGCGGCTCTGCCAGAGCTTGAAGTTCCACGACAAGCTTGCCGGAGCAAAACTTGTCGGGAGTTTGTGCTTCAACGGAACAAACCCTAGGGCTTGCCGGAGCAGACTGCTCCTCAGCACTCTTGGCGTTCATCCCAGCTGCTGCGGGAACATCCGCTTCTACGGCGAGAACCTGCGGCTCTACCGGAGCTTCACGTTCCCCGACAAGCTTGCCGGAGCAAAACTTATCGGGAGCCTCTGCTTCAACAGAACAAACCCTAGGGCTTGCCGGAGCAGACTGCTCCTCAGCGTTCTTTGTGTTGATCTTGGGGACCTTCTTGGCGGCGGCTTCGGGAAGCTCTGCCGGAAAATAGTCACCAGAAATCAATTTCCTCTTCTTACTCTGTCCAGTTGATGGCGTTACGGACGGTTGAGTCAGCTTGATCACGAAGATCCCTGGTTCCACAGGTAACTTAAGTGCTGCGCACTTTGATAGGCCATTGGCAATGTCGTTCTGAGCTCTTGGAACATGCTCCATCTGCAGGCTGTCAAAGTGCTCTTCTAGCTTTCTCACTTCGTCGACGTAGGCTTCCATCAACGGACTCTGATAGCTCTTGTTCACTTGGCGGACGACAAGCTGCGAGTCACCCCTGACAATGAGCTTCTTGATCCCAAGGTCTGCCGCGATCCTGAGACCGGCAAGCAAGCCTTCATACTCTGCAGTATTGTTTGTTGCTTGCTCCTTGGGAAAGTGCATCTGGACTACGTACTTGAGGTGTTGTCCGGTGGGTGCGACAAGCAGCACGCCAGCGCCGGCGCCTTGCAGCGAAAAGGCACCATCAAAGTACATCAGCCACTCTTTGCTTGCTTCCTCGCCGGGGATGCTCGTTTCTGGAATTTCTTCATCTGGTGTTGGCCTCCATTCTGCTATGAATTCTGCCAATGCTCTGCTTTGGATAGTTGAAGTACTCTCAAACTTGAGGCCAAAGCTTGTCAGTTCCAGTGCCCACTCAACAATCCTGCCTGTCGCTTCTAGATTCTGTAGTATCCTCTTCAGCGGAAAGCGAGTGACAACTGTGATCTCATGTGCTTGGAAGTAATGGCGCAGCTTTCTCGAGGCCATGAGAAGGCCGAAAAGCAATTTCTGCACACCAAAGTACCTTGTCCTAGCCCCCTGCAGAAGGGAACTGACAAAGTAAACTGGGCGCTGTAACATTCTCTTCTGTATCTCCTCGTGCGTCTGCGCAGATTCATCCTTGTCGGGGAAGCCCCCTGCTTGTCGCTGGATGCGCTTGCCGTGGTTGCTGGCTTGTCATATGCCTCCCTCTCTGCCACTAACGCAGCACTAACCACTTGATTGGTTGCCGCTATATATAGCAGCAACTTCTCTTGTGGCTTAGGTGCGACAAGTGTTGGAGCGGAGGACAGGTATCTCTTCAAGTCTTGCAGCGCAGCCTCCCCTACCTGGCGCGCCAAAGATGCCGGGGTACTGATCCACGGGCACCTATGGGACCGGCGGACCGAGTCCCTTTCGGTTCGGCGGGGGTGGAGGTCGCACGAAGAGCGGATCGAGGCGAAGCACACGAGCGGTTTACCCAGGTTCGGGCCGCACGGATGCGTAAAACCCTACTCCTGCTTTTGTGGTTTGTATTGAGTTCTTGCTCAGGAGCACGGAGTGCTACAGTACCCTCCAGCAGCTAACGAGACCGAGCTTGAGTGTTCTATTTTCTCCGAACCCCCCTCTACGTTGCGCATGGGCCTCCTTTTATATGCTCAAGGGGTCACCGACAGGTGGCAACGTAGACAAGGGTAAAAATGGAAAGGTGCTGCTGTTGGTACAGCTACCTGCTACAATGTATCATACCTAACCCTGACGGCAGGGGACAAGGGCATTAAATGCCCGTCTGTGTCGCCTAAATAGTGCAAAAGGGACCATCAGGGGCGCCACTGCTCGCCACGATGGCAATCTTGTCAGCGCCGCTTGCCACCGCGCACCACTGGCTGCACAGCCTCCCGCCACGTACGCCTGGAAGGGTCCCAGAGCGACACATTGGTGGATGTGCTGGAGCGCGGACACAGAGTGGTGGCTTGCCGCGGCAAGCGCCTTGCCGCGGTCGATGTCTTGCCGCGTCCGGGAGCTTGTCGCTCACCGGGCCTTGCCGGGACGTGTGGCGCGTCGCGGCAAGTTCCTTGAGATGCCTTGGTTGGCCTTCCTGGCAAGCTCCTCTTACCGGGGTCTTGTCTCCTTGGCTTTGATATGCCTTGGTTGGCCTTCCCGGCAAGCTCCTCTTGCCGGGGTCTTGTCTCCTTGAATGGCTCCAAGGGAACCACGGAGGACCTTGGCGGTCTCCCGGCAAGCCTTGCCGCGGGATGCTGCGACTGCCCGTGCACAAGTTCGGGATACTAGGGTACCCCTACTCTAGTACACCGACAGTACCAAGGCGGCCGATCCTCCATGTCGGGTACTAGTTGGGTGATCCCTACAATCAAAGCTGATCGGGTAGGCCGACCAGGGGTTGAACTTGCGGGTGACGGGCTCTATGTCGCATGTGTCTCGGAGTGCCCGTTTGCTCCTCCCCTTCGTTACGTGAATCATGTTCACTGTTTTTGACCTCTGGTGGGAATTTTTTCTGTCCCCCAGTGTTCAGCTGGCAAGGCTCATCCTCGTCTTCGCTTGGTGTCTCCCTCCCCTCGTGGTCGGCGTTTAGCTTGCTGGCCTGCCTGAACACCTAGCATTCATGTAGGTGTGTGTTGCTGGTTTGTCGGAGGTGCCATGAATTTGACATAATCTGTCTAGAATCTTGTTTAGGCTGGACGGTCCATCTCTGCTGGCTTTAAATGGCTTTTTCCGTTGACCGGGTCGAGGGCTCCTGAATCCGGTGTTTACCGTCGTGTTGTCTGGGCTATCTTCCTTGTTTCGACGCTTGCTTTTATTGCGTCGTGGTTTTCCATTGCCATCCCTAACTTCGGATGTGCCTGGGTCGCTTGTGCCGCTACGGGCCAGCCAACTATCTTCGCCCGCGCAAAAGCGGGTCATAAGGCTTGTTAGGGCTGCCATTCTCCTCGGTTTCTCCTGGCCGAGGTGTCTGGCGAGCCATTCGTCCCGGACACTGTGTTTGAAAGCCACTAAGGCTTCGGCGTCCGGGCAGTCAACAATTTGATTCTTCTTAGTGAGGAATCTGTTCCAAAGCTTTCGGGCTGACTCTCCGGGCTGTTGAATTATATGACTTAGATCGTCTGCATCTGGAGGTCGGACATAGGTCCCTTGAAAATTAGCCATAAAAGCATCTTCGAGCTATTCCCAACTTCCAATTGAGTTTTTGGGAATGCTCTTCAGCCAGTGCTGAGCTGGTCCTTTCAACTTGAGGAGTAAGTATTTGATGGCGTGGAGATCATCTCCGCGAGCCATGTGGATATGAAGGATAAAGTCCTCAATCCAGACCCCAGGGTCTGTCGTTCCGTCGTATGCCTCTATGTTCACGGGTTTGAATCCTTCGGGAAATTCGTGATCCAGCACCTCATCGGTGAAGCATAGGGGGTGTGCGGCACCCCTGTGTTTGGATGTGCCATGGCGTTCAAACGGTTGTAGTGTTCTGTTTTGATTCTGTGCCGGAGCGCGCTTCCTAGATCTATAGATGGAAATGGTCAGACCGGCTTTTTGGTGCAAGTCCTCACGTAAATCATGCACTGAATTATGTTCGACATCGTTAGCCGCCCTATTGCGGCCACGGGGTGGTCGATCCTGCTGATCGGCCGTTTTATTTTTCGGCTTTGTCGGCTCTAAAGCCTCGTCATCGAATTCAGCAACAGCTTGCGCTTTGGATAGCTCTTTGTGTGGCAACTGCCACCGTACTTTTCTTCAGTGTCGAGCACTTTGTTCCATCTACTATTCAGTGTATTTTGTGCGGCTAGAAGCCTTTGCTTCTTCTTCTTTAGACTCCTCGCGGTGGCAATAAGTCTTCTATGGAGGTTCTCTTGCTCCACATGCCTTTCCGGGATGATGTGTGCATCATCGTCCGGACTGTTCTCCTCTCTGGAGACAGGTTGGTGAGCTTTGCCCTCGACGTCGCCGTGATCGGGCAAAGGTTCCGTACTATGTTCGGCGTCCGCTGATTTATCCTGCTCTATCGCTGGGTCCGTGCGGTCGTCGTTTGCTTTGGAGTCGTCCGGGGTATTATTCTTTCCTGCGCTGTTATCGCTGTTTTTGCTGAGGTGGTATTTGGAGCGGCGCCTACGTCGTCTCTTTGGTTGTTTCTCGAGGGGGTTACCCTCCACTCCATCCCTCCGTTCCTTGTCATTGTTTTCTTTGGGGGTGTCCACCATGTATATATCATATGATGAGGTGGCGGTCCAGCACCCTGTGGGCGGTAGTTCCTGCTCTGCTACATCTTTATTGATGTCTACTACACAACCTTCTTCTTGTAGACGTTGTTGGGCCTCCAAGTGCAGAGGTTTGTAGGACAGTAGCAAATTTCCCTCAAGTGGATGGCCTAAGGTTTATCGATCCGTAGGAGGCGTAGGATGAAGATGGTCTCTCTCAAGCAACCCTGCAACCAAATAACAAAGAGTCTCTTGTGTCCCCAACACGCCCAATACAATGGTAAATTGTATAGGTGCACTAGTTCAGCGAAGAGATGGTGATACAAGTGGTATATGGATGGTATTTAAAGGTTTTTGTAATCTGAAAATATAAAAACAGCAAGGTAACTAATGATAAAAGTGAGCATAAACGGTATTGCAATGCGTTGAAACAAGGCCTAGGGTTCATACTTTCACTAGTGCAAGTCCTCTCAACAATAATAACATAATTGGATCACATAACTATCCCTCAACATGCAACAAAGAGTCACTCCAAAGTCACTAATAGCGGAGAACAAACGAAGAGATTATGGTAGGGTACGAAACCACCTCAAAGTTATTCTTTCACTACTAGGAAAAGGCCTACTAGTGGCGCACCTATTTTGCCTACTACTGGCGCACTACAGGTGCGCCACTAGCATCACACCATTAGTATTTTTTATAATGGTGCACCTGTGGTGCGCCATTAGTATACCACAGGTGCGCCATTAGTATACCACAGGTGCGCCATTAGTATCTGGTATACTAATGGCGCACCACATAGAAGTATGATGAAATTCTGAAAAAATATTTTAAACTTCCGGGTCATATTACGTATCATATTTTGAAAAAAAAATCCAAAATTTTTTTGAAACCAAATTTTTTCTGTTACTAGTGGCGCACCTAGCAAATGGTGCGCCACTAGTAAGTTTGAATTTTTTTTCATTTCCCCCCCTCTAGATCTTAAAAGCCCCGTATTTTTTGTTTTGTTAGGTTTTTGGGGATTTTGAAGATGTTGAACGCGGGTCTCCCCATTCAATTCGTATGTAACTTTTCGAGTAGATGATTTTTCGTATAAAAACTTTTTAATCCGAGTTCGTATGCAAAAGTTATGCCCATTTTACTAAATTCCAGAGAAATTTTGCAAATAAAGTCAAAATACATATTTATAAATTTTCCCAACAACTAGACCACATATCACATGGGAAACTTATTATTTTTTTTATTTTTTTGACATTTCCATCATTTTCTTTTATTTTTTTAAAAACTGAAAAGGCGGTCCATGGGGGGGTGCATTTAGCACCAGGGTTACTAATGGCGCACCACACATTAGGTGCGCCATTAGTAACCCTGGTGATAAATATATTACTAATGGCGCACCTGGTGTGTGGTGCACCATTAGTAGTTTTGAAAAAAAATTGTTAGTAATGGCACACCAGTGGACGGTGCACGGTCCACTGGTGCGCCATTACTAACATTTTTTTTTTCAAAATTACTAATGGCGCATGGTGGGTGTGGTGCGCCATTACTATGTCAACTAGTAATGGCGCACTATCCCATGGTGCGCCATTACTAACAATTTTTTTTTATTTTCAAAACAACTAATGGTGCACCACACACGAGGTGCGCCATTAGTAATATATTACTAATGGCGCACCTGTATCTGGTGCGCCACTGCTATAGCCCTTAATGTGCATATCATCTATAGCCCTTTTCCTAGTAGTGTTTCCAATCAATCCGTTGGGCTATTCCTATAAGTGTCACAAAAAGCCCTATAGTTCATACTAGAATAACACCTTAAGACACAAATCAACCAAAACCCTAATGTCACCAAGATACTCCAATGTCACCTCAAGTATCCGCGGGTATGATTATACGATATGCATCACACAATCTCAGATTCATCTATTCAACCAACACATAGAACCTCAAAGAGTTCCCCAAAGTTTCTACCGGAGAATCATGACGAAAACGTGTGCCAACCCCTATGCATAGGTTCATGGGCGGAACCCGCAAGTTGATCACCAAAACATAGATCAAGTGAATCACGCGATATCCCATTGTCACCACAGATACGCACAATAAGACATACATCAAGTGTTCTCAAATCTTTAAAGACTCAATCCGATAAGATAATTTCAAAGGGGAAACTCAATCCATTACAAGATAATAGAGGGGGAGAAACATCATAAGATCCAACTATAATAGCAAAGCTCGCGATACATCAAGATTGTATCACCTCAAGAACATGAGAGAGAGAGAGATCAAACACATAGCTACTGATACATACCCTCAGCCCCGAGGGAAAACTACCCCCTCCTCATCATGGAGAGCGCCGGGATGATGAAGATGGCCACCGGAGAGGGATTCCCCCTGCGGCAGTGTGCCGGCACGGGTCTAGATTGGCTTTCGGTGGCTACGGAGGCTTTTGGTGGCGGAACTCCTGATCTATTGTGCTCCCCGATCGTTTTAGGGTATATGGATATATATAGGCGGAAGAAATACGTCAGGGGAGCCACGAGGGGCCCACGAGGGTGGAGGGCACGCCCAGGGGAGGTGGGCGTGCCCCTGACTCGTGGCTTTGCTTTCTTTACGTGGACTCCAAGTCTCCCGGGTTTCTTTCCTTCCAAAAATAACTTCTCCAGAAGGTTTCATTCTGTTTCATCTCAGTTTGATATTCCTTTTCTTTGAAACACTGAAACAAGGGAAAAAATAGGAACTGGCACTGGGCTCTGGGTCAATAGGTTAGTGCCGGTATCAAAACCGGCGGATCTCGGGTAGGGGGTCCTGAACTGTGCGTCTAGGCGGATGGAAACAGGAGACCGGGGACATGATGTTTTTACCCAGGATCGGGCCCTCTCGATGGAGGAAAAACCCTACGTCCTGCTTGATTAATATTGATGATATGGGTAGTACAAGAGTATATCTACCACGAGATCAGAGAGGCTAAACCCTAGAAGCTAGCCTATGGTATGATTGTATGTTCCTACGGACTAAAACCCTCCGGTTTATATAGACACCGGAGAGGGCTAGGGTTACAAAAAGTCGGTTACAATGGTAGGAGATCTACATATCTGTATCGCCAAGCTTGCCTTCCACGCCAAGGAAAGTCCCTTCCGGACACAGGACAAAGTCTTCAATCTTGTATCTTCATAGTCCAGGAGTCCGGCCGAAGGTATAGTCCGGCTATCCGAACACCCCCTAATCCAGGACTCCCTCAGTAGCCCCTGAACGAGGCTTCAATGACGACAAGTCCGGCGCGTAGATTGTCTTCGGCATTGCAAGGCGGGTTCCTCCTCCAAGTACTTCATAGAATATTTTGAACACAAAGGTAGTGTCCGGCTCTGCAAAATAAGTTTCCACATATTGCCATAGAGATAATAATATTTACACAAATCTAATCTGCTGATGTATTCCGTAGCGTGACATCACACCACGACCAAGTCTTTATTCGAATCGTTTTACTGTCCCACCTCAGCGTGTTTAGCGAGGCGGTTTCCTTGGCACGTCTTGTCAAAGCAGAGATCGTGTCCCCTTATTCCGGGATTCTCATCAATACGGGCATGGGTAACCCAACCGTACCCATTGGTATGTTTTCTCGATCAAAGGCGAGTCCCAAACGGTGATGGGGAGGGCCTGTGGTATTCAACCTCTTATAAAGATACCAAGCCTTACTCCTTTCTTTCAATCTCAAACGAGTTCGCCCTTCGCCTTGAGTTCCAACACCCAAGGCTCCAGATTTTAGGAGCTTCGGACCTTCGACAATGTCCGGTTCTGACCTTCGAGGCCGATGGATGCCCTCCTCCATCACGGAGGAGGACGTGCTAAAGTTGAGAGAGGCCAGGTTCTTGACCGGCGAAATCTGGCATAGGCTGCCTGCTCAAGGGCAGGTCATTCCCACTCCCAAGCCTGGTGAGAGTGTGGTGTTCATGTCTCACTTCCTTCGGGGGCTAGGCTTCCCGACGGATCCCTTCGTGAGGGGGCTCATGTTTTATTATGGGCTGGAATTTCACGACTTAGCTCCCGAGTCCATCCTCCATATTTCCTCATTCATCGTCGTGTGTGAAGCCTTCCTCCGTATTACTCCTCACTTCGGACTATGGCTCAAGACCTTCAAAGTAGAGCCGAAGATGATCGAGGGACGGCACGCGGAGTGCGGAGGTGCTTTTATAAGCAAGAATGCTGGTGCTCCATGGCCCGAGGGCTCTTTTCAAGAGGAGTCTAGCTTATGGCAATGAGAGTGGTTTTACATCACCGTTCCCAGGGGCACCAAGTGGGTGGCGCCACCTACCTTTCGCTCGGGTCCCCCACCACAGCTAGTGTCATGGGTCAATAAAGGACTGGACTGGGGGCCATCCAAGGACGTGCCTTGTTGCAGGGCTGCATTCGAGATCTCTTAGAAAGAGACATTAGTCTGGTCTTGGTGATGCAGGTCATGTTGATCTTCCGAGCCTTGCCTGGCAAACGTCGGCCCCTTCGCCTGTGGGAGTTCAATCCAGAGGGACCACGAGCTCTCCAGCATTTCATGGGCGCAACGCCCATGGAGATGTACAAATTGTTCTTCGGGTCACAAGCAATGTGTCCGGACTTGACCAAGGACGCAGGCCTGAGCTGCAATCGCCCGGATACTCAAGTAAGTAGCCTTGTGCCCGAACTCGCTATCCGTATATTTATCATATAATTGCCCCTAAAAGAGATGTCCTTTAAACAGGAGTGGATAGCAAAAGCAAAGCTAACCAGGTGTCCGGCCCCCCTCCCCGAGGCCACGCCGGATCCTGTGCTAGTCAGGATGTTGGAGGTTGTGCCTTTGGAGGAAAGCGAGGGAGGGGACAAGGTTGCTGCAGCCTCCTCGAAGAAGGTTTTACAGAAGGGAGGAATCGAAAATTCCTCTCCTCAGGGGAAGAAGAGGACCGCCTCTGACGACCCGGAGACCATGGCCTCAAAGCGGGGGAAGAAATCTTCGTCAGAGGATCCTGCGCCGGGGGATACTTCGGCCGAATTATGCCCTCAAGGGGATCAGCCCTCCACCGAGCCGTAAGTAGAGAGGAGTTTTTCTTTTTAAGAAATGAGAGAAATCCTTGCATTATATCTGAGAAGAGTAATCGAAAATTCACCTTGTAGCTCGGACCTTAGCCCTTCTCAGCAGAGCTTGTCTTCGGGGGATCTTCTTCCGGAGATGGTGGAGAGCGGAACGCCTCCCCCTGCCGTACCGCCTTGCGAGGTGGGCGACCCTGAGGTATCATCGCAGAGGGTTTCTCCGAATCCAGCAGGGCCGGAAGGTAGTCATATGGCCCCCCAAAGCCCTCCGCGTCCGGCCTTCGAAAAGGGCCATCAGACGAGTCCGGCACCGTCTGGTGCGCGGTCGGAGGAGTTGAAGGATCTGCTAGGGCGAGCATCTATCTCAGAGGAGCACCATGCATTGATGGGTACGGTGATTGAGAGGATTTCAGCCGCGGAGAGTGGATTGCACGAGGCCATCAGGAGTTTACTGACAGGTTTTGAGGTACGTGAAATAATGTACCCTTTTTGGAAAGTTGCGCATAAATAAGATGCGTCCTGTGTAGATAGTAGCCCCTGAGACTCTGTGTGTTGTCAAAAGTGACGGCGCGCAGAGGATCATAATCCCAGGTCTAATATGCCGCCTTCATACATACGTGGCGAAGTGTCGGGTGGCCAGCCGGATTGATGAATTTGCCGAGCTGAAGCGGCAACTTGACGTGGCAGATGCCGACATCGCGCTTGTCAACAAGCGGCTTGACGAGGCACAAGGTATGTAATTACTCCGGCGGCACCTGGTAAGAGGAGTTTTATGCCAGTATATTACAATGTGTGCGCTTGATGCAGATGGTGCTGCTGCCATGGAGAATCTTTGGGCGGAACTTGCCCGAGCCAAGGAGCAAGCCAGGAAAAGTGATGCGGCTGCCGGAAAGGCATTTGAAGAGCTGAAAGCCGAACAGGCTGCTCACTGACGAAGCAAGAAGGAAATGGCCGAGATGGCTGTGAAGCTGAAGAGCGCTGCTGACCGTTGCAAGCTTCTTGAAAAAGAAGATCAGGCGGAACAGACGGACCTGGAGAAGGCCGTTGCCGATGCCAAGGATGCTCGCTCTGTGATGTGAGCTTTGAAGGAGGAGCTGCGTCAGGCCGGAGAGATCACGGCTGGAAAGCCCTTTATGCTGCAGAGGAAGTTCTGTGATCCTAAACATGCTCCGTTAGACCAGATGTGGAGTACGGCGGACACCTATCTAGATTTGGCAGCGAGTGCCGCAGATGCGGCCGAACACTTCCGAGATCAAGAAGATCGCAAAGTGGAAAAGCTCTTTTGGTCGCAGTTCCACAATCCGGAGCGTCCACTGTCATTAGCCGATCGTTTGGCTGAGTGGGCCGAGCTAAATAGGTTGTCCGGACTCGCCATGAAGTATGTCATGAGTCATCTGTGGCCAGAGAGGCCAGAGCCGAAAAGTTATTTCAACTTGGTGCAGCAGTTCCTTGGTGCGGCACCGCATATCAATGCGATGAAGAGGTCAGCATGCATAGAGGGTGCGCGGATGGCTCTTTCCCGTGTCAAGACATACTAGGCAGAAATGGAGGCCACCACTATTGCATCCCCAGACTCGGATGGAAGCCGAGTACCTGTCGAGCACTATTTTCAGGAAGTTCTGCAAGGCGCTCGTTTAATAGAGACGCAGTGCTCGAAGGATACTATATTCGAATAGCATATATTATTGTAAAACAATATTTTGATAAATTGTAGAAGCTTTTTATACTTGTGCCTGCAAGTATTATAATACATCCTATGCAGCCGTTTAACATATATGTATATATAATCTGAAAGATGGCAATCGTCGCCTTCAGCCCCCACGCACATAATGCGGGGTTTTTTGCAGAAGGCGCATTTTCACACTTGATCCAACATCTTGGTCCTACAAAGGAGGTGATAGCGCAGCGAACTAGGCAATCGGACTATGATGCTTTATCACTTTCACTTAGCCATAGGAGTTTGATAGTGAGGCTACTTATATAGCCCCTGGTGGCGCCTGCGCTCGCCCGAACTCGGGGCGCGTACGTGCGTGGCCGGGAAGCGGCCCTTCGTTAATGCAGAGGAATCCTAAAGATTTCGGTAAGTCATCGAGTGGTTGACCAGTCTCACGCTATATCATGACAGTCAGTTTTCGGCTTTCTCTACTGAGGTGCTCGCTTGGCCGAACCGGGGCACAATCGCAGTAGTTCTCCTGGTGCTGCCTTAGCCGATAGAGCGGAACATAAGGTAGCAAAACACAGGAGCCGGGCAAACCGAACATTTGACCAAAGACATGATTCGGAGCTGATGCATATAAGGCCAAACTCGCAACGCCGAACACTCCCTAAGGTATTCGGTCTTTATGAGGGCGGGCGCGATAACGCCCTTAGTAATAAGCCCCTAATGTCTAGGTATGTGCAAAACTCTGACGTAGCCACATGCCAAAACGCCAGCCTCCTCCTTGGTTATACCAAGAAACCAGGGGATGTGTATCAAAAAGACACAGTAAAAAGGTTTACGCAGGGTCTTAATCTGAAAAGAATCCTTGGAACGAGTCCCTGCTGCACGTCTGCGCATGTGTCTCCATTGTGCTGTATCCTGGACGGGCGTAGCACGGTATTCATCTGTAAAAGAGAGGAACTTAGTTGAAGAAAGATCGTGCCGAACATGAGTTATACTTAATAAACAAAGTATAAATCGAAATGGGTAAAATTGAGCTTTATTGTCTCTTGTTTTATATGCGCGGAGCCCCTAGTACAGGGGTATACGGCTATTAAGCCTTTATCAATTGTATGTTTATGCCGGACTCGTCTAGCCATGTTTGTGGTCTTGACGACCTGTTTAGGCGCTTTGGCTGGTGAAGCCGCTTTATTGTGGGGCTGTCAAGGCAGCCACACTGTCTTCCGCGCGGGAGGAACACTCAATGTTTTCCCTTTAATGGGATGATGCCTCGTGGACCGGGCATCTTAAGCGTAAGGGGTGCATAATGCGGTATTGCGTTAAAGCGGGCGAAAGTTTCGCGTCCCAGTAGTGCTTGATAGCTACTTGAGAATGGGGCGATGTGGAAAGTTAGATGTTCGCGACGGAAGTTACCGGGGGAGCCGAACATAACTTCTAGCCGGAGAGAACCCATGCAACGGGCATCCGGGCCTGGCGTTACCCCTTGAAAGGAGGTTTTGCTATGGCGAATTTTTGTTGGGTCTATCCCCATGTTGCGGATTGTGTCCTGGTATAACAGGTTTAGACCACTGCTGCCGTCCATCAGGACATTTGTAAAGTGGAATCCGCCGATTATTGGATCTAATACCAAGGCAGTCCAGCCTGCATTCCGGATACCTCTAGAGTAATCCTGATGGTCGAAGGTCATCGGTTTTAACAACCATTGGCAAGACTCCTTTGGGATAGGCCGTATGACGCGTATCTCTGTTGGCGCCATTATGTTCGTCACATGAAGTAAGTTTACTATTTTGACTTCTTGTGGGAAATCCTTTTGTTTCCTGGTGCTCTACTTGTGGGGTTCATCGTCGTCCTCACTTGGTGTGTCGGGTCCCTTGTGTTCGGTGTTGAGTTCGCTGGATTGCTTGAAAACCCAACAATCTCTATGGGTATGGTCCGCAGGCTTCCCGGGAGTACTGTGTATTTGACATATCTTGTCCAAGATTTTGTTTAAGTTGGATAGCTCGTCCCTGTTATCCTTGAGGGGCGGCTTTCTCTGATTCTGCCGCGAGCTTTTGAATCCGGCGTTGACCGCCGTGCTCTTTGGGTTGTTTCCCTTATTCCGGCACTGGTCCTTGCTGTGTCGGGGTTTTCCATTTCCATCCCTAACTTCGGATGTACTTGGGTCGCTGGTGCTACATCTTACCAACTAGTTGTCCTCTCCTGCGCAAAAGCGGGTCATGAGGCTTGTTAATGCGGCCATTGTTCTTGGCTTTTCTTGGCCGAGGTGTCTGGCGAGCCATTCGTCTCGAACGTTATACTTAAAAGCTACTAGGGCTTCGGCGTCCGGACAGTCGACTATCTGATTCTTTTGAGTAAGAAATCTGTTCCAGAATTTCTGGGCTGACTCTCCGGGCTATTGAGTTATGTGACTGAGATCGTCTGCATCCGGATGGTGGACATAGGTCCCTTGAAAATTTGCCCGGAAAGCATCCTCAAGCTCTACCCAACTTCCAATGGTGTTTATGGGAAGGCTTTTGAGCCAATGCCGGGCTGGCCCTTTAAGCTTGAGGGGTAAGTATTTTATGGGAAAACTTTGTTTTTGCCACTCTAGTTTTTGCCAACTTTGCTTATGCCACTCTAGAATTTGACATTTCACTTTTGCCACTCTTAGCTTTTGACAATATATCACTTTTGCCATTCCGTGGAAAAAGCAAAAAATTTAGAGTGGCAATTGCGATACATGTCAAAAGCTAAGAGTGGCAAAAGTGAAATGAAAAATTATCGTTTTTGCCACGGAATGGCATTTGTGATGTATTGTCAAAAGCTAAGAGTGGCAAAAATGAGATGTCAAATTCTAGAGTGGCATAAGCAAAGTTGGCAAAAACTAGAGTGGCAAAAACAAAGTTTTCCCGTATTTTATGGCGTGGAGGTCATCTCCTCTGGCCATGTGTATGTGGAGGATATAACCCTCGATCCAGACCCCAGGGTCTGTTGTTCCATCGTACGCCTCTATGTTTACGGGCTTGAATCCTGCTGGAAATTCATGGTCCAGCACCTCATCGGTGGAACATAGGGGGTGTGCGGCACCCCTGTATTTGGGTGTGCCGTAATGTTCGGATATTTGTTGTGTTGCATTGCTTACTAGAGCTTGCTTTCTTGGCCCGTAGATAGATCTGGCTGGGCCATCTTTTTGATGCGGATCCTTTGGTGGATCACGTGCCGGCTTGTGTGCGCCGCCGCTTGCCGCTCCATGCTGGCCATGCGGTCGTCTATCCGACTGGGTGGCTTTCCTATTTTTTGACTGCGGGGGCTCTAAGGCCTCCTCATCAAATTCAGGCAGTAGCTTTCGCTTTGGATAGCTTTTTGTGCGGCGACTGCCGCCATATTTGTCTGTGGTGTTGCGTACTTTGCTCCATCTGATTCTGAGTGCATCTTCCGCAGTTTTGAGCTTCCGCTTCTGCTTTTTCAGGCTACGCGCAGTGGCGACGAGCCTTTTGTGGAGGTTCTTCTGCTCCATGAGCCTCTCCGGTGTAAGGTCGTCCGGACTGTTGTTTTCGCCGGGGACGGGGTGTTCGGTTTGTTTATCCAAGTTACCCTGTTCGGATGGTTGCTCGAAGGCATGTTTGTCGTCCGCCGGCTCGTCCTGCTCTATGGCTGGGTCTGTATGGCTGCTGTCTCTGTCGAGGCGGGGCTTGGAGCAGCGCTTACATCGCCGCTTTGATTGCGTTTCGAGTGAACGATCCCTCGTTGCATCCCTGTGTTCCTCGTCGTCGCTTCCTTTGGGTGTGTCCACCATGTATACATCATGAGATGAGGTGGCTGTCCAGTGCCTTATAGGCGTTGGTTCATGTTCATCTCCTACATCGTCGTCCATACCGTCGATGTCTTCGGAGTCGAAGTCGAGCACGTCGTTTAAATTATCGATAGTGGCTACAAAGTGGGTGGTGGGTGGGCATCGAATTTCTTCGTCGTCCACATCCCAATCCTGCCGGTCATAGTCCGGCCAGGACTCTCCTGACAAAGAGAGAGACCTGAGTGAATTCAGAATGTCGTCGAAGGGCAAGTGCTCACTACTAGAAAAAGGGCTATAGATGGGATTGACACTAATGGCGCACCAGACAAGCGGTGCGCCATAAGTATATACTAATGGCGCACCACCTTCTGATACGCCATTAGAGTTGAAACTACTAATGGCGCACCTGGCCCAGGGTGCACCATTAGTATAAAAAAAAAATTTAACTACTGCGCCTGTCCAAACATACTAGTGGCGCATCCAGACACAGTGCGCCATTACTAGTTGTAACTAGTAATGGCGCACCTGCCGGAAAGTGCGTCACTAATGTTGTTTTTTTATTATATTTTTTATTCCCTTTTTTGCAAAACTACTAATGGCGCACTGTTCCACCATGCGCCATTACTAGTTTAAACTAGTAATGGCGCACTGTGGGACAGTGCGCCATTAGTATGTTTTTTTTTGCAAAACTACTAATGGCGCACCACCAGAAGGTGCGCCATTAGTAACCTGGATTACTAATGGCGCATTTAGGGTTGGTGCGCCATTAGTAAGTGGGCAGCAACAAGATATTTTGGACAGCCTCTCCTACCCACACTCACTTTCTCCCCACTTCATTCTCTCCACCTCCTCCTTGTCTCGGGTGCCTCCTCTTTTTCACCTCATTTCCACCATAGATTCATTCAATTTAAGTGGTTAAATTACCTTGTTTTGATAGGTAAGTAAGGGGGAAGCTATATTTATGTTGTTCTCCCTAGAGCAATGTGCACATGCACTTTTTATGGCCTAGCTAGATCTATGTATGTTCGTGGTGTTGCATATGTTTGTGGTGTTGCATTTGTGTTTGTGTTTGGAGGTGTACCGGTATTTGAAATGCGATAGTTGCCAATATTTTTCCGGAATGTTGATTCATTTCCGTTTCGGCGAGAATTTTGGCATTAAGCATTCTTTTTGGTCCTATTTTGAGGGAAAGTCATGCCAAATTTTTTCTTGGTTCTAAAATATCGTTTTTCTCTACCCCGCAGGCGACCATGGTCCGCATGATGACCGAAGGCATTGTGAATAGGTTTTTGAGGTCCGCGAAGGCCGAGATGCTTCAAAAGAACGAGACGGAGATAAGATGTCCGTGTCGAAGATGCAAGCTGAAGAGCCTTATTGCGGACCCGGAATCCGGGCAGGTGCGGGACCACCTGCTCTTGCGTGGTTTCATGGATGGCTATCGGTGGCAAGGTGATGAAGATGACTACAAAGTCGTCCATGGGGGCCGGGCAAGAAATGAGGAAGGGCAGCAAGACAACCGCCGCGGCTCGGGCAGGCGAGAAGACGAAGAATCCCTAGGAGATGATCACGACGGTGATGTTGTACACAGTCATCATGTAGAAGATGCAGGACATGATGATGAGGAAGATGCCGGAGCAAACGACGGGCATGATCATGAAGATGATGATGTCGGCGGAGCAGACGACGCTGGACCATCGATGGGCTGGGTGCAGGACCCTCATATTCAAGAGCTGCTTCTCAAGCAGATGGATAATGCAAGAGCTGCCGCCCGAGAGAAAGCCAAGATGGATCAACTTGAGTTAGACGCGGTTACTCCATTGTATGAAGGATGCAAGCCCGAGGATACCCGCCTGAAAGTAACGCTCATGGCTCTGGAGATGAAGGTAAAACACAAAATGACCGACGCATGCTTCGACAAGAACATGTCATTCTGGCACGAACGCCTTCCCAAGGGGAACAAGTGCCCGACCAGTTTGGAGGAGGCGAAGAAAATCGTGTGTCCTCTGGATTTACCGCACGTGAAATACCATGTGTGCATGAACAATTGCATCATTTATCGGGACGAGCACGCGGAGTCTACCATATGTCCGGTGTGCGGCGTCACTCGATACAAGAAGAGGAAGAAAGCTCCTCGAAAAGTGGTGTGGTACTTTCCGATCACTCCTCGTCTACAGCGGAATTTCACGGACCCTAAGGTAGCAAAGCTCCTGTGTTGGCACGCGGATAGGGAGGAGAAGAAGCGAGAAGATGACGCAAATGATCCGGAGATAGATAAAAAAGACAAGATGCTGAGTCACCCTAAGGATGCGAGCCAGTGGCAAGCGATGAACTTCGAAGACCCATAATTTGGGAACGATCCAAGGAACATCGTGCTGGCGCGAGCACCGATGGAGTCAATCCATTTGGCAGCCAGAGAAGCACACATAGCACCTGGCCAGTGTTTGTGTGGATGTACAACCTTCCCCCCTGGTTGTGCATGAAGAGGAAGTACATTCACATGAGTATGCTAATTGGAGGACCGAAACAACCAGGGAACGACATCAATCTGTATCTGGGGCTGCTGAAAGAGGAGCTTGACACGCTGTGGAAAACGCCAGCCAATATGTGGGACGCCGCAGAGAAAGAATATTTCCCTATGAGAGCCGCGCTGCTCATGATGGTGCACGACTATCTCGGTTACAGATATGTCGCGGGGCAGGTGGTCCACGGATTTTCTGGATGCGTCAGGTGCATGGATGACACAACGTATCGCCAGCTAGATAGAGATCCCGGGTCTTCGAAAACCGTGTTCATGGGACATCGAAGGTGGCTTCGCGACGATGACCCGTGGAGAAAACGCAAGGATCTGTTCGATGGTGAAACCGAACCCCGAGGACGCCCGTGTACGAGGAGCGGCGAGGAAATAGACGAGCTGTTGAAAAATTGGAAAGACTGCCCACTGCCGAGAAAGAAGCAAAAGGCGCCAGAGCCGGGAAAGAAGCGAAAGGCGCCAGAGCCGCTGCTGAAGGTATGGAAAACGAGGTCTGTTTTCTGGGACTTGCCGTACTGGAAGATCCACCGTGTGCCTCACAGCCTTGATGTCATGCATATCACGAAGAACGTGTGCGAGAGTCTGCTTGGTACCCTGCTCAACATGCCAGAGAGGACCAAAGATGGGCCGAAAGCAAGGGCAGACTTGAAATCAATGGGCATCAGGCAGGAGCTTCACGCTATATATGATGATCATGATGATGATGATGATGATGATGATGAGGCGAAGGAGGAAACGGAAAGTCGTCGCAAAGGCAAGAAGGCCAAGAAGACCGGAAATGACTACCCTCCCGCGTGCTTCACTCTAAGTCAGGAGGAGATCGAGCAGTTTTTCACCTGCCTCGTAGGAGTAAAACTTCCTTACGGTTACGCGGGGAAGATAAGCAGATACCTAGACCCAGCGAAGCTGAAGTTCAGCGGGATGAAGTCTCACGACTGTCATGTGCTGATGATGCAGATACTTCCAGTTGCAATCCGTGGGATCATGGACGCGCATGTCCATGAAACCCTATTTGGCCTATGCAACTTTTTCGACGTCATCTCTCGGAAGTCTGTTGGCGTGAGGCAACTCAGAAGGCTACAGGAAGAGATCGTGGTGATACTATGCGAGCTTGAGATGTACTTCCCGCCCGCACTCTTCGACGTTATGGTGCATCTGCTGGTCCATATTGTGGACGATATCATCCAACTCGGGCCGACGTTCCTGCACAGCATGATGCCGTTCGAAAGGATGAATGGTGTAATCAAAGGATACGTTCGCAACATGTCACGTCCAGTGGGAAGCATAGCCAGGGGCTTTCTGACTGAAGAGTGCATCTCCTACTGCACAAATTATCTAGGCATCAAGAACCCCGTTGGTCTGCCCATCAACAGGCACCTCGGCAGGCTCGCTGGATGGGGTCACCGTGAGGGTCGTCGCGAAATGCATGTCAACTTTGAGGGTCGAGTCGCCGACTTTGAAAGAGCAAACCTAGTCGCGCTACAACACATAGACGTGGTCAATACTTGGGTGGTACAGGACAAAACCTTTATTAAGAAGACGTACAATGACCGAGGCCAACAGAGGACGGATGGAGATATACTCAAAGAACACAACTCATGTTTCACGCGTTGGTTCAAGCAGAAGCTTCTGTCGTACCCTTTACATGAGGATTCTTCCGCGGAAGAACAACTCATATTCGCCTTGTCACAGGGCGCCGAGCACAACCTGATGACCTATGAGGCGTACAATATCAACGGCTACACATTCTACACCGAGGCCAAGGACATGAAGAGCGATGGTTATCAGAACTCCGGGGTAACGATGGAATCCTACACCGGTAACGACAAGAACAGATACTACGGAAGGATTGAGGAGATCTGGGAGCTGAGCTACGCTGGAGAGAAGGTCCCGATGTTCCGTGTCAGATGGCCAAGAGCATCCTAAAAGAAGACTGGTATTTCACCACCATGGTTATACCCGAAGCCAAATCCAAGACCGCGGGCGCAAACGTCACCGCGAAAAATGAGCCATGGGTACTGGCTTCCCAAGTGGACCAATGCTTCTTCATTACCGACCCGTCAAAGCCCAGTCGTGTTGTCGTGAGGAGAGGCAAAAGGAAGATCATCGGAATGGATGGAGTAGCCAATGAGCAAGACTTCGACAACTACGGCGACCCGAGGATCGAACATGACGACGATGATGAAGTAGCAGCATACACCACAAGAAGAAGCAAGACCACCCTACCTAAAGGACGTCCGTTCCACAGAAGAACTCCATTTGTGAAAAAGAAGGGCAAGAAGATTGTGAACAGATAGCTAGCTAAGATCGATTGTATTTAAATCGTAGCCCTTCATTTCTATTGTATTTCATGGGCACTTTTTGAACTATCATGAATATTTTTAAATTTCATCAACACTCGATCTCGATCCCCCTCCATCTCGATCGCTATCCCACCTCGCCAGATCCGGTCCCCCTCGCCGCCGAGCACCCCCTGGTCCACCGGCCGCCGCCGCCGACCCCCCGCACCCTCGATTCCCCTACTCAACCGCCGCCGCCGCCGCCGACCCCCCGCACCCCTCCCCTACTCAACCGCCACCGCCGACCCCCCGCACCCTCCCCCGCTCCACCGGCATTACTGTTTGATGATATTTTTAAAAAAAATTATTACTGTCTTATAAAAAAATATTAATGTTATGATTTAAACAAGTTTGAACATATTTAAACACAAATAAGTATCAAACAACATTTTAAATGCATAAAAAAATTTGTGGAGCTTGGGAATCGAACCCAGGACCTCCTGGTGTGAGAACTGGCTGCTGACCAGTCGAGCTAGTAGAGGGGACTTGGTGTGGATCAGGTCAGGTGGAAGATAACCTGTTGGCTCGAGCAGAAATAAAAAAAATACTAATGGCGCACCACGGTGAGGTGCGCCATTAGTATGGATGTACTTATGGCGCACCGAGGGGTGGTGCGCCATTAGTATCCCCCATCCATATTTCCTCCCGGCCCCTCCCTATCCCCTCTCTCTCCCTCGCCCTCGCCCTCGATCCCATTCCCCTCTCCTCTCCCGACACCGCCCTCTCCTCTCCCGACGCCGCCGCCCCGCCGCCCCGTCGTCCTCGTCTCCTCGGCGCCGCTCTCCCCGTCGCCCCACCTCGTTGGACGCCATCGCCCCGCCGCCCTCGTCGCCGGCGGCCCGGACGCCGCCCCGTCCACACCACCGTCGCCGGAGGACCACCACCACCCGGACCTCGTCGCCTCCTCCCCTGCGTCGTCGTCGTCCTCGACATCCTCCCCGCGCCCCACTACCCCCGTGAGCTCCCCCTCCTCCTCTCCCCCTCTCCCCCTCGCGCGCACGCTACATGAATACAGAAATTTCGTTGACAGTTACTTACCATGGGTGCAGTCATCATTTCGTTTTCTGATTAACCGATGTTGCTTGCGATGTACTGGGTTCTGCATTGTGGGGGAGAAAGCTTTCAAATTGGCTTGTATGTACATGATGATTTTCAAGGGACATGTAGCCTAGTTACAAATTGGTGCTTACAATACATGCTTGTATGTTCATCGACTGCTCAGGAATCAGTTGCAGTTACCTTGTGTGATGTTATTTGGGTCCTGCATTGCAGTACAAGGCTCCAAATTTGGCTTGTAGGTACATGCAGATTTTCAAGGGACATGTATTAGCTTATGTTGTTGTTTAAGCTGTGTGTGTGCTTATTTATTCAGAATCAGTTGCAGTAGCCATCTGTATGTATACCCATCATTTTCTGTTTTTCTGGTAAACTAGTATTGGTACAAATGCATATGTTTCCCTGTGGAATACGTGTTAGCCTACATCAGGGAAAGTATATGTAAAATCGACTGACTTGTGCACTTATGATTTGAATGTCCATGAACAAAATTGCAAGTTAGGGCATAAAACTGGGTCTATGCTTAACTGGAGTAAAACTCACATCTGGGGGACATGCTGCATTGTTGTTTATGTTGATTACATGCTTTTTGACCCCATTGACTGTTTGAGGGCAGAAAATTGAGTACTTTAATTTGAGTAGATGACAGGTTAATTTCAGATATGACACTGGTACTTCATGTTTGAGCAGTGAACATGACAGGTTAATTTCAGATATGACACTGTTTGGACATTAATTTGAGTAGATGAACATTTTGTGGTTCTGCTAGGACTTGCTCCAGATTTTTTAACCCTAGGATTTCTTTTCTTTTAATTCTTTTCTTACAGAAAATTTACTGAAAATTTAGAAACTTGGAGTAACCTGTGGACTGTACTTTTGTGATCTCCTACTCCTGAATTTTCAAGTCACTTGTGCTATTGCCAAGCATGACATGGCCATTTTTTATTCTGTTTTTGATGGAGCTTGGTGTGTGTTGTTTCGTAATACTAAGCAACCTATTTTGAAGTGAGTAATCAGCATGAGCAAAAGTAGACGTTAGATCTTAGTGCTAATGAGAGATGAAAATGTCACATATATATGGTCTATTGCTTGCATACAGAGAACAACCTATGAAGCTATATTTCTGAAATGTGGTGATGATCTTATCTGCAAGAATGAAAATGATGAGCTATGTTTCTAAAATGTGGTGATGATCTTATCTTAGCTATATTTCTGAACTGGTAGCTAAGTGTATTACTTGTGATGCTGCTGCTGCTGCTGTACTACTTATGATGATGTTGCTGCTGTACTACTTGTGATGCTGCTGCTAGTTGTGATTTTGTCAAGTGATGCTGCTGCTACTTGTGATCTTCTAAAATGACCCCTTTCTCCTGAAACGTTGATTAATTTCCGTTTTGGTTGAGAAATGGGGCACTCCTAGGTCAAGAAAATTAGCAAAGGTCATGCCCAATTTTCTTGACCTAGAAGGTGCCCGATTCTCAACCGAAATAAAAACTAATTTGCTTTAGTGGTTGGATTAGTTTAGTATTTTTTTTCACACACTCAGACACCCTTGCTTGCCATGTGTGTGAGAGAGATAGTGAGAGGAGACAAGAAGAAGGGGGTTAGGAAGATGTTGCCTGCTCATCAAAGCTAACCATCTCCCCCTTTTCACCCCTTTTCCTTTGTCTTTTGTGGGTTGCAAGGAAGCTACTGTCTTAGCTAGCTTAGCTTGTGCACAAATCCCAGTGTTACAATCTAGAAAATTAGCCTGCAAAGATGAGGTCCCATGTTGGCTGTACCACTGCATCATGCAACAGTGCCTTCAAGATCCAAGGCAATATCACAAACATCATAGGCAATTTGACCAAACTCACAACCTTGTATCTTTGCAGCAACCAACTTTCTAGACACACCCCTCAAGAACTAGGTTACCCTGAGAACGTGGACTTGGACCTTAGCAACACACACTAACAGGTTCTATCCCAAAACACCTAGGCAATATCACAAACATCTCTCAATTGTTCCTTGACAATAACCAACTTTTTGGCGACATTCCTCGAGAATTAGGTTATTTGGTCAACTTAGAAATCTTGTTCCTTGACAATAACCAACTTTTTGACCAAACTTTGTTCCTATTTATAGAGAAACATGGCCAACAACGATGAGGCCGGGGGTTCGGGCGGCAAGAAATTCTGGGAGCTGTCCTAGGAGATGGAGGAACAACCTCACTTGTATGAGGACGCCGCCTTCCCCACCGATCCTGAGACCACTGATGGTGCCGCCGAGGATGCCACCACTGATGATGGCGGCGCACGCACAGATGGTAGCCAACCAAAGAGGCAACGGAAGGACCGGCGCCCGACCGTGCTCCGCACCCTCAAGGAGGAAGTTACTGAAGTGGACTCCGATGGGAATCCAACGGCGCCCGAACGAATAGTCAAGGGGTACTCGCTTCAGCTCGGGTGCATTCTCCGGAGCACCGTCTCGATCAACACCGAGAACCTGAGGCATCCTGACCGAGGGAATTTGCGCAACCTCCTCTTCACGAAGCTGCACGAACGATACAAGTTCCCCGCTGAATTTGAAAACACAAGCCTCAAAGGGAATAAAGTGAACAATGCTGCCCTCACGAAGATGAGCAAGGCCCTGTCTACTTGGAAAAGCAATGTGAAGAGAATGATCGAGAAAGGTGAGAGTTATGAGAAGATCAAGGAGAAAAATCCTTCGATCACCGAAGATGACTACAATGACTTCAAGATCAATTGCTCGAGCACCGCAAACTCGGAATCAAGTAAGTGGGGGAAAGAAATGCGGGAGCTGAACTTAGGGGAACACACACTCGGTCCCGGCGGTTACAGAGTGGCGGAGCCTATATGGGACAAGGAGGAGGCGGACCGTGCCGAGCAAGGCCTACCACCCCTCTTCGATAAATACGGTGACAAGCAGACCAGGAACTTTGTCAGGGCCCGGTACAAGAAGGACCCGAAAACAAAGGAGCTTACCACGGATCCGAAGACCAGGGCGCTTGAGCTTGTTCTGGTAAGGAATACACCCCCGCGTAATTACCTCCATATGGTTGCATTCAAATTAATGAAGCCAAATTTCTAAATGGTTCACATTCCTTCCGCAGGTGACTGAAAGCAGTAGCGCGGGGTCGACTAAGAGCAACCCTCGGGACACCACTCTAAATAGGGCGTTGAATGTAATGAAGAACAAGGATAAGCTCAGTAAGCCGACGTCAGCTGGTCGTGTGGCCGGCAAAGGCTTGTCGACAAAATGGTCGTCATACTATAACACTGGTGGGCGAAAGGAGAAAAAGACCAGCTCGGAAAGCCAGGCGCGCGAGGTTCAAGAACTCAGGGCACAGGTGGCGCGGATTCCGGAGATTGTCCAAGAGCAAGTGCAACAACAACTCGGAGCGATGATCACCGCCATTGTGCCTACCTTGATCCAGGGGATTAGTGCGTGGATTGCGGGCGGCCAACAGGGGCCGCCCCCGATTCCTAGCTTCACGGCCAGCAACTCGCAGAACACGATGGCGGGGCCATTGGTGTCTCCGGCGGAGGCGGAATTGGTGTCTCCGACGCCGGCACGGGAGCTTAATGCACCCGGGTGTACGTCGGCCGGCACCTCTGCAGCAAGCGGCCCCTCCGTCAACTACACGCCCGCCGTTGGTGGTGCCTCGACATTAGCCGAGCTCGACGCCATCATCACGGTAACTAATTAAGCCTCTCTCGGCCGAGGACTTCATCTCCTTGCCTTTGACTGGGCATCCCTGACGCCCTACATGTTTTCGCAGGGCGCCGTCGACGTTCCGTGCACTCTCCTGCACTTCGTGAACAACGAGTTGGTCGATGTCGCCAAGGGCAAAATCATTCAACCGGGCAACCCCTTGTTCCACGGTACCCAGATGCCACCCAACTTGTTTAGGGTTCAACTGGTTCGGGTGCTGCCAGGCTGCAATGAGTTGTTACCTCCGATTCGACCCGTCGGGGCCGATGATGATGACGTGATGACCCTCAGCGCCTGCCTGAGCTGGCCCCTGCTTTGGCCGAAGAGCCAGATTCGTTTGGGGGCGGGGGACACCACCCCAAAGACAACACCGCCAGTCGTGCCGGCGCCAAGTCGGCCCCATGGCAAGACCGCCGCAACGGTGTCGGACATCCCTATGCCACTGGATCCAAACATGCATATGGCACAGGATCAGAACGACGACGACGACGATACATTTGCCAACATCGATCAGTACTTTGCCGATCATGGGTACGGTGGCGACTTCATGGGGCCTCCTTCTCAAGAACCCAACCCAACAAAAGACATGCGCGATCTAGCTGGTACCACGGAGAAGCCAAGTTGCAACAGGCGTCGTCTGCAGTTCAGCTCTCAGGAGACGCCTCCAGCTGCCGACTTCACCGAGCCTCAGATAGGCAAGGTGCGAAATATGATCAGCCCCAACACACTCAAGAAGGCGGTCTGTGAGCAGAACTCGGTCCCATTACAGGAGAAGAAGAAGGCACGCAAAAGAAAGACTAACAAGGGTGCGGGCCAGCCGGCTCCGAGTACGATCCGTGCTCAGGACGGGCCACCTTCACCTGAGGATATCTCGAGGAGGGTGCATGTGGCGGGTAGGCCGATGCTACCGAGAAATATGCTCGATGCTGCAACCGGTGCTATGCGGAGTCTGCATGACAGTGTTCTTTCTTTGGAGAAGCGGCGTCTCGGAGAGAAGGATGTGGCATACCCGGTTTTCGCGGCCAAGGTGCCAGAGGGCAAGGGGTTTGTGGATAACTCCATCGGGGGTATGATCGTCCTGCGGTTTGATGACATCCACGCTATGTTGAACCTTCATCCGCTGCACTACGCCTTCGTTCGGCTATTTTCGCTGAGTATGGAGATGCAGATCATTCGCGACAAGACTCCGGACATCGTGATAGTCGACCCCTTCTACATGCGTGCCAAGATCTTGGGCAGCGCTGGGGACCGGCAAGTCGCGAGTTCTTACCTCAAAGGCGTCATTCTGGCAAACCAAGATAAGGATAACCTCCTCGTGCCTTACTTCCCCGAGTAAGTCCTCCCCTCAACCGCCCCTTAACATATGAATTCTTAGATTTTGATCGTTTTTCTTTTAACATTCCGTGTTTTCTGCAGTGACACACATTGCACGCTCATCCTCCTAAGCCCCAAATATTCCATGGCCACGTATTTCGACCCGAACCGTCAGTCGAACGTAGACTACACAAATGTCAAGAAGGTTCTTGATGATGTTCTCCCCGGCTACGTCAAATCTGGAGGCACCTTCACCAGGCCTATTCGTAAGTACGGCAAGCACGTGTTCTCCCACAATACGACGTTCTGCTGCGTCAAGCAGCCGCCTGGCAGTCAAAAGGGTGCCTACTACGCCATCCATCACATGCGGGCGATCGTACGGGACCATCATCAACTTCTGCTACCGAGTAGACTCAAAGATTGGGCCGCGAGCGTGTCGGCAATCCAGGACGCGGACATCAGACAAGAATTCTTTCGCATCCAGTCGGAGTTTGCGGAAATCATCCATCAAGATGTTCTTCGTACCTCGGGGCAGTTCTACCTCAGAAATCAACCGTCCAACAGTGACATCGACACAATCCTACAAATGCAGGCTGACAACGCCCGTTGTTTCATGACTCCCACGATAGATGGCGGCTTCATCCACGCTCCGGTCCCTTGAGTCGAGTCAAAAGCAGTGATGTTGTGTCTAGTTCTGAAACATCGATTGGCTCATGTTGTAATTAAACTTTAATGAATTTGTAGTATGTCTCTTTGGTTTCGAGAGTCGTTCAACTTAGATGTAATCGATGCTATTAATGTCTTGCTTTTCTCTTCCGATCGTTCTGTTGCATACTTATATATTACTTATGTATTCTCTGTGAATTGGTACTAACGTTTCATTTGGCTACTGCATAGCGATGCCATGGTATGTCGTGTACAAGGATAAGGTTCCCGGAGTCTACGACGACTGGGAGGAGTGTCGGAGACAGGTTCACCGATTCAGCAGTAACAGTTACAAAGGGTACGCCACTAGGGCCGAGGCCGAATCTAGATATGCCCGCTATCTAGCGGGAGAGGGGAGGGAGCATTGGAGGAACCGGATGAAGACGAGTTTCATCATGATGATGCTCATCGTGATGACCGCAGCTCTCTTCTATGTGATGGTAGTTTAGATGATCGATATCGACTTGTAATGTGAAGACAAACTCGCGGTCTCGAGACTTGTAATATAATGTTCTATCTTTGTTCGGTCTTTTCAATTCGGAGACTAATATGATGAATTGTATTCGGAGACTAAAATGATGAATTGTATTCAGAGACTAATCTTCTATTGTATTCGACGAATCTATTGTTGATGTGTGCTGTTTATATTTTGTCCAATTATACATTTTGTAACCTGTGCAAAAAACAGAAAATTAAAAAATTAAAAAAAACCTAATATTCATACTAATGGCGCATCACATCATAGTGCGCCATTAGTATGCCAAAGGATACTAATGGCGCATCATTAAACAGTGCGCCATTAGTATGCCGAAGTTACTAATGGCGCATCTTGTTGTCGTGCGCCATTAGTATGCCAAAGCACCTGGGTATACATGGCCCCTGGGAGGCATACTAATGGCACACTGTTGTATATACTAATGGCGCATCTGAGGTGCGCCATTAGTATACCAGATACTAATGGCGCACCAGTGGTGCGCCATTAGTAAAATATACTAATGGCGTGCTACTAATGGCGCACCACTAATGCGCCATTAATGGCCAAATTAGGTGCGCCATTAGTAGGCCTTTTCCTAGTAGTGGCTGAAAGATGTCTGCGGCGGTGAACTCCATGATCGGTGCCCAATCGGATTCGATCGGTAGGGGCGCGGAGGGCTCGGAGTCCAGAGAGGAGTCCGACATCTTGGAGTCACGGGCTTCGCAGAGGACAAGGCTGGTGTTCGGCTTGATCGCCGTAGAGATTGCAGCCCCCGAGGCGGTGTCTAACCACCCATCCTCAATTGGTGTGGTCGGCTCCGAGCCAAGGGTCGGAGCGGACACAGGTGCGGCTTCCAGGGCACTATTCGGCGGCAGAGCTAGATCATGCCCACCGGGACAGTGCGGCGCGCTCGGCTGCGGCTCAGATCCATCGAAGATCAAGTTTCCGCGGTCGTCCGCTGTGTAGTTTAAACTTCCAAATCTAACCTGACGGCCAGGGGCGTAGCTTTCGATCTGCTCCAGATGGCCAAGCGAATTGTCCCATAGTGCAAAGCCGCCAAATACGAAGATCTGTCCGGGGAGAAAAGTCTCACCCTGGATCGCATCGTCGTTGATGATCGGAGGAGCCATCGGGCCTAAAAGTGACGACACAGAGGAACTCTCAATGAAAGCACCAATGTTGGTGTCAAAACCGGCGGATCTCGGGTAGGGGGTCCCGAACTGTGCGTCTAGGCGGATGGTAACAGGAGACCGGGGACACGATGTTTTTACCCAGGTTTGGGCCCTCTCGATTGAGGTAAAACCCTACGTCCTGCTTGATTAATATTGATGATATGGGTAGTAGAAGAGTAGATCTACCACGAGATCAGAGAGGATAAACCCTAGAAGCTAGCCTATGGTATGATTGTATGTTCCTACGGACTAAAACCCTCCGGTTCATATAGACACCGGAGAGGGCTAGGGTTACACAGAGTCGGTTACAATGGTAGTAGATCTACATATCCGTATTGCCAAGCTTGCCTTCCACGCCAAGGAAAGTCCCTTCCGGACATGGGACAAAGTCTTCAATCTTGTATCTTTATAGTCTAGGAGTCCGGCCGAAGGTATAGTCCGGCTATCCGGACACCCCCTAATCTAGGACTCCCTCAATTAGTCCCAAAAGTAATATAAAAGTCAATAATAAAGCCCAATAATTTCCAAAACAGAAGATAATATAGCATGGAGCAATCAAAAATTATAGATACGTTGGAGACGTATCAGCATCCCCAAGCTTAATTCTTGCTCGTCCTTGAGTAGGTAAAAGATAAAAACAGAATTTTTGATGCGGAGTGCTACTTGGCATAATTTCAATGTAACTTTTCTTAATTGTGTTATGAATATTCAGATCCGAAAGATTTCAAGATAAAAGTTCATATTGACATAAAAATAATAATACTTCAAGCATTCTAACTAAGCAAGTATGTCCTCTCAAAATAACATGGCCAAAGAAAGTTCATCCCTTCAAAATCATATAGTTTAGTCATGCTCCATTTTCGTCACACAAGAATTCTCTCATCATGCACAACCCCGATGACAAGCCAAGCAATTGTTTCATACTTTAGTAATCTCAAATTTTTTCAACTTTCACGCAATACATGAGCGTGAGCCATGGATATAGCACTATGGGTGGAATAGAATATAATGAGGGGGTTATGTGGAGAAGACAAAAAGGAGAAAGTCTCACATCAACGAGGCTAATCAATGAGCTATGGAGATGCCCATCGATTGATGTTAATGCAAGGAGTAGGGATTGCCATGCAACGGATGCACTAGAGCTATAAATGTATGAAAGCTCAACAAAAGAAACTAAGTGGGTGTGCACCCAACTTGCTTGCTCGCGAATACCTAGGGCACTTGAGGAGGCCCATTGTTGGAATATACAAGCCAAGTTCTATAACGAAAAATTCCCACTAGTATATGAAAGTGAAAAAACAAGAGACTCTCTATCATGAGGATTATGGTGCTACTTTGAACCACAAGTGTGGCAAAGGATAGTAGCATTGTCCCTTCTCTCTTTTTCTCTCATTTTTTGGGCCTTCTCTTTTTTTATGGCCTTTCTCTTTTTTTGGGACTTCTCTCTTTTTTTATTCCTCACTTGGGACAATGCTCTAGAAATTGATGATCATCACACTTCTATTTATTTACAAATCAATGATTACAACTCGATACTAGAACAAAGTATGACTCTATATGAATGCCTCCAGCGGTGTACCGGGATTGCAATGAATCAAGAGTGACATGTATGAAAAATTATGAACGATGGCTTTGCCACAAATACGATCTCAACTACATGATCATGCAAAGCAATATGACAATGATGATGCATGTCATAATAAACGGAACGGTGGAAAGTTGCATGGCAATATATATCGGAATGGCTATGGAAATGCCATAATAGGTAGGTATGGTGGCTGTTTTGAGGAAGATATAAGGAGGCTTATGTGTGAAAGAGCATATCATATCACGGGGTTTGGATGCACCGGCGAAGTTTGCACCAACTCTCAATGTGAGAAAGGGCAATGCATGGTACCCAAGAGGCTAGCAATGATGGAAGGGTGAGAGTGTGTATAATACATGGACTCAACATTAGTCATAAACAAATCACATACTTATTGAAAAAATCTACAAGTCATCAAAAACCAAGCACTACACGTATGCTCCTAGGGGGATAGATTGGTAGGAAAAGACCATCGCTCGTCCCCGACCGCCACTCATAAGGAGGACAATCAAAGAACACCTCATGTTTCAATTTTGTTACATAACGTTTACCATACGTGCATGCTACGGGACTTGCAAACTTCAACACAAGTATTTCTCAAATTCACAACTACTCAACTAGCACAACTTTGATATCACTACCTCCATATCTCAAAACAATCATCAAGCATCAAACTTCTCTTAGTATTCAACACACTCATAAGAAAGTTTTTACTAGTCTTGAATACCTAGCATATTAGGATTAAGAAAATTGCCATGCTGTTTAAGACTCTCAAAATAATCTAAGTGAATCATGAGAGTTCATCTATTTCTACAAAATAAAACCACCACCATGCTCTAAAAAGATATAAGTGAAACACTAGAGCAAATGACAAACTACTCCGAAAGATATAAGTGAAGATCAATGAGTAGTCAAACAATTATGCAACTATATGAAGACTCTCTAACATTTAATAATTCCAGATCTTGGTATTTTATTCAAACAGCAAGCAAAGCTAAAGAAAATAAAATGACGCTCCAAGCAAAACACATATCATGTAGTGAATAAAAATATAGCTCCAACTAAAGTTACCGATGAACGAAGACGAAAGAGGGGATGCCTTCCGGGGCATCCCCAAGCTTAGGATTTTGGTTGTCCTTGAATGTTACCTTGGGGTTCCTTGAGAATCCCCAATCTTAGGCTCTTGCCACTCCTTATTCCATAGTCCATCGAATCTTTACCCAAAACTTGAAAACTTCACAACACAAAACTTAACAGAAAACTCGTAAGCTCCGTTAGCGAAAGAAAACAAAACAGTAGTTCAAGGTGCTGTAATGAACTCATTCTTTATTTATATTGGTGTTAAACCTACTGTATTCCAACTTCTCTATGGTTTATAAACTATTTTACTAGCCATATATTCATCAAAATAAGCAAACAACACATCGAAAACAGAATCTGTCAAAAACAGAACAGTCTGTAGTAATCTGGATCAAACCTATACTTCTGGAACTCATAAAATTCCAAAATAAATTTCTAGACGTGAGGAATTTATCTATTAATCATCTGCAAAAATAATTATCAAAATATCACTCTTCAAATGAAAATGGCAGAAATTCTCGTGAGCGCTAAAGTTTCTGTTTTTACAGCATGATCGCAAAGACTTTCCCCAAGTCTTCCCAACAGTTCTACTTGGCACAAACACTAATTACAACATAAAACCACATATAAACAGAGCCTAGATGAATTATTTATTAGTAAACAGGAACAAAAAGCAAGGGACAAAAATAAAATTGGGTTGCCTCCTAACAAGCGCTATCGTTTAACGCCCCTAGCTAGGCATGATGATTTCAATGATGCTCACATAAAAGATAAGAATTGAAACATAAAGAGAGCATCATGAAGAATATGACTAGAACATTTAAGCCTAACACACTTCCTATGCATAGGGATTTTGTGAGCAAACAACTTGTGGGAACAATAATCAACTAGTATAGGAAGGCAAAACAAGCATAGCTTCAAAACTTTAAGCACATAGAGAGGAAACTTGATATTATTTCAATTCCTACAAGCATATGTTCCTCCCTCATAATAATTTTTAGTAGCATCATGAATGAATTCAACAATATAACCATCACATAGGGCATTCTTTTCATGATCTACAAGCATAGAATTTTTATTACTCTCCACATAAGCAAATTTCTTCTCATCAATAGTAGTGGGAGCAAACTCAACGAAATAACTATCATGTGAGGCATAATCCAATTGAAAACTAAAATCACGATGACAAGTTTCATGGTTATAATTATTCTTTATAGCATACAAGTCATCACAATAATCATCATAGGTAGCAACTTTGTTCTCATAATCAATTGGAACCTCTTCCAGAATAGTGGATTCATCACAAAATAAAGTCATGACCTCTCCAAATCCACTTTCATCAATATAATCATCATAAATAGGAGGCATGCTTTCATCATAATAAATTTGCTCATCAAAACATGCGGGACAAAAAATATCATCTTCATCAAACATAGCTTCCCCAAGCTTGTGGCTTTGCATATCATTAGCATCATGGATATTCGAGGAATTCATACTAGCAACATCGCAATCATGCTCATCATTCAAATATTTAGTGCCAAACATTTTAATGCATTCTTATTCTAACACTTTGGCACAATTTTCCTTTCCATCATACTCACGAAAGATATTAAAAAGATGAAGCGTGTGAGGCAAACTCAATTCCATATTTTTTTGTAGTTTTCTTTTATAAACTAAACTAGTGATAAAACAAGAAACAAAAAGATTCGATTGCAATATCTAAAGATATACCTTCAAGCACTAACCACCCCGGCAATGGCGCCAGAAAAGAGCTTGATGTCTACTACACAACCTTCTTCTTGTAGACGTTGTTGGGCCTCCAAGTGCAGAGGTTTGTAGGACAGTAGCAAATTTCCCTCAAGTGGATGACCTAAGGTTTATCAGTCCGTAGGAGGCGTAGGATGAAGATGGTCTCTCTCAAGCAACCCTGCAACCAAATAACAAAGAGTCTCTTGTGTCCCCAACACACCCAATACAATGGTCAATTGTATAGGTGCACTAGTTCGGCGAAGAGATGGTGATACAGGTGGTATATGGATGGTATTTAAAGGTATTTGTAATCCGAAAATATAAAAACAGCAAGGTAACTAATGATAAAAGTGAGCGTAAACGGTATTGCAATGCGTTGAAACAAGGCCTAGGGTTCATACTTTCACTAGTGCAAGTCCTCTCAACAATAATAACATAATTGGATCACATAACTATCCCTCAACATGCAACAAAGAGTCACTCCAAAGTCACTAATAGCGGAGAACAAACGAAGAGATTATGGTAGGGTACGAAACCACCTCAAAGTTATTCTTTCCAATCAATCCGTTGGGCTATTCCTGTAAGTGTCACAAACAGCCCTAGAGTTCATACTAGAATAACACCTTAGGACACAAATCAACCAAAACCCTAATGTCACCTAGATAATCCAATGTCACCTCAAGTATCCGCGGGAATGATTATACGATATGCATCACACAATCACAGATTCATCTATTCAACCAACACAAAGAACCTCAAAGAGTGCCCCAAAGTTTCTACCGGAGAATCACGACGAAAACGTGTGCCAACCCCTATGCATAGGTTCATGGGCGGAACCTGCAAGTTGATCACCAAAACATAGATCAAGTGAATCACGTGATATCCCATTGTCACCACAGATACGCACGACAAGACATACATCAAGTGTTCTCAAATCTTTAAAGACTCGATCTGATAAGATAACTTTAAAGGGGGAACTCAATCCATTACAAGATAATAGAGGGGGAGAAACATCATAAGATCCAACTATAATAGCAAAGCTCGCGATACATCAAGATCGTATCACCTCAATAACACGAGAGAGAGAGAGAGTGATCAAACACGTAGCTATTGGTACATACGATCAGCCCCGAGGGAAAACTACTCCCTCCTTGTCATGGAGAGCGCCGGGATGATGAAGATGGCCACCGGAGAGGGATTCCCCCTTCGGCAGGGTGCGGGAACTGGTCTAGATTGGCTTTCGGTGGCTACGGAGGCTTCTGGCGGCGTAACTCCCGATCTATTGTGATCCCCGATCATTTTAGGGTATATGCATATATATAGGTGGAAGAAATACGTCAGGGGAGCCACGAGGGGCCCATGAGGGCGGAGGGCGCGCACAGGGGGGTGGGCGCGTCACCTGCCTCGTGGCTTCCTCGTTGCTTTCTTGACGTGGACTCCAAGTCTCCCGGGTTGCTTTCCTTCCAAAAATAACTTCTCCAGAAGGTTTCATTCTGTTTCGACTCCGTTTGATATTCCTTTTCTTCGAAACACTGAAACAAGGGGGAAAACAAGAACTGGCACTGGGCTCTGGGTCAATAGGTTAGTCCCAAAAATAATATAAAAGTGGATAATAAAGCCCAATAATGTCCAAAATAGAAGATAATATAGCATGGAGCAATCAAAAATTATAGATACGTTGGAGACGAATCAGTTATCCATACCGTCGATGTCTTCGGAACCGAAATCAAGCATGTCGGTTAAGTCATCGACGATGGCTATTAAGTGGGTGGTGGGTGGGGAATGAGGTTATTCGCCGTCTGCTTCCCACTCAAGCCGGACATAGTTCGGCCAAGGGTCTCCTGACAAGGAGAGAGATTTGAATCAGTTTAGCAAGTCGCCCAAGGGCGAGTGCTGAAAGATATCCGCGGAGGTGAACTCCATGATCGGTGCCCAATCAGATTTGATAGGCATGGACGCGGGTGGTTCAGAGCCTGTGGCCGGGGACAAATCCAAGGGTCCGGCAACATAGGTCTCATAGGGGGTGAAGTCAGTATTCGGCTCTATCATTGCTGAGTGTGCGGCCTCTGTGGCGGGGTCTATCCACATGTCCTCGGACGGCACGATCTCCTCTGGATCGAAGGCCAGAGTAGCCACAGGTGTGATCTCCCGAACACCGTCCGACGGCAGACCTAAGTCATGCGTGTCGAGACTGTGCAGCACACCTAACATGGGCTCGAATCCGTCGAAGATCAAGTCTCCGCGGATGCCGGTAGTGTAGTTAAGATTCCAAGCCTGACCTGATGGCCAGGGGCGTAGCTCTCGATCTGCTCTAGATGGCCAAGCGAGTTGGACCATAGAACAAAGCCGCCGAATACGAAGATCTGTCCGGGGAGGAAAATCTCACCCTGGATCGCATCGTTTCCGATGATTGAAGGAGCCATCAAGCCTTTATGGCGACGACACAGTGAAACTCTTAGTGAAAGCACCAATGCCGGTGTCAAAACCGGTGGATCTCGGGTAGGGGGTCCCGAACTATGCGTCTAAGGCGGATGGTAACAAGAGGCAGGGGACACAATGTTTACCCAGGTTCGGGCCCTCTCGATGGAGGTAATACCCTACGTCCTGCTTGATTGATCTTGATGATATGAGTATTACAAGAGTTGATCTACCACGAGATCAAAGAGGCTAAACCCTAGAAGCTAGCCTATGATTCTGATTGTTCTTTTCCTACGAACTAAACCCTCCGGTTTATATAGACACCGGAGGGGGCTAGGGTTACACAGAGTCGGTTACAAGGGAGGAGATCTACATATCTGAATTGCCAAGCTTGCCTTCCACGCAAAGGTGAGTCCCACCTGGACACAGGACGAAGTCTTCAATCTTGTATCTTCATAGTCCAACAGTTCGGCCAAAGTATATAGTCCGGCTGTCCGAGGACCCCCTAATCCAGGACTCCCTCAGCGGGATGACTGGTTCCTCGGGTAGCGGAGCCGGACACCGAATCCGCTTCTCCCTCTCCATCCATTCCTGAAGAAGCAATGATAATAAAAGTTCAGATATCCTCCTTGAAACAAGCAAGTAGAGTATGCGTTAAAGTCCTAACTCATTGGCGGGGTGGTTAATGTCGTGCCCGCGGTCCGAGTCTATGGCTGGCGGCATCTCGTTGCCTTTGAAGAGCAACTTCCAGGCGTCTTTGTGAGTGGTTCCGAAGAGCCTTTCTAGAGTTTGGTGCTTCTTCGGATTGAATTCCCATAAAGGGCGGCTTCGGCTTTGGCATGGGAGAATCCGGCGAACTAGCATCACTTGGATTACGTCGACGAGCTTAATGTCTTTATCCACCATGCTTTGAATGCGCGTTTGCAGTGCTATCAGCTCATCTGACGAAGACCAATTTGGGCTCTTCTCAATCCAGGAGGTGAGCCGCATTGGAGCTCCGGAGTTAAATTCGGCAGTCGCGGCCCAGGTGGCGCCGCGGGGCTCTGTGATGTAGAACCACAGTTTCTGCCACTCCTTGACAGTCTCCACAAAAGTGCCTTTTGGCCAGGAGACATTGATCAGCTTGCTCACCATGGCGCCTCCGCACTCCGCGTGATGGCCATCCACCACCTTCGGCTTCACGTTGAAGACCTTGAGCCACAGCCTGAAGTGGGGGTGGATGCGGAGGAAGGCCTCACACACGACAATGAACGCCAAGATGTTGAGGAAGGAGTTTGGGGCTAGATCATGGAAGTCTAGCCCGTAATAGAACATCAGCCCGTGGACGAAGGGGTGGAGTGGAAACCCTAGCCCGCGGATGAAGTGAGGGATGAATATCACCCTCTCGTTGGGCTTCGATGTAGGGATGACTTGCCCCTTGGTTGGAAGACGGTGGGCGATTTCCTTCGCCAGATACCCGGCTACCCGAAGCTCGGTAATGTCCTTCTGCTTGACGGAGGAGGCCACCCACTTGCCTTGACCTCCAGATCCAGACATGGTTGGGTGCTTGCTCGAGTGGGGAAAGATGAGAACTTGGGTGCTGGAGCTCAAGAGTGGAAGGGCAGAGAAAGAGAGAAGGCGCGGGTGAAGAAAGGGAGTCCTTATCTCCTTATAAAGGCAGTGAATATCGAACACCCCCCACTCGCCCTAAAACTCGCCTATTCCCAAGGGCTATGCAAAAGGCATGGTTGGATTACCCATGTTCGTATTGATGAGAATCCCGCGATAAGGGGACACGATCTCTGCTTTTGACAAGATGTGCCAATAGAAACCGCATCTCGAAACGCGGAATGGCAGACAAAAACAGTTCGATATAATGACCGGACAGATGTGATGTCATCTTGTAAAAAGTTGTCAGCAGATGGGACTCAGGAAATATTATACTCTCTACAGTTGTGTGTGTGTGGTACTTATGATGCAGATCTGGACACGTTCGTTTCATCCGAAGACTATCTTGGAGTATTCGAAAAGGGGAACCCGCCTTGCAATGCCGAAGACAATACGCGCGCCGGACACCTCGTCATTGAAGCCTGGTTCAGGGGCTACCGAGGGAGTCCTGGACTAAGGGGTCCTCGGGCGTCCGACCTGTTGAACAAGGGACAGACTGATGGGCTGTAAAGATACGAAGACCGAAGACTCTACCCGTGTCCAGATGGGACTCTCCTTGGTGTGGAAGGCAAGCTTGGCGATTAAATATGAAGATTCCTTTCTCTGTAACCGACCTTATGTAACCCTAGATCCCCACGGTGTCTATATAAACCGGAGGGCTAGGCCCGTAGAGATATATCCTCATAATCATAGTCAGGCTAGACTTTTAGGGTTTAGCCATTTACAATCTCGTGGTAGATCAACTCTTGTAATACTCATATTCATCAAGATCAATCAAGCAGGAAGTAGGGTATTACCTCCATAGAGAGGGCCCGAACCTGGGTAAACATTGTGTCCCCTGTCTCATGTTACCACCGACCTTAGACGCATAGTTCGGGACCCCCTACCCGAGATCCGCCGATTTTGACACCGATAGGGGTCCTCGGCCCGACCCAGCTGGTCGGGAGACGACGTGGTGAGTACCCCCTAGTCCAGGACACCCTCACCTGGTCCCTAGTCAATGTTCGGGGTTACTTCAAAATAACACACTTAACAATATCTAGATATTTGATCTGCGTCTGGCCACTGGCCTATACGCACTAACCAACTATGCGGGGACAGTTATGGGCACTCAACGTCGTGGTATCAGCCGAAGCCTTCTTGACGTTAGTGACCGAGCAGCGCGCGCCGGGTTGGACCGCGCAACGCAACTTCCTTTGTAATGGAGGTTGCTAGGTCTGCTCACTGGCTGCCGACGCAACATGCAGGTGTGCAATGGGAGATGGGCCTAGACCCCTACGCGCTTAGCATTTAGACCGGCGTGCTGACCTCTCTATTGAGCCTAGGTAGGGTTGCAACGTGTTGATCTTCCGAGGCCGGGTATGACCCAAGATAGTGTGCCCGGCCTGAGGGATTGAGTGTGTTGGGTTATGTGGTGCACCCCTACAGGGAAGTTTATCTATTCGAATAATCATGTCCCTCGGTAAAAGGACGACCCAAAGTTGTATTCTGATCTTATGACAACTAGAATTGGATATTTAATAAAACACATCTCTTACAAGTTCCAGAGACAACCCGGTGATCGCTTTCCCATAGGGCGACGAGGGGAGGACCGCTGGGTAGGATTATGCTATGCTATGTCATTTGATGTTGTACCAGCTACTCTCTTCTATATGCTTCAATATGGAGGTTGCCAGAAGAGTAGTCTTTGATAGGACTAGCTTCTCCCCCTCTTATTCTGGTATTCTGCAGTTCAGTCCACAGATACTACCCCTTTCATTGATACCGATGCATATGTAGTGTAGGTGCTTGCTTGCGAGTACTTTGGATGAGTACTCATGATTGCTTTACTATTTCTTTTTCCCCTTTCCCGGTTATTCCGGTCATATGATCGAGTCCAGGAGCTAGAGGATCTCGAGGATGATTCTACGTGGAGTTTGACTTCGAGGAGTAGTTAGGAAGTCTTAGGCAGGAAGCCTTGCCTTTTCAGTAGTTGCTACTTTTGTGCTAGCCTTCTTAAGGCAAACTTGTTTAACTTATCTGTGTACTCAGATATTATTGCTTCCGCTGACTCTTGTGTATTCGAGCTTATGTATTCAATCCCTCGAGGCCCCTGGCTTGTAATATAAAGCTTGTCTTATTTTAATTTGTGTCTAGAGTTGTGTTGTGATATCTTCCCGTGAGTCCTTGATCTTGATCGTACACATTTTCATGTATGATTAGTGTACAGTCAAATCGGGGGCGTCACAAGTTGGTACCAGAGCCGACTGCCAGTAGGAATCCCCCTTCCACACTCCCTGGCCAAAGTCGAGACTAGTCATTGAAAAGCTTTTACTAACATGGATGTGTGTCTTGTAGGCCCACATCGCCATTAGGTGGTATTAGGATCCTTTATTCCTCATCTATACTCTAGGACTCTGATCTCTCTTCTAATCGAGTTAAATGAATTTTGCTAACTCTAACATTAGGATCTCATGATCACTTCCACCAGGGAGAGCCCCTTATTACCGATGACCGCCTGCTGCACCAGAAGATTCTGAAGATACTCTACGATGTTCTCTCAAGACTTTGTGCCCATTGCTTTTGCAATTCCCTACAATAAATATCCCTATGGATAAATACACACACATGTCGTTCTTACTTTTATTCCTAGTTGATCTTGTTATTACAAGATACCCCAAAATTTTCTCTATTGTTCCGAGAATACCTTGTGCCTACTGCCTTATAGTTCTTTGCCACATGAATACCCCTACGAATAATCTCTCGCACTTACCGAGTATCCGCACATCACAGTTGATTCAGGTATTTCACAAACCTTCGAAATACCATTCAATCTTCCGAAAACCCTCTGCCCGCTATTGCTCGGCAAATACTTGTCAGCTTGCATTATGGTTGTGTTCCATATGACTAGCAATATTCATAGTATCCTTTGTCATCATTTTTTTGAGTCCCTTGATTCAATATGTGCGAATGCACGCAGTCATCAGTTGAGCCTTATAAATTATCTTTCCGTCTCAAACATCTTTTGAACATGAGCTGGTTCTCGGGCAATCAGACTGCCATCGATTGTACCCCTAAGTATATTCAACTTATCCATCCTTGATCAGAGTGTTTGCTCCTGATCCCTTGATTTGAAAATCATAATTCCTTTGTTATTTAAACAATGAAATTATTCAGATGTTCTATAAACCGATGCATTTGCATTCTTTCTTCCTCTGATTGGGTATCGATACTCACATCAGCTCGAATATGGATCGCCATATCCACTGTTGGATTATTATCCGACACTGTCCTTCATAATTAATCACCTTGTGCATTCTTTCTCCGATACATAATGTTTTTGGTAAATTGTATCCTCTCCTTTTGTCAACCATGCTCTGCTTTTGAGCTGGTGATATTTACTCTTGAAGCTTGTGGTATATGTTTCTAAGATACCCCGATGGGTTGAAACTACGCCTTCCTTAATCTGTGTGAACCCAAAAGGTTTTCATGGGTCATACCCCTCTGGTAAATCACTAGGTAGGTTTTCACACTCAATCATTTTTAATAAGAGCAGTGAATGAATGGTCATGCATTGGAGAAGTGGGAGTCGACCTTGAACTTTGTGTTCATCCCATGGACACGATGTAGATCTTATCATGGAAGCTTATCTTAAAATTAATTACCCCCCTTGGTATAAGTTCATCTTATATCTGGCATTTGGTCTTTTGCAATTGTGGTTCCGACCATATTGTTCTTCTGGAGCCATTTCTCGGACAAGTTAAAGTATTTGTCTTCTACAGATCAATGCACCTGTACAACCTTTATTTTGTTCTACTTTCGAGTATCACCCTCTGGTATCTTGCTAATATCACAGAACCATGTTTCTAATTACGAGTCTTCTCCAAGTATTACATTCTCACTGATTTCAATTTTCCCCGGGTTCTGAGTTGTTCAACACTCAAGGGCACCGATAATTGAATCAAGTCTGCACCACGATTAGACTACTCTTATTAATCTTATTTACTTACGAGTTCTAACCCGATCACGTCATTCCTAGCCTGTTTGGCTATATCATTATTGCGATGATTTTAATTGTGCTACTTGGTCCTTCCGGAGCACAATTCTTTATGATGAGCTAAGCTTACGTCGAGTTTCCTTGTCATATAATTTATCCTTCAACAGCAAGCTTGATTTCGAGTTTGTGTCATGTGGTTCCAATAACCTTTCGCTTCATCATTCCTTTAACTTGATGTCATCGCTGATTAATTATATCTTCATGAAATCTCACGACAACTGTGTCATGATCATCATCAACATTCTAAGCTCTTCCAGGATATCAATCGAATTCATAATGAGAAATACCATCCTTGCCCCTTGATGATTTGTGTTATCATTGACAACATTCTTGCCTCCCCCCGAACACAAACTTGTTCCTATTTTGAGTTGTACCTTGAGTTCCTTACTATCTAGATCATGTTCTGTTCTACCTTGGAGTATTACCATCTTTTATGTCAAGAATGTTGTGAGAATTTCACCACCTCTTAAGAATTCTTGATATAGTGATACTTCTCACCTTCACCATTCTTTCTTGGTCCCCGTGTTGATTCTAACTGGGATACCAACAGGTGAACGGTGCTGCTTGAATTCTGCACTTCTAGCAACCCTATTGCTTTGAAGTTAATGGACGGTCGTTCATTCTTAGACTATTGGTTATTGAATCACCATTCTAACATAGATCATGCTACCTAAGCCCATATTTCGGGTGCACCTTTAAGACAATGTTTAATTGTGTGTTTTTTCCTCGAGCATACATCATTATATCATTTGATCTGTCAAATGTTATCTCCCTGTTCATTTAATTGTGAAAATCCATGTTTATGGAAATCTTGATGACTTGTCGCTGAGTCCATCAGTCACCTCCTCATCCCTCTCCTTGGTTTAATGATGAACTCTTGTTTCAGAACTCGCTTCCATAGTTCATTTCCCGAGAATCTTACAATGTCATCCCGTCAATTCGTGTTCCACCTTTTTCTACTCAGGCATCCTGAGTCTGAGGTATCTAGACACCAATCAGATCTGAATCTCGGTCAGATATGATGGTTGGAACATATTTCCAAGAGTTATAACATTGGTCTTTAAATGAACCGGCAAGGTGATGTCATACCTAGCACACCTGGCCGTAGGACCTATTGTTATAGTTTCCTTTTAGCAAGGTTATCTAGTCTTCATGAGGAAATGGTAAGACTTATTCTACAAGTTCTTCCTGATGAATCCTTCGTGTATCCAAGGTCTGAACTTTGCTTGAAGACCATATCAATGCTATCTCAAGGTGTGTATGTGGTACTTTGATCTTCAATAAGATCATTTGAATCATAATGCTAAATTTTCTGTATCAATTGCGAACACCGTTGTATGGGTGAACCTCATAAAATCCTGGCCCGTTCAACTAAATGGCCACATACTTGGAGCCCTATCATTACCATATTGCGTTGCCACTCCTTGGGAAAGATATACTCTAGTACTTGAGTATAAACACATGTTCCTTTCCATTGGTCTGATTAATGTAATAATCACATTTTCCTTCCGTTGATTTGTTTAACCTTCCTTGTGATCTATATGATGTAAGCAGTAACATTTCCCTGCTTATGTTAACACCTTGGTGTACAACCCTGGCGTTAAGACCCTGTTACTATTGTGAAGACATTCCGACAACCGTCGATGGACGAGAACTTTGCCTATTGGTCCGCCTCGTTTCAACGAGCAGGAAAACGGTTATCTGTGTCCCTTGCCCTTGGTACCTACTTTGTTGCCAACATAACTGA